>NW_006921636.1:14413010-14503670 GCF_000298275.1 Orycteropus afer afer | reverse complement strand
AGGCCACACCCCTGGGGAAACTCCCCCTAGACTGACCGGCCGCTTAGGACGCAGTCATGTGATCCATCATGGGAACCACCACTCACAACTGGAGTCCAGCCAAGTTGACACATCTTCAACTATCACAAGGATTTACAGCCTTGGAAACCTTATGGGGCAGTTCTACTCTATCCTATAGGGTCACTGTGAATCAACTCAATGGCAATGGGTTTGGTTTTGCTTTGGTACTTGGCCCTTTAACGTTATGCAAATTTGTCCTCACTTTGAAACAATTGAACCAGCCCCTACTGGCAACAAATTCTTCATCACAATCACCTTCACTTGCTGCATGTGAAGCTTTTAAATCATGGGAAAAGCCTCAAGCCTTTTCTTGCACTAAAACCAGAAACACCAAAGCCACTGCCATGCAGTCGATTCTTCTTGCAATACGCACCTGTTCCAACTGACCTATAAATTCAACTTAAAGACCCACTTAGGAACAGATTTCGGTTGTAGCCTGGGCACTGCATGTATATATACATATATCTACACATACATACACATTTATAACTCCAAAGTTTAAAAAATGTTTTTTGAAAACATAGCAGCAAACTTTTTAAAAAGCTAAACAGTTCAAGGAAAATTTGATTTTATATTTTATAGAAAACATATGAATGGATGAAAAATCTCTGGAATTAACTTTTGATGCTTGAAACAATAGCCTAATGGACTAAAGAAACAAAAGAAGAAGAATGTGTTGAATGCAGAGTATTTATCACAAGAGTGTTGGGTTCACATCTCAACATCCCCAATGTCCCCCCACAGCCAGCCCAGTCCTTGGCAACACAGCCTCCTTTCCTTGGCATGAGGTAAAAGCCATTGGCTTTATGGTGGTTGACTTGGCAGGAGACACAGGAGCACAACAGGGGTAATGATTCAAAATGTAGCATAAATGAACAAAGGAACACATTTACTGAGCCCAAAGCCCAGGGAACCTGGCTGTTCTGTAAAACAAAGTGTCACGTGCTATTCATAATAAACTGGTTCCCTGGACTACAAAAACAGTTCATTCATTTGTTAAATGCAAGTTTATTGGGGGTTCAGTAGCCCTGGCAGTGCAGTGGTTAAAGCATTCTGCTGCGCTCTGGAAGGTCAGTCGTTCAAACCCACCAGCAACTCCACAGGAGAAAGATGTGGTAGTCTGCTTCGGTAGAGATTTACAGCCTTGGACCAGTACTACTCTGACCTATAGGGCCACTGTGATTCAGAATAGTCCCAACAACAGTAGTTTAGTGTGTGCCATGAACCAGGCAAGGTGCTGGGGATGCAGCACAAAGTTCAGCGTGATCCTTGCCATCACAGAGCATACAGTCTTCTTGGTGGAAGGATGCGAACAAATGAATGATTTCAACCTGCAACATTGGTCAACATTTTTATCTGCAAATTCATTAATGTCTGTGATGGTTAAGCTTATATATTAACTTGGTCAGGCCATGATTCTCATGGTTTGGCAGATATTATGTAATCATCCTCCATTTTGGGATCTGATATCACCAGCCAATCAGTTGAAAGAGGAGTTTCCTTGGGGAATACAGATGCCAAGCTACATCTGTAATATTACCCAGAACAGAAGCTCAAAATAAATAAAGACATTCCTCCAGAGCCAACAGAGAGAGGAAGCTTTGTCCTAGAGATGGAACCCTGCAACTGGACTTCCACACCTCCAAAGTTTTGAGAAAATAAATTTCTGTTTGTTAAAGCCATCCACTTGTGGTATTTCTGTCACAGCAGCCCTGGAGAACTAAGATAGAATTTGATACCAAGAGTGGGAAAGTAACATGCTACAATTCAAGGTCAGAAATTACTTAGGATATAGTTGTTCAATCAGGATAGCTTTTTCTTAGCCATGGACAGAGGCAGGTCCCTCTCTCTGGCCCTTGGCTTCTTGCTCACCTCTGCCCTGCTCAGGCAAGTGTTACAAAACCCTTTAGATCTGCCAATAAGTGTCTGGAGGGATCCCACTCTACCAGTAAGCCTCTTACCCAAAGGCATTCCATTTTCTCACTCCTGGGTCAGCACATACTGCCTCACTCCACAGGCTGGAAAGTCTACCACACCAGCTTGTGCTGATATCCATGGCCTACTGCTGCCATTTCTCTGCCACTACTTCTCACCATCTCTGGTGTTATAGCTTTCTGTCTCCTGGGTCTAGGAGGTTATCAGCACAGGACCCTGGATCCAAAGGATGCACTCCACTCCTGACCCTTCTTTCTTGGTGGTAGTGATGTTCCCCTTTCCACCTCTGAGATGGCTCATCTTAAGCCTAGTAGGATGGAAAAACTGACCTATCTCCTCATTAATATTCCATACATCTTATTTTTATACTCCCACCCCAACAAGGGTACCATGCACATTAATTTCATTATTAGCAATGCTGTCCAATCCCATTCATGGACTGCAAACACCTTATTTGCATGGTCCCACCTAATCATTTTGTAGGCGTCACAAGACTATGGTAAGAAAGGCCATATAAAGGCAATTTATCACATTGCAAGCCATCCCCTGGCTTTTCTAGTCATGGTTCTTTCATAGGTGGAGGATAACATCTCCTTTCTAATCATTTTTATCAGTTCAAAACAATCATTAACAATTATTCCTTCACTAGGGCAAAAAGTCCTCAGGGTGAGGTTACTCAGGTACCAGCCATTCAGGTCTCTTGCAGGTATCCCTCTCTTCTTATCAAGAGGCCAGCTGCTGGCTCACATCTCAAGAACCAGAGGTCAGAGGATGACAAGTCAGATGCAGGATCAAGAGAGAGTATGAGCTTTGCCAGAACATTCATATATAGTGAATATAGTCAACATCTCATAGTAAAGGTGTAGATAAGATGAAACTGGAATGTTTTTTCAAAGGATTATGTGTTTATTCGAATATACTATCAACATTCAATGTTTCTCCTGCCTCATGTTGCAAAACAGACCTAAATTCATGATGGAAACAAATATTGGTTATTATAGAGTACAGAGAGCGTGTAACTCCACCTTCAGCCAATAGTTGACTGGATATGGTAAAAGGGGAACTGAGACTTGCCCCCCAGAAACAGAGGCTGTTTCAATCCAATAGCCCTGTGTATAGCATACTGGGGGCTTAGGTTGAAAATCTGAGCCCCACCCAGGATCTTTCCAGCCATAAAATTTGCATTTTAAAAGACACATAGACCTACCCAACCACAAATGCTGAGAGAACAGGAGGTTTGCATTGAAGGAAGGATCTGCAGGGAAAAAAGAGAAAAACAAAGCTTTTGCTCTTTGAACTGTAGGCAAAGTGTTTACCGTAGGATACCCCTAGGTTGGAAAAATCTTGCCTTTCAGAAGAACCCCCTTCCAGCACTGGAAGTTAAAAAAAAAAAAGCAACTCACTCAATGCAACTCATAGCAACACCTCCTTGGGTTTCTGAGGTGGTATCTCTACAAAAGTAGATTGCCCAATCTTCCTTCCAAGGAATGACTGGTGGATTTGAACCACCAGCCTTCTGGTTAGCAGTCTAATGCCTTAGGCACTAGACTACCAGAGCTCCTTGGAAGTTAAAAGGAACTTGCAAGTAGACAGCCTGGTATACTTATTTATAGTGACCACCTGGGGACATGAGATGAATGGAAATGGAGGAGGTGCAGAAATGAAGAAATTGGCTGAGTTTGGACATGTTCCATTGGTACATTTTGACCTAGCCCACAGGGGCTAAGGATGAGAGAGACAGACATCGAGATTGAGATCAAAAGAGAGAGATGAGGCTGGGTGGACTCCTAAGCCACACTGGTACCCATTGACCTAGCCCACAAGAGAGATAAAGGAATGAAGTAGCTGGCTTACACACTGTCATGAATGTGCTAACACTCAAAATGAGGAGGACAAGGGGAGATCTCCACTGAATAAATTCTTTTCCTGCTGGGTCTGGGGAAGAGGGGATGTGAGAAGATACAAATAGGATTATATGATTCCGTTAGGGAGCTCTGGTAGTGTAGTACCTAAGGCACTTGACTGCTAACCAGAAGGCTGGCAGTTCAAACCCACCAGCCACTTCTCAGAAGGAAGGTTGGGCAATCTACTTCCATAGTGATACCGCCTCAGAAACCCAAGGAGGGGTCGCTATGAGTCAGGTCCCACTGGGGTGGACTCCAAGGCACTTAACAACAACAACATGATTCAGTTATGCATGTTGACTGTAAACAAGGCTAATCAATTGTAAAAACTTTACATATCAAAGAGGAGGAGGCCCTGCTGTACTAGAGTACTATAACCAAACCTAAAATCCCTTAAAGGTATTGCTATGCTTATACCTTATGAGGCTCAGAGCAAGGGAATAATCTTCTCCCAGTTAAATTTTATCAGATGTCAGAAGGGGTGAAGCCAAGATGACTTTTGGGGAACCACAACCAGCTCGTGGTGCTTGCTGAGGGCAATAAGAATACAGAATGGATGGTGGAGGAAAGTAATTCTAAATACCAACTACAACCATGTGACCAGTTGCAGAAACAAGGACCGTAATTATTATGAGCATTTTTTCTTTGTTGTGTTATACACGTGTGTATGTGTGGGTGGGTGTGTGGGTGGGTATCTCTGTGTGTGTGTTTTTAATAGAAAATATCTGTTTTCTTCTCTCCCTTGTTCCATTACTTATTATAAAATATAAGATGTAAACAGGGCTAGTGAGTTTTTGGTTTGTGTATGTTAGTTGTATCATGTTAGGTGCAAGGATGACTTTGTAATTGTCTTTATTTATAGATTATATATGGTTTAAAGAGATGTGTACAGGTCCCAAGTTGACAAGGGGTGGACTGTGATGGATAAGGTTATGTGTAAACTTGGCTTCACCATGATTCTCAGTGGTTTCGCAGATATTATGTAGTCATCCTCTATTTTGAGACCTGATGTCAGCAGCCATCAGTTGAAAGGGGAGTTTCCTTGGAATGATATAGATGCCAAGCCATATGAAGATCATTCAGGAGGAGCAGAAGCTCAAAGGAGGCAAGGATATTCCTCCAGAGCCAAACAGAGGGAGAAAGGCTTCCCCTTGAGCTGATATGCTAAATCCAAACTTCCAGTCTCCTAAATTGTGAGAAAATAAATTGGTTTGGTAAAGCCATCCACTTGCGATATTTCTGTTGTAGCAACTCTAGAGAACTAGGACAATGTCCTATAAAGGACATCCAGGTGTGAGCAAGGGAGATGACATCAAGAGAAGCAGCCCTGAGGACAGAATAGAGTGGGTGGGTGTGAGAACACTGAAGTCCATGCATCTATTTCCTTCCTTTTATAACAATTTTATTGAGCAATAGTTCATATACTGTACAACTCACCATCTTAAATATGCAATGCCAAATTTTTCAGTATATTCACAGATACGTGCTTTAGCTATCATCCTCTTTAGCTATCACCCCCTTTCCCCATCCCAGCCTTAAGGAACCACTAATCTACTTTCTCTTTCTATAAATATGCATCCTCTGGAGACTTCTCAGTAAGTTAAACATATAATGAACATATGACCCAGTAATTCCACACCTAGGTTTATATACAACAGAAGTGAAAAAGAGATTTCAAACAAAAATTTGTACACAAATGTTCAAAGCAGCACTACTTACAATAGGCAAAATGTAGAAACAACCCAAATGTCCCTCAACAGATGAATGGACAAAGAAAATACAGTATATTCATATAAGAGAGTATTATTTTGGCCTAAAAAAGAACAAATATGGATAGACTTTGAGAACATTATGCTAACATTAAGCTAGACACAAAAGACTACATATTATATGATTCCATTTATATCCATTTCTTTTTGACCTAGAAGTTCTCTTCCTGTGTTCCTTCTGCGTCACCGCTATCATCCACCCATCTTCAATATTCTCACACCCAGCTCCTCCAGCCCCATCACCACCATCCCCCCACCCGGGCAACTATTCTTGATGGCTTCTCCATTGCCTGCACCTGATTGGCTGCAGCAGCCTATTGTTTGGTCCCTGGCCCTTCCACTCCATCTACCCCATGTACCAGCTGCCAGTGGGGCCTTTCTAAACACAAATAACGTGTTTTCTAAACACAAATATGGTCAGGCTGCCACCTTGAGTGGCATCCCCATTACCAGCCAGATCAAAACAATCTCCTTAGCGTCACATACAAACTCCCAGGCCTTGTCATCCACCATTCACACAGTCACTCAGAAACCCACCACTGTCCAGCCTGGAGCCTGCACCCGTTAAATACACTCTGCTCCTTTCTTTGTGCTCTTTCCCCAACCTGAAGGGTCTGCCTAGAAAAAGCACTCAATCTTCCAGACAGTTCATGCTTCCCCATCCCTCCTCTAACACTAAGCTGTCCAACACTTTCATAACTGCTTCCCATAATGTTAGGAGTTCTGGTGGTGTAGTACGTAAGGCATTTGACTGCTAACCAGAAGGCTAGTGGTTCAAACCCACCAGCCACTCCTCATTAGGAAGACTTGGCAATCTACTTCTGTAGTGACACCACCTCAAAAACCCAAGGAGGGGTTGCTATGAGTTGGAACCGACTTGACGGCAGTGAGTTTGGTCTTGGTTTGGTCCCATAGTCTTAAACAAACAAAAGAATTCATTGCCACTGAGTCAATTCCAACTCATAGAGACCCTACAGGACAGAGTAGAACTGCACTATAGTGTTTCCAAGGCTTTAATCTTTATGGAAAAGGAGTCCTGGTGGCACAATGGTTAAGCACTCCACTGCTCACCAAAAGGTCAGTGGTTTGAACACACCAGCTACTCCACAGGGGAAAGATGTGGTAGTCTGATTCTATAAAGACTTACAACTTTGGAAACCCTATGGGGGCAATTCTACTCACAGTGTCCTATGGGGTCGCTGTGAGTCAGAATCATCTCAATGGCAACAGGTAATCTTTGTGAGAGCAGATCACTGTTATCATTCTTCTGTGGAACAGCTGGTGGGGTCGAACTGCCAACCTTTCAGTTAGCAGCAGAGCTCTTAACCACTGACCCACCACGACTCCTTCCCCACAGTGTTAGACGACTGTTTATTGACCACTGTTGGGTGAGCTTCAGGAAGGTAGAGGAGTTACATTCACTCACCACTGGATTCTCAGGAGCAACCATCCTGCCTGCCTTGCACACATTAGTTTCTCAATGAAAAGGCATAGCATGAAAAGAGAAAGTGGCCAAGGAAATGGGGAAGGAACTCAATCCATGTATCCCAGGAATTTATGTTTATCTTTTTTATGAATCAAAAAATGACTATTAACTCATCTACTGGAAGCCTTCCACCTTCTTTAGTTTTTTTTTCTCAGTTTCCCCCAGTCCAAGTAGAAATTAAATAAAAGATAACAGTTGATAACAACACCAGTAACAACGAGGAAACCCAGAGTAAGCCCTAACTCAAGCCCCAAGCAGTGCAACAAACTGTAAGTCCTGCTTTCTTTGAGTCTTGTTCATTTTAGGAATTTTACCTCCAAACCCACTCATAAGACAAAATGGGGATAGAGAAGAGTTAATAGAAGTGTCAAACCTATAGAAATGTTATAAAGGCTTTAGGAGGACCTTGACCTTAGAACCTTGGTCCCTGGTCTCCACCTTCCAAATCCCTGAGATGCTGAACAGACTTTCATTTATAGTTTCTGCGTTGGTGAGTCCCACTGAGGTCTCTTTTTCTAGGATCACCTTTGGAGAAGCCCACGTAGACTCTGTCCTCCGTGATAGAGCCCCCTTCTCAGATAAGACACCTTGAATGTGAAATGACAGATATCCTATTTGGCCCTACGGGGCAATCTGATGGTTTATAAATAATTCTAAAGCTCCATCTAAGTTCTAACTCTCTATGATACTCAATAGGGAACAAAATAGCATGAAAAAATAGCAATATGCACAAGTCCAATCAAAGACTTTCTTTTCAAAGAAAAAAATGCAAAGGTGTGGTTCATGATGATTGAAAGCAAAAAAATAATAAGTAGTAACGTTCAAGATTGGTCTTGATCACTCCTAACTGATTTCTAAAATCTCCCCATCACCCTACCATTATAATTTCCTGCTAATTACTACAAGCAATTTTATTAATATACTTTCCAGCCTCATTAAATATTACCTTGGGCCTAACATTAAAGATGATGAGGCTCAGTAATCTTAATGAGGATCCAAGTTCCACCGACCCCTAAAAACCCAGACAAACAGAGAATTGAATTTGTTGTTGAGCTGCTCTGTTCCCCAGGCGGGCAGAAAAGCAACTTCAGAAACATGAAAGAAATGAAATGTAAAACTCAAAATGAAATCTGACTGGGAGACACACAGATGTGGCCAGGGCTCCTTCAGGTCCTGTCAATACATGGAGTGGGGGAATGAAACACAGATGATTAAGGAGGCATTTGGGCTTTGGCTCCTCCCCTTCCATCCAGGGTATAAACACCACATCAATCATGTGTTGTTCACAGATATTGAGTCGGGATTGGGATCCGGGGCTGGGCAGAGACAAGGCAAACTGGAAAGAGGATATATTCACTGCCCTGACAAACAGGAATCTGTGGCTTTCTCTGAAATGGTGGTGGAAGTGAAAGGAGGTAGTTAGGGAAAAGGAAAGTTGTGTTGTTTGTTGTTGTTGTTGCTTTGTTGTTGTTGTTTTCCTGGCATGATCAGAATTTTCTGCATTCCTCCAGCAGCAAGCTAGGCAACAATGATAAGACCAGCTTCCCAGTCCTCAAAGTAAATTATTTATCAGGAGCTGAATTTACAGCTCTCATGACTAAATTGTCAAAACCCTCCCATTTCCAACAACAGCTGTGCTGTACAGTCCCAGGGTTTTATGTTTCCTCAGTCTCTAGGTTAAAGATGAGTGAGTAAGGATGAAAAAACAGGGTTGGCTGAACAGACTAGCCCAGATTTATTGAATCTACCTTTCACCAATATCTCAAAGAGATATCTCTGTGTATCTGAGCCTAAAAAACATAGCACAATTTAAAATCATTAGATCTTACAGTTGAGAGGAAGCTCTAGAATTATCTAATTTAATTCACTGGTTGTAGATAAGGAAACTGAGACCCAGAGAGGAGAAATGAGCTGCCTTGCTCACAAAGAAGAATCATGTTTAGCACCTGAACTCTTAGATCTCCACCATTATTCTGCCATCGGTGTTGTTAACCTTAAAGAGGGGCTTCAACTAGAAACACAAAAGGACGGAGGCAGAGACTGTTAGCCATCCAACAAGGAATTGTGGTCTCCAAAGTGTAGTTCTGCCTCAGATATATGGCTGCCTACTGTTGTTGTTGTTGTTATGTGCCGTCGAGGTGGACTGGACTCATAGCGACCCCTCCTTGGGTTTCTGAGGCAGTATCACTATGGAAGTAGATTGCCCCATCTTCCTTCCGAGGAGTGGCTGGTGGGTTTGAACCACCAGCCTTCTGGTTAGCAGTCAAGTGCCTTAGGCACTACGCTACCAGAGCTCCTTGGCTGCCTACTAGGTGCCACATTTTCCTATTCTTCTACCCGCTCCCATCCCACATCCTTGAAGCTAAGTGCAATCATGGGAATATGTTTTAGACAATGAAATGGGAAAAGGAGTGATGAATGACGTCACTCCCTGACACGACCCACGAAAACCTCCAACAAGGTGCTCCCTCCCCTTCATGCTTTTGCCCTTATCTGTTGGCTGGACACAGGGGACTTCATAGTCCAGAGGATAGCAGAGTGACAAAGCAGAAAAGACCTGGGTCTCTGAATCATCCAATGAAGCAAAGTCTTTTAAAGATCAGACATACACACATGATCAGTTGCTGGAGTAAGACATAAGACTTTTTTGTGTTAAGCTACTAACATTCTGGGGTTTGTTTGTCATAGTACCTGACGGTAACCTAACAAATACAAAGAACATCTCTGCAGTTGAAGGGAGTTTCTCAAATACGCAGAGCCTTGAGAAAAACCTACAACACACGAAGACACTTCACTGCAACAGAGGTAAAACATTTTAAAAACAAGTAAAAAAAATAAATGATCTACCATTTGGCCAGCTTGCTAATGACAAACAAATATATTACATGTTTCACCTTGCAGGAGATGGAAAATCTGGTAAAGGTTAAGCCTTGAAAAACCCAACTATTCTCACAAAGGAATTTCTTCCCTGAATGTCCTATGCCTGGTTTGTTTTATCTTAAAAGTGAGAGTATTGATATATGCAGCATGTATTTGCTGAGTGGACAAAGCCAATCTCAAGGGGTTTGCATACTGTCTGGTTCCATTTCTATAACCTTCCTGAAATGGCAAAACTGTTGTGATGGAGAACAGATCAGCAGTTGCCAGGGGCTAAGGATGGGGGAAGAGTGTGACTTTTTAGGAGTAATGTGATGGAATTCCACTGTGGGGATGGAACAAATGTTACCCAATTGTAGTGATGGTGCCATGAATACGACAAAATTTCACAGAAGTACATACACAGGAAAAAAAGAGGATTAAAAAAAAAAAAAAAAAGGAAAGGAGAAGAAAAAAAAGAGTGCTTGTAAAAACTCACGAATTCCAAATAAAGTCTGACCCTGAGTTAACAGTCAATTTCTGGGTTTTGACTACATACCATGGTAGTGCAAGACATCACATCTTTGGGGGAAGCTGAGCGAAGAGTACACAAGCTCTCTGCACACTATTTTTGCAACTTCTTATGCACCTTTACGTATTTCAAAATAAAATGTTATAATTAAAAATAAAATAAAATAAAAACAGTGATAACAGAGGCCCTGGACCATCAAGTTCTGCATCAGGAAATTTGCTTCCTATCTTGAAACTGAGCAACCTGAGGGTATGACTGCACAGGCGGAGTTTAGGAGATACTGATTGGACCCCCACAATTAACTGCATGAGTATGTTCAGTCTAGGTCTTCTGTCTAGAATACAAATGCCCAGAGGTCAGGAGCCAAGTTTATTTTGTTCCCCTACTCAATGCCTAACCCAGTGCCGGCTGCACCAACAGCACTCAGTAAATATTTGCTGAATGAAACATGAATGGAAGGAAGGAGAGAAGAAGCAAGGGAGAGTTTGCTACAGATGTTGTGCAGAAAAGCAATGGTGCACAGAGATGATATGCCCTGCTCTTGCTAACCCTTGAGAATGGCACTGTGAATGCAAATAGGTCAGGGCTCCTGGAGAGCCCAGTGGTCTTCTCATGGCATCATGCGTCTCTCAACCGCTTAGGTTTCTGATAGTTTCTTCATCCGATAAAACAGAAAGAATAGGAGAGAGCAAGAGAAAGAGCAGTTGCACAAGAGAGGCCATGACAGAGTAAAAGAGCAAGACAGTGAGAGCAAGAGCTAAAGAAACAGAGGGAGAGATAGAGAGTTGTTGTTGTTATGTGGAGTTGAGTCAAACCCAACTCATAGTGACTCCTCCTTGGGTTTCCGAGGCGATATCACTACGGAAGTAGATTGCCCAACCTTCCTTCAGAGGAGTGGCTGGTGGGTTTGAACTGCCAGCCTTCTGGTTAGCAGTCAAGTGCCTTAGGCACTAAGAGATAGACAGAGAGGTAACAAAAAGAGCAAGGGAGAAAGGAGAGGAGGGTGGAGAGAGAGAGACAGACAAGCAAGGAGCAAGAAGAGAGAGAGAAAAGGGAGAGTGAAAGAGAAAAACAGACAGAGGGAGGGAACAAAGGAGGAAACGAGAACATCTGCCCCAACGTGGAGGGTGACACTGAACAGAGCTGCCCCAAATTTCAACAAGGCCGCCCTCTGCAGACCCAGGCCTCTGCAACCCTCCCGTTTGCTCCGCAATGACATTATAACGTGAACAATCTGTCATTAAGTAATAAATACTTCATGCAAAACTACCAAACAGTCAGCAGTGAGATGTAAATGAGGAATAACCAAGGGAAATTGTGCTCCACAACTGCCATGCTCCAATTACCAGACTGTGATCACTGGTTCCTTTTATCTTTCAAGAAGGTGCTTCAGTGTTCAATTCAGCATAATATAAAGTAAAATGAAATACTCCAAGACTAAGAACAACTGGGCAGCATTACAGAAAGGACAAAGGTTTGATAGCCCAGGGATTTACATTTGAATTTAGGCTCTGCCACTTTCACTGACACAATTGTGGGCAAATGATTTCATTTCTCTGAACTTCAGCTTCCTCATCTGCAATACGGGAACAATAACATTAGCATTAGGGTTGCTGTGAACAAACACTGCAAACCAAGTCCTTGAACTCAAGTACCAAAGTGCCTAAGGCACTTGACTGCTAACCAGAAGGCTGGCAGTTCAAACCCACCAGCCACTCCTCAGAAGGAAGCTTGGACAAAATACTACCATAGTGATACTGCCTGGGAAACCCAAGGAGGGGTCCCTATGAGTCAAGTCCGACTCAATGGCACATAACAACAACAACATCATCTCACTTAAGAGATTGGAGTGGTAGTTATCAGGCCTCATACTGCTACTTAAATTATATTTAAACCTCAAAGAAGGTACCAGTTATCCCCAAAGTATGAGGTTTTGTTGTCAGAGAGATTTTCCCAGGAGACACTTGGACAGGATTATAGAGGATGTGAAATGATTGACACAAATGTGGCTAGCACAGTGCTCAGCATGCATTCAGCACTTAAAAAGGAATTCCACATTCTCCCCCAGAAACCAGTGGGTGTCTACTGTATTATTTCATTCATATGATATTCTAGAGTAAACTTATATGATAAAAATCAAATTAACTCTTGCTTTGAGTGCAGAAAGGAGCTCTGGTGGTGCAGTGTGTAAGGCACTTGACTGCTAACCAGGTTGGCAGTTCAAACCCACCAGCCACTCTGCAGAAGGAAGACTGGACAATCTATTTCCATAAAGATTTACTGCCTTGGAAACCCAAAGGAGGTTGCCACGAGTCAGAATCAACTCAACGGCAGTGACGTTGGTTTTTTTTTTTTTTTTTTTTTTTTTTGAGTGGAGGGGAACTGATGGCAAAGGAGCACAATGAAACTTTATGGAGCGATGAAAAATTCCCTATCTTGCTAGAGTTGAAGGTTACATGAGTGTTCTGGTTACCAGGTGCTGCTCTGATAAGAATATACCACAAATGGGATAGCCTTAACAAACAGGAATTTATTCTTAAAATTTGGAGGCTTTAAATCCAAGGTCAAAGTGCCAGGCTCTAGGGGTTGGGTGAAAGCCCCTCAACCCTGAGCTTCAGCTCTGCCTCCAGCTCCTGGCCCACAGAAGCTACAGGCATTTCTTCACTTGACAGCTGCTGGCTGCTGAGGCTGAGAAGCCCAAGTCTGACAAATAAAATGACACTGTCCTGATGTTACCAAACCACATGGCAGGCCGTTAATTTAAGCCCATTGTTGGCAGAGCATGGCAGGTTGATGAACAACAACACAGCTACATGCAGGGTCCAAGCATGCCATAGGCTAGAGACCAGTCCCAAGGCTTCTCCTTCTATTACAAGAAGCAGCCCACATCCCAAAGGCAGCTACTCAGCTGCTTGTGGTAGATCCCACCATGGAGCTGATTGCCAGTCTCATCATAGGGAATAACTATCACCAGCTGCCCAGCCACTCAACCAGACCTAGCCAAGTTGACACACAAACATAACCACCACATGTGAGTGTATGCATTTGTCAAAAATTACCAAAACCAAACCCACTGTCATTGAGTCAATTCCAACTCATAGGGACTTTATAGGACAGAGCAGAACCACCCCATAGGGTTTCCCAAGGCTGTAAATCTTTACGGAAGCAGAGTGCCTTATCCTTCTTCCACAGAGTTGCTTGTGTGTTCAAACCACCAACTTTTCGGGTTAGCAGCCTAATGCATAAACTACTGTGCCACCATGCATGTTACAGTATATAAATTATACCACAACAAAAAAATTAAAATACATAGATAGATGATAAAAGATAAGATACTCTGTGAAAGTATCTTACACAACATTTGGTCCATGCTAAGTGCTCGAGATGTTTATGATACTGTGGAATCAAAATGAGCACCTGTTAATGCCTTTCTATCCCTAATCCTCCTCCTCCAGTGACCTCCCTAGGATGCTGCAGTCAGTTCTGAAAGTGTTTCTTTCTCTCTTCTTAAATCCTGGTCCCTGATACTCCCACCCAAGAGGCCAGGTGGGAGATACCAGCCTATCTACTTTTCATGAGAAATCTGAGGTCTTGACCGTCAAACTCTGTTTGTCTCAGGTTGAACATCTTTAAGTCCTAACACACCAGGGACTTCACTGTATTAGTCCTTCTCATCTCTTCAAAATCTCCTCGGACCATGAATCCAGACAGGCCACCATATATAAGCTACTGAGTATGCATTCTGGATGATCCACTTAAGTAATGGGCTCTCAGCAGCTCTGCGGCTATGAAATGGTGTCCACCATCTTGAGCTCGTGCCTGGAATCTGGAGCACAGCAGTTGTTAATATCATTTGACTCCCTGGGTGATGGGAATAGTTTATGTGTTCCACAACCACTTGAAGGTCAGGGGTTCAAGTCCACCCAGAGGCAATAAGAAAGATCTCGCTGTTCTACTTCTGAAATATCAGCCACTGAAAACTCTATGGAGTGCAGTTACTCTGACACACATGGGGATGCCATGAGTCAGAATCAACTTGATGGCAGCTAACAAGCCTCACAATCAATCCACGAAGACATCTACAGATATCCCTGTTTTGCAGATGAGCTCACAGAACCTCAAGATGTCCTCCATCCCAGCTCTTCCAGATTCCACTAAAGCTCATCTGCAAATCTGTTCTCCATATCTTTGTCCCACCCATTAGAAAGTGCCACAACTCACACAGAACAACTAACTCTTGCCTAATGTATACAGAACAGGAGCTCAATTTAAACTGTGAAGATGAAGTGAAAAGGGTCTTCGAGAAATGAACTATTGATACATACAGCATGGCTGAAGCTTAAAAACACCATGCTGAGCCAAAGGAAGTGAACACAGAGTGTATACTACGTGGTTCCATTTCAGTGAAATTCTACAAAGGACAAATCTAATCCATAGGGGCAGAAACCAGGGCATTGGTTGTCTGGGGTCGGGTGCAGGAGGACTGATTGTAAAGGGGCATGAGAGAACATTCTGGGTGATGGAAATGTCCTATACCTTGATCAGGTGGTGGCTACAAAGGTGTGCACTTTGATCCAAACAAACTGTACATTTGAAAAGTGTCCATTTCATTGTATGTGACTTAGGCTTCAATAAAGTAATTTTTATGCAAAAACAATGAAAAGTCTTTGGAGTCAACAGCCCTAGCTATGACTCTTGCTTTTGTCTCTTGCTGGCTGGTTGACCTCGGCCAAGCCACTTAACACATCAGGCTGTTGTGAGGGTTGGAGATAATGCATACCAAACACCTGGGGAAAGAATAGGCCTTCGATAAATAGCAGCTTCTATTATTACAGTTAATTAATAATAATGAGAAATAATCATCCGAATAACAGCCTCAATTCCCTGCTTCACTTTGGAGGCTAGAACTCAAACTGCTCAGTGTTCCTTACTATTAACTCTCTGAAAACTGCCACACTCTCTTTTGTGGCATGCAATCATTTTAATGTTATGCTAGAAGAGATAATCAAGAATGAACACCAAATGTATGCAGATTAAAGAATTCATGTTTATATATGAATATAGGCCATGGAGCCTTGGATTAATTCAAGCCTGAACACTGCTGACAGTTACCATTTTCCTTCCACAGAATCAACTTTTCCCTCTAAGTGACTCCATGGGGAGTTTTCTACTATATTGTTACCTAGGGTATAATTTCTCTAATAAGGACATTAGGAAAAAAAATAATTCTGGACTCTATAATCCCTTTGTATTAGTTTTTTTTCTTTAGAGTATCTTTCTGTAGACGTTAAGACATATCACCGTAGGTCGGTGTAGCAAATTGCAAATGTATAGCAATCTGGTTTAGGCGGTTTTTAAAACAAAAATCTGTTAGCTCGTCTCCATGTGTTTTGGTCACCTCCCTCCACATTCAGAAAATTGCTTTGCAGAAAACTATTCAGTTATATTTAGGTTTACAAATAATTTCCCTGGAGCTGAAGCAAAGGTGAACTAGAAAGTTTTCGGATTCTTGGTGGAATGGAGTCTCTCAGGGTGAGGTTTCAGAAGACTGAGCAATAATGGTGATTCTGTGTGGAAAGGAATGGAAGGAACCATGCAGAGATGAGCTCAAAGTCACAAGGGTGTCAGTTAACCCATCTGTCAGCAAATGCCTATAACCATCCTTCATTAGAGAAACCTTCTTGCCCCAGGTGAAGAGCAAATTTCTCCTGCAAAACACCATGCTGGTTTCACCCCAGTGTGCTCTCAGTTAGGACAAATCAGCTCAATATCATGAGCAGTCTCCCTTTTGGCAGAAATCCCTCAATGATATTCCACAATGGGCTCTTGGGAGCATTAAGGGTATTCTAAAGACCTATGGAAGACTCCAAAGAAAGGAAGAAACACAGTTGATACCTAGACAGAGGCCATTGAAACATGATTCCTCAACCCAAGAGGAAGCTCCTCAAGTCCCCAAGAATTAGTGTCCATCTCAGCCTCAGGTAGGTCCTAAGAGTTAAGAAGTCTCAAGGACTGGGTGAGGCAAGGGGTTAACACACTCAGTGGCTAACTGAGATTCAAGTTGTGATGATGGAAGATTCGAGTCCCACCAGAGATGCCTCAGAAGAAAAAGCACAGCAATCTACTTCTGAAACATCAGACCTTGAAAACCCAACAGGGCACTCTTCTCCTCTGACACAATGGAGTTGCCATGAGTTTCAATCCACTTGACAGCAACTAGTACTGGCTGGTACATATGGTTACTGCGCTCAGCTGCTAACTGAAACGGGAGAGGTTCAAGTCCATCAAGAGGCACCTTGGAAGACAGACCTACTGATCTACTTCCAGAAAATCAGCCATTGGAAATTCTACAGAGCACAGTTCTACTCTGACACTCATGGGCTGCCATAAGTTGGAATCGACTCAATCCATTGCCATCAAATCAATTGCGACTCATAGTGCCCCTACAGGACAGTGTAGAACTGCCCCATAGGGTTTCCAAGACTGTCAATCTTAGAGAAGCAGAATGCCTCATCTTCCTGCTGTGGAACAGCTGGTAGGTTCAAACCACCAACCTTTTTGGTTAGCACCCAAATGTATTAACCACTGTGCCACCAGAGGTCCTTATCAACTTGGCAGCAACTGGTAACTGGTGATAGCTCTTTTCAGGAAACAAACTTTGCAAATACAATGATAATTGTGTTTTCTGATTTGGTTTTCCTTCTATTTATCCAAGAACAACAACTTCTCAAGAGGCTGGAAGAGATTTAAAAAAAAAAAAAAAAAATACTACTACCATCCTAGGGAGCTGTGGTGGTGCTGGGTTAAAGCATTGTGCAGCTAATCAAAAGGTTAGTGGTTGTAATGCATCAACTGCTTCATGGGGAAAAGATGAGGTAGTTTGCTTCTGTAAAGATTTATAGGCTTGAAAACCCTATGGGGCAATTCAATCCTGTCCTGCAGTGTCACTATGAGCTAGAGTCAATTCAATGGGAGTGGGTTTGAGTTTGTTTTTTACTTTCCTCCCATGGCAGAGACTGTAACCTATTCATCCTATGCCACTGCATCTTCCTTCTGGCACACATTTCAGCTTCTTTGCTAGCGCCTAAGGCATTTGATTGCTAACCAGAAGGTTAACAGTTCAAACCCACTAGCCACCCTACAGAAGGAAGACTGGGCAATCTACTTCCATAAAGATTTACTGCTTCAGAAATCCAAAGGGGGTTGCTATGAGTCGGAATTGACTCAATGACAGTGAGTTTGGTTTTGGTTTATCGCAGTTAGGTGCAGCCATATACTGGATTCTGGCCAGAGGATCAGACACAGAGGTGATAATGACAATTCTAAGGCCTGACCCATAAAGACCTCCCACATAGTCCTGCACCCATTCTTTTCCCATCCTCTAGAGAATGGCAGAGGCACAAGATGGCACAAGTCCTGAATGACTGTATAAAGACAGGTCCACCACCAACCACACTAGATGTGATATGAGTAGGAAATAAATGCTTATTGTGTTGAGATATTGGACTGTTGAGGTTGGTTGTTACAAGAGTTAGTCTGTCCTAACCAAATATCTTCTTCCCATCTATTAAACATCGTTAAGGTCACCTCTACTTCTATAGTGATACTGCCTCGGAAACCAAAAGAGGGGTCGCTATTAGTCGGGTCCGACTTGACGGCACATAACAACAACAACAACAGCAGCTACTTTGAGGAGGAAGCTCTTCCCTAGTTGTCTTCTGAGTGCCTTCCAACCTGAGGGGCTCATCCTCCAGCACTAAATATATTAACACCTTCAAAACCTCCATTAAATGATTTCAAATTGTAAAACAAAAACAACAAAGGATAGCACACCTACGTTAGGTTGTGTGATGAAATCCCACCCCACATCCTCTTGAGAGCTGCTGATTCAAGCTCTGAACTGTCTACAGTGTCCTCATCCCTTCCTCCCCTCAAACATCAAGTTCAGGAAAGTCTTTGTAAAGCCAAGAGCTGACAGGAGCTGGCTGATGTCAAATAAGAAGGCCACATGTCTCAGGCTGCCACTGGTAACACTTCAATTACCCACCACCTGCTTATCATGAGGTTCTCAGTACAGCTTTTTCCACTGTCTCCCGAAGAAAAGGTTAATGTGAAGTGTCAGGATCCAATAAGCAGGAAATTCCAGCCCTCCGTTGAGAAAATAGAAGAGTTTATTTCTAGACTCAATCATGGTTCTGGAAGCTAGCCTGTATTATGCTGACCGCCTTCTTCCTTCACATTGGCTCTTTCCTCTCACACTGTCATGGCTTGTCCTCCTTGCTGAAGATAATCCTTCCACTCATGGCCAAGACTTGCTCTCCTCCAACTCATGCTCCAGACCAGAGGCCTCTCCAAAGCACAAAACCATCTCCTTCCCTTCTGCTCAACTCCACAGAACTTAGTGGCATGCTAGTCAGCAAAGGCAACTGCTGTAACAAATAAACACAACATTTTGCACGCTTAAAATAATGGATGTTTGTTTTACACTTATTCAAAAATCCAACACAGATCCATGAACCCAGACTCCCACATTCTTTCGACTCCACCAAACCCTGTGGCCTCAGAGTCTTCTACATTGAGGGAAAGAGAACAGACATCCCATGAAATAGGGATTTGTAGACCAGGCCTGAAAGTGGTATACATATATCACCTTCACACACATTCTATTGGCCTGAACTCAATAACATGCCCACATCTAAAGGCAAGTGAGTTTAAGAAATGTATCTTGCCATGGCTCAAAAGGAAAGGGAAAATGGATTTGGGTAACCACATAGTTGTTCATGATCAAGTAGGAAAGGAAATGTCTCCCAGAAGGCAGCTGGCCAGGTTTCAAGGACTGATGTAAACAGCTCTTGATAGAAAATGAAATTTCCAGGGCTCCACAAAAGAGAGGTGCCAACTTAGCGCAATGAACTCTCACCAGGATGACGGATACAGTCAGAAGCTCCTGGGAACCGGGACCCCCCATAAGCTGGGAGCGAGGTATCGGAGGAGAGGCTCGAGTGTACACAAAGCGGGCCAGGAAGGGTTTCAGTGTCCTAGCACTGCTGAAACAGAGATGCTACAAGCAGGTGGTTTTAAAGAACAAAAATGTATTTTCTCACAGTTTAGGAGGCTGGAAGCCTGAATTCAGGGCCCAGCTTTAGAAGGAGGCTCTGTCTCTCTATCAGTTCACAGGGAAGATCCCTGTTTCTTTCAGCATCTGTAGCCCCAGCAGTCCTCAGTTCCTTGGGGACCTTCACATGGCATCTATCTATTTGTACTGGCTTGTCTCTGTGTCTATCCTGTACCTGTTGCCGTCAAGTCGAGTCCAACTAACAACGACCCTATAGGACAGAGCAGAACTGTCCTGTAGGGTTTCCAAGGCCATAATCCTCTGGTAGCATAGTGCCTAAGGCACTTGACTGCTAACCAGAAGGCTGGCGGTTCAAACCCACCAGCCACTCCTTGGAAGGAAGGTTGGGCAATCCTACTTCCCTAGTAATACTGCCTCAGAAACCCAAGAAGGGGTCGCTATGAGTCGGGGCCAACTCGACGGCACATAACAACAACAACAACAACAATCTTCACAGACGCAGACTGCTAAATCTTTCTACCACAGAGTAGCTGGTGAGTTTGAACTACTGACCTTTCAGAATCCTGGACTTTTCCATTGGCAGCTGAGCACTTAACTACTGCACTCAATGAGGTTATGTTTATGACACAAGCTTTGGTATGAAATGGACTTATTAACATAACAAAGAAAATCAAACAGGATTACATCCACAGGTACAGGAATCAGAACTCCCCCATATGAGGAGGGAACACAATTCAATACACAACCAAATGAGAGAGGAAAGAGTCTGGGCTTTGGGTGGCCTCCTAGATTCGTGCTGGTTGGGTCAAGCAGTCATGGGGTCACAGACATCAAAGAGCTCCAAGTAAGGGCCTTCTCATTTTATAGACAGGGAAAAAAGGTGCCCAAAGAGGTAAAGCAGCTTGCAAGTCACATAGCCTGACAAACAGGAAAGCCAGAACTAAAGCACTTCTCCCTGACTCCATCACATCCAATCCACCACGGAAGTTGCTTGTATATCCCAATAACTACAAATCCTTGGGCCCTAAAGAAAACAGCCATCAGTCAGGATATTTTGGACAAAAGATCCATGGAAACAATATTTTCCATTTTGGTATTTTCTTCCCAAAACTACTTTTTCGGAATTATATAAACCATTCACGTGTCAGGTGCCTCTTTGAGGTACAAGGACGAAGACACTCACACCTACCACAGTCAGTGTCACCCAGATGGCTTCCTGCTCATGCAAGAAGGACTCAGTTCTGTTTTCATCCATAAATGTTTCTTTATCTGTCCCCTGAGGCTTCCTGTCACCTACAGGAGCACTTCTCTTGCAAACTCTGTGAATTACAGCTCTTTGAGAGGGTATGTTCCAGACAATGAACTTCTCTCCTTCCATCTTTTAAAATGAGATTAACCCAAGAATACTGCCAAGGCTCCATCAAAGTTTCCCAATGCAAGTAGTGTCTCTTTCTAACATTGGTGCAGGAATATGTCCACACTGTTTTCTAAATCTGAGAGAGCTTGCAAAGCCCAAGATTTTCTGTAGAAGTAACACAGAGAAACACAATTCATCACCATTTCTCAACCTGGCATTCAAGGCCTCAGCAGCAGTGAGACCAGAGTTTCATTTCCAGGGTTACTTCTGGCTATACTCATTTGTACTGCAACCAAATTGAACTTGTCTCCCTGCCATGCACAGCACCTCTACCCTGTTCCCTCTGAGTTATGGGATGTGGTGAAGAGTGATGGGATGTACAAGAAGGTGGCACAATCAGGAAGGATCCTGCATTCTAGGTTTTCATCTTTGTTCTACAGCAGGGGTCAGCAAACTAAGACCCAAAAGCCAAATCTGGTGCAATATTTGTTTCTGTAAATAAAGTTTTATTGAAACCAGCCAAGTGCATTTGTTTACATATTGCCTATGGCCGCTCTGGTACAACGGCAGAGCTAGGCAGCTGCAAGAGACCATATGACCCATTGAGCCTAAAATATGTACTATCTGACCCTTTACCATAACTGTTTACTGACTCTGTTTTACAGCAATAATGAGTCAATCTCTGAAGATTTGGGAGCAGGGGAGTGATACTATCTGAGGTGTGCTTCAGGCGCATTTTTAAGACACGAAGCTGACAATGTGTATGGTAGGGACGTCATGAGCTGACCCCTGAATAAATGTGAAGAAGGTGATACCAAGAACAGAAATTAGGAATGAAAGAGCAAAAGCAGTTTAGGAAAGGAAGGACTCAGTTTGGGACATATTGAGCTTGAATACTTGTGGGACTAGTAAGAGGAATGATAACAGGAAGTTATCAGTGCTGGAGTGACATTGAAGAATAAGATCAAGGTTGGTGAAAGTGATGCAGGAGTCATTCTTAGGAAGGTGGTAATACCATGAGAAAAGAAAGGACTGAGGGAAAATGTTGGAGAATACCCGTATTTACAGAACAGAGGGACAAAGTACAGCCAGAGGTAATATCAAAGAATCATGGACAGAGCGTCAGAAGAAGACCATGTGAGAAGAGAACTATGGGAAGGGTATAGTCAGTGACACCAAATGCCACAAAGACATGGAGCAGGGGAAGGACTGGTGCAAGGTAATGAAGTCACAGGGCGGCAGCAGAGGACAAAATCTACCCCCAGTTCTTGTCTTCTCCTTCAAGAAGCTGAGGTTTTTAGATAAGGGAGACCCTGCTGTGGAGGATGCAACTAGCACCCAAGGAGAACTAAGACCCCAAATAAGTTAGCCCTGCCTTCCTCTGACCCTCAGCCTTAAGCTCGGAAGGATGGTAGCCCCCAACACATGCTTGGTTCAGATCATGGCCCCATGTCCAAGGCTGAGCTCCCCTCTGAAGCACTGAATGTCTCCTGACCCTAATGTTCCACTCACCCCAGGGCCCCTCCATGAACACAACAATCCAGTGGGTGTACTTCACACTCTTGGCTTGATGTTCCCAAGACCCAGGCCTTCTGGCATCAGTGACTACTGACTGGACATTGCTATGACTGTTTCCATTTGCAGCCACAAATCTTCTGCAAGATTACATTAATTTCAAAATGATGACATTTGGAGTATAATAGCAAATTGATTCCTTAGACACAGAATGAATATAACTTGCCATTATTACCTTCAGTGGGAATCCAAAAAGACTGCAATAAATAATATAATCACATTATATTTATTCACCCTTGATCTATCCTTTAAAACATTAACTGGAAGAGGTAAGTGCCATGGAGGAGGGAGAATTATATCTATGCCAAGGAAGAGACTTGGGGCAGGGGGAGCTTAGCGAGAAGCAGTGGGATGTCTTTTAGCAAAGGCAAGTTTGTAATGAGCATGAGGCTGACTTTTTTAAATAAGAGCTATTCAGGTGTGAAATGGGCTCCCCCACAAATAAGGTAGGAGTCCCTCAGCTTCTCTGGGGCTGTAATAATGGGTTAGTCATGTATGACAGCTTCCATAATGGCTACTCCGGTTTAGGAGACTTTGGAAAGCCTTGCTGTGATTTATACAGTATCACTTGGAAAAGAATCCTATTTTACAAGGGAAAATGTTCTGGAGAACCAAGTTCATTGTGAGCTTCTGAGGATATGCTGCAAGCTAGCTTTCAGGTAGCTGTGCTGAAGCGAACTACCAGCCCCAGACTATGGTCTTCAGAAAGGGCTTTGGAAAAGCTTTAAGCCCAGAAGTCAGAAACAGTCAAATCTGTACTATACTGGACATGTATGACATGGAGAGCACAGTCCATGCTTATTTCTCTCCAAGCCCCCATCACACTTAACAATGTTTTCCCAGATCGTTCAAAACTATTCACATGTATCTCTTTCCCATTCTAATATGCCCCAACACTTTGCTGAGACAGTGTTTCAGAACCCTCTCAAAACCAAAACCAAACCCACTGTCATGATGTCAAATCCAACTAATAATGACCCACCCCATTGGGTTTCTGTGGTAGTTAAGGTTATATGTCAACTTAGTTGGCCCTGGTTTTGAGTGGCTGGGCAGCTGAATGTAGTTATTCCCCATGATGAAACTGGTAGTCAACTCCATGATGGAATCTACTAGAGCAGCTGAGTAGCTGCCTCAGGGATGTGGTCTGCTTCCAATATGTAAGGAGAAGCTTTGGGAATGGTCAGTAGCTTTTTGGCATGCTTGGACCTTGCATATAGCCGGGTCTTCATTCAGCAGACTGCCATCCTGCCGATCTAGGTAATTTTTCTGGACTTAACTAGTGGACTGTCGTGTTGTTTAATAATCTTGGGACTCTGTCTTTTCACTTGTCAACCTTGGGCTTGCTAACCTCAGCAGCCAGCAGCTGCTTGAGTGAAGAGATACCTCTAGCTCCGGTGGTCTGGGAGCAAGAGGCAGAACCGAAGGCCAAGATCAAGGGGCTTTCACCCACCCCCTAGAACTTGGCAATTTGAACTTGGACTTCTAGCCTCCAAAACTGTGAGAGAATAAATCCCTGTTTGTTCAAGCCATCCACGAGTGGTATTTCTGTTAGAGAAGCAAGAAGTGACCAAAACTGAAACAGCTAAAGCTGTAAATTTCTACAGAAGCAGATCAGCTCATTTTTCTTCGGGGGAGCCGCTGGCAGGTTCAAACAGCCAACCTCTCAGTTAGCAGCCAAATTCCTTAACCATGCCATAAGCTCCTTCAGATCCTTTGGAGCATTCTCAAATCTTGGGGGGGGGGGGGGTCCTGGCAAAGTATCTTATTATTTTTATGTATAAAGTATATATACACCAACCTATCTCATGCACAATGGCCTGGTGTATGTAATTTTTATACACATACACACACACACACACAAGCAGACACACAGTATATCCACGGTATTAAATGAGCCACATCTAGCCTATGGATGTATTTTAATGGCCACATAATGTTTTTTGTTTTGTGTGTGTATGTTTTATATCTGAATCTATTCCCATCTCCTCTAATTGGAGAGCTGCCATGGGTGCCATGGGTGCCCATAGGATCCCCTTCACCACGCATTTTCCAGATGCTAATAGTACACACAGCCCCCTTCTCCAGAGAATTGCCCTCAACCAAATAGGAGCCACTCACCACCACCACTGGGCAGTGGCCAATGCATGATTGACCTGGGGGTATGTAAGGACACAAGGCCTCACCCTTGCCTCATGGTGGGACCAGGTTTGGAGCACTTTGGGCCTCAGTGCTCATCAAGGGATGGGGCTGATGCCAGCCAAGCCTACATCCTTGCTAAGCTCCTTCTCACTAGACCAGTGGCTTTCAGAGTAGGGTCCTCAGACCAACAAAATCAGCATCACCTGGGAACTTCTTAGAAATGCAAATCTCAAGCCCCACCCCAGACTTTCTGAATCAGAAACTCTGGCCCCAGCAACCTATCTAGGCCTAAGCCAGCCCGCTAGGCAACTGGGATGGATGCTAGAGTTTGAAAAATGCAGCTTTAGAGCAGGTACTCCATATAAATCACCTTCATCTGGGTGCCATCTCAGGCTCTGCTTCCAGAGAACCTAACCTACGACAGAAGTTCACATTGAAAAGAAAAGAAATCTACTATTTCTAGCTTCTCTTGAAAATGCTTCTTCCCCACAAGGATGCAGTCAGCTGCCCCACCCCATTTAAACAGTTGCCAGAGTTCTCCAGCGGTTCACACGACCCATCTCAGAACCCCTGGCTTGATGTGGGGGCCAGCCTTGATATCTGACCCAGTTCTCTAGACTAGGAGCCCCCAGAGATCAGGGTTTACCTTTCTCATCTCTGTAACTTCAATGCCTGGCACATAGCTGGCATTCTTCAATACCTGCTCAGCTGAGCTGAACTGAACAAATGCTGTCTGTTCAAACTGGCCACCATTTCTGAGACTTAGAGGCAAAAGCCATGCAATTAAGAACCCACAAAACACTCCGTGCAACAAATTAATATAATGACCTTATTATAGACATTGTAGTTATACATTGGCTCTAATTGTGCAAGGATGTAATATGCAAGAGAAATTGGTTGCCGATTCACCTGATAGTCCTCCAAAGCCCCGAAGCCTGCAGATTAATAACCCTTGTAATTTTATCCCAGTCCATGTAATTGCAGGTGCCATCTTTACTCATTTAAAATATAATTCCTCAAGCAGCTTTTTGATACCTGCTTCAAAATATTCACAATGTCTTCTTAGCCCAGAGAGACATTTTTTTATTAAAGAATCAAGCTGAATGTGAAATAAAACAAATACAAAATAAAATCTGGCTGCAAACCTGAGCTCTGGAAAGAAGACGAAAAGACAAAAAAAAAAAAAAAGTCATTCCCAACTCAGGGCTAGGCTGGCTGCTCTCAAATTATCCATGTAGAAAATTGCCCAAACTTTTCTACCCAAACGGCATTTGTTTCTGATTCTGCACCAAGTTCCGTTCCTCATTTTTCTTCCTTTCTCCAAAGCTTCTATCTTTAGGAAATATGGAGCCCAAGTTCTATAATTTGCACTTCATTTGAACACTAATGAAAAGAAATGCTCTTCCCCTTCAAACTATTTCCTCAGTCAATTAAACAAATCCTCTAAGTGGAGTGTGTGAAGTGATTTGTGTCCAAGAACTTAATTAGTACTTAATTCTGGAATTTGTATCTTCTTAAGCCCACATCCTTTTAAGTTTCCACCAAGCTCAAAAAATGGTCCAGGTGTGGTCCCTTACCATAAGATCAAGGCAGAAACAGATTTGAAGAAGTCAGAAGGAATAAAAGACCATCTGTGTGTTCAAAAAGGCAACAGCCCACAGCCTTGGATTCCAGGCAGGCTTTTCTGCCACCAGCTAGCATCCCTTTCAAGTCCTCAAAAAAGACAGGCACAAATTCTTTTGCTTATGTTGCAAAATCATAGTTGTCTTATCACAAAGGGAATACATGCTCATTGTAGAAAATTTGGGAAAAAACAGAAAAATATAAAGGAGGAAACAAAATCAGCTACAGATAACGACTAACATTTCAGACACTTTTCTTTCCTCGTTGTGTCTTTTTTTTCTAAATTGAACATACACCCGGTGTGTTGAAGATCCATGTGTACATTTACATGATAAACAAACTGTATCATGTAAACAGATACACAGCGTATCTGTGGTATTAAAATTTCACGGAGGGGATGCAGTTAGGAAACAAAACTGTCTAAAAGTCTCACTGCTGTTAGTTGTCGCCAAGCTGGTTCTGACCCATGTTGACCCCAGGTATGCAGGTTGAACTGCTCTGGTGCATTCACAAGGCTGTGACTTTTCAGAAGCGGACTGCCAAATGGGTCTTCCGAGGCACCTCTCGGTGGGTTCAAACTGCCACCTTGTCAGCTAAGAGTTGAGCGCTTAATCATCTGTGCCACCCAGGGACTCGTGAAAAGGTGCACGGGAGAGGGAAGGAGCAATCACCTTTAAGAAGGCTGAGAAACACTGCAGTAGATGACTCGACTCTTCACTGGCCTAACCAATCCTTTTAATAAAAAACGACCAACACACACTTATGCTATTTGCTTTATATGAGATTCTTAAATAAAAGCGAAAACTAAACAAAATTTTCCTAATGTCTGTTAATGACCATATGTTCTTTTCCAGTGTAAAAGCTATGTTTCTCTGTAGTTCGGATCTCTAACAATCTGAGTCATTAAAGCTGGGAAAATGAAATTGATCTACTTGTTGGCAATCTGCACTGGACTTCCCAAGCTTCCATATGTCCATCATTCACCTCTACTCTGCAGGAAGGAAAGGAACACTGAGGAAGGCCTCATCTAATCCTCAGAAAAACACCATGAAGTCTGCTCATACATTTATGTGTTCAAAAACTCATTTATTCTCTGAGAGGCTGTGTGACTTTGGGCACATCATTAGGACATACTCAGAGAGAGAGCCCAGATTTGGCCTTCCAGTCAGTCCTCTTTCCAATCTCCACAGAACCTTAGGGATGTCACTCATCAACTTTCTAGAATTTCCATCTAGGGATAGTTCCTCCATCCATGAAATGAGAAGGTTGGACTCAATTTTGAATTGGGAACACTTATTCCTGGATTCTATATAATCAAGTGGTTAAATATCTGGGTTTATGGGTCAAACACCAGGCTCTCAAAAATACTAAAAAAATGGAAGAATAATGTTCTCCTTCTCCTTTCCCTTCATATTTTGCAGGAAACATACCCTCACTCTTGCAGTTCTCCTCATAGCATCAAAGCTCTCCACAAAGGCTGTTCTGAGTTGGACTTTGAAAGCTCCATCTTGCTCGGCCCCTTCCTGGCCTCATTCCCAAAGCAGAGGCTCGGGGAGGGCCCTGCATGGATGGAGAAGACAAGCATCCAGCCCTCAATGAACAACAGTGTTTTGTTTTTCTCCAGGCCATTGTCCTGCTTTTTAGCACTAACAGTGGACATGTATCAGCATCGTAAGTAAGACTGCTGTCTAATTAAAGGAAAGTTTGAAAAACTGCCAGACCTCATGGGATTTCTCACTAAAGTGTGAGTGTCCCCAAGCCAAGAGAGCACACACATTTTAGATAGCAGCATTGGGTAGCATGGTTTCCAGTACATATGGCCCACTCTGTCTTTCTCTGCCACCCTCCATTTGTCATTTTCTCATACTGTGGTGGCTAGTGTTTCACTATGAAGCTCATACGGTGGTGGCTGTGTTTCACTATGAAGTATGCCAACAATACTTCAAACACCAATAAGGTCACACACATGGTAGAAAGGTTTCAGTAGAGCTTCCAGACTAAGGCTGAGTAAGAAAAAGTGCCTAGAGATCAGCTTCCAAAATCTAGTGAATGAAAACAGCATACTGCCAGATACAGAGCTAGGACAAGAGCCCCTTAGTTGGGAAACATCCATAGTACACAGTGTCCACAACTACGGACTCCAGCATACCAACGGCCTGGATCATGGTGCAGGACCGAGCAATGTTTCGTTTTGTTGCACGTAGGGTTGCTGTCAGTCAAAGCTGACTTGATGGCAACTAATAACAACAATCTTCACATGAGGAGTCCCGAAACACAAGCCCAGATGTCAGGAGCTCTGCAGAGGCTGGAAAGCAGTGCACACTTGCCTGGCCTAGCCGGATGGGCGGAAACGTTTCTTCTACTCTGACTCACCATGCAGCCAGGCTGTGCACTAATAAATGTCAGGTTCCGTCTCACAGGTTTCCGCATCACAAGAAAGATGCTGGGGTTCCTGCTCGGAGGTGCCTGGCAGCTTCCTGAGTGGAATGTGCTGCCAAACTGGACATCATTTTCATTGAACGTGGACTCCCCAATTCAGAGCAAAACCAGAAAAAATCCTCCATGACTTTGGCCAGACAGTGGTGGCTATTCTCCTGACTGATTGACAGCCATGCTCCTGACTGATTGACAGTTATGCTCCTGACTGACTGACAGTCATGTAGTGGGCTACATCTACATGGACCTGAGAAAGAACTGGTTGCACGTAAAACTGGAAATAAAAAGCATGTCTTAAATCTGGAAGAAAAAAAAATCCACAGAACCTAAACTGCTAATAGAACAGGTGTGTGTATGGTTACATTTCCACAAGCCTCTGCATAAAGCAGTAATGAGCACTGTCTGCCCCCTTTCAAAGCACGAAAAGTGAGTTCCCAAGTTTCAAAGGATTGAAAACCCCTTTTTCACTCACTCGAATTCCAAATGCTCAGAGGTTACAGGGTTGAGAGCCTAAGGTCAAAAGCCTTCATCTTTATCTGGCCTTGAGCAAGGTTTCTAAACTTACATATGTATCAGGAATTTTAAATCTAACTATTTAATATAATTTCTACTATATATCATAATTGCACACTGGTTAAGCGCTTGACTGCTAACCAAAAGGTTAGCAGTTCAAACCCACCAGCCTGTCCTCAGGAGAAAGATGAGGCAGTTTGCTTCCATAAAGATTACAGCTTTGGAAATACTATTGGGCAGTTCCACTCTGTCCTAGAAGGTCACTGTGAGTAGGAATCAACTTAATGGCAAAAGGTTTAGTTTTTTAACAGTGACCACAGTAAGTGAATTCTTTCTCCTATTGGGTGGGCAGATTTTCTTCTGTGTGTGTCTTTCCCTCGCATATTTCAGAAAAATCCCTGTCTTCCCAGTTTCCTTGTGCTTTCTAGATCCATTGCTAAGATTCCTGAACTCTACCACTATATTGTATAATTCACCTGAGATACCCTAAGTCACCCTATGCACAACATGAAACTAAAATGAAATGTTACTATGCAATATATTTAATAGGATTTGTTGTTGTTGTTATGTGCCATCAAGTCGGCCCTGACTCATAATGACCCTTCCTTGGGTTTCCGAGGCAAGTAGATTGCCCCATATTTCTTCCAAGGAGTGGCTGGTGGGTTTGAACCACCAGCCTTCTGGTTAGCAGTCAAGTGTCTTAGGCACTAGAACACCAGAGGATTAGATCTTCTTATTTTTAAGTGCTAATCCAATGAAACAAACAAACAACAACAAAAAAAAGGATCCTCAAAAAATAGAAAAAAAGTAATGAGCTCCCATGTTACTTTGATGTGGTCTTCAGTTGAACGTTTACTACAGATAAATGGTCCTTAATGGGAGAAGAGAAGAAATAGTTTCAAGAGGCTTCTGAGTTTCCCCTAAAAAAGAGCCCAAGGGACCCATTTTCTCAAACTACCTGCTGGAGATGGGAGAAAAGAGAATGTAAAAATTCATAGCACCCACCACCCTCTTCCTGGCCCACAAGCCCACCCTTTGGCCTGAAGAATGGCTATTCCACTTTCCTATCTCAGCTGAAGCATCATTTACCAGGCACCCTCCCTGATTAAGTCAAATCTCCCATTTGCTTCCACAAATGTGCTTCTTCACAGTCTCATCAATATTGTAATATTATGCTCGTGTTCGTAGTTACTTAAGGTCTCTCTCTCCATCTTATCTGTAAACTTCCCCAGAGCAGGGACTGTGTTTGTTGCTCAGCGCAATGCCTGGCACATAATAAATGCTCAATAAATTTTTGTTGAACAAATACATGCATGTGAGAGATTTTCAGTCTTCCTAAAAGTTATCTTTCTCATTATCAACATGGCATCCAGCTTTGCACCAGTGTCCTGTGACCTTGGTAAGTAAGCCAGTCTCCCTGGAACTAGCACCTCTAGAAGCCTTGCTAATGAGTCTGAGAGCCTATGAAGTAGAGGAAACGGACCCACTTCTTGATGAACCCACCATGGCCCAGCTTGGACATCCAGGCCGACTTTGGCTCTAATATTCCCATCTCATCTCTTTGTTGCCATTGTTATCTGCCATTGTGTCAGTCTCCTACTACTGGCAGCCCCAGGCACAATGGAACGAAACCCTGCCCAGCCCTGGGCCGTGTTCACAATCAGCTGCCAATGGCATTATTGTGATCAGAGTGTATACTTGGGCTGAATTTCCAAAGTAGAGCATCAGGATTTTTTTCCTAGCCCGTCTTCGTCTGAAAGCTCCACTGAAACCTGCTCAGCACCATAGCAACACACAAGCCTCTGCTGACAGATGGGAGGTGGTCGCACTTGAGCTGCACTGGCTGGGAATCTAACCCAGGAATGAAACCCAGCATGGAAAGCGAGAATTCTACCACTGCACCGTGTCTAATGATGGTCACCCCATTCCTAGCAGACATCACTACACACACACATAGTTTATATGATGGCTTCTATTCTATGCACACTCACTCCCTGAGATCAAAGAACAAATGCTAAGATGCACACTCACTCCCTAAGATCAAAGAACAAATGCTAAGCGGCATGGAGGGCTGGGCAACAACAAATGTCATGTGGATAGAAACAAAAATCTAAACTTAAACAAAACCTCTTCCACTTAGGGATGGTAAATGCACATGGCATGCACACAGAAACCATAAACAGGCTGCCCCTTTAAAAATGTAACAGTCCATCTGTTGTTAAGCCCACAACCGAGTTGCAGTATTTATCAATCTTCTGGCAAGAGAATCCATTTCCCCATAAAGTTTGAGTGGCAGAGAAAAGGCAGAGCCAACAATCAGGAAATATACTGCGCTTCCAAACGATTGAAGGAAAGCTGCTGTTCATGCTGGCTGCTCCCCCACCACCCTGCGGCTGGACCAGACACACACACATGCACTCGCCATGCTGCCCCCCTCCATCAGACTTCTATTACTGCACGGCGCTCTGTGGTTGTTTTCTGGGACCATTTTTCACACTGTGCCAGTTTTGTACACTTTGGGCATAGACCTCCCCAGGAAATTAAGAACTGTTTCTCAAACACAACGTCCATCCCTTGTTGTTGTTGTTGTTAGGTGCCGTTGACTCAGCTCCAACTCACAGTGACCCTACGTACAACAGAATGAAACACTGGCCAGTGCTGCACCAGCCTCACAATCCTTGCTATACCTGAGCCCATCAGTGCAGCACTGCATCAATCCATTTCATTGAGGGCCACCCCTTCTTACTTACAGCTAAAAATTGAAGCATGAGTCTCCGATGAGCTCCACAGGACAACTCCATGGGTGTCAGAGTGGAACCGTGCTCCACAGGGTTTCCAGTGGCTGGTTTTTTGTTTGTTTGTTTGTTTGTTTTTTCGGAAGTAAACCACAAGGCCTTTCTTCCAAGGCATCTCTGGATGGACTCAAACCTTCAACCTTTCAGTTAGTAGACAACCATTGTAACCGTAGTGGCTTTATACACAGAAGCTTACTTCCTGTTCACAAAACAGTCCAGTGGTTGGCAATTGCCCATGTAGTGATTTCAAGGACTCCATTTTGTGCCTCAACTGCCCATTAAGCCCTCAGAGTCCTGTTCTTCCAACCAGCAGGAGAGAGACAATAAAGAATCGCTACTCACACATGCACACCTCTTCTGATTTTAAACAAAAAGGTGTGCATCTGGGTTGCATCCTTTCCCCATACTTATTCGATCTGTATGTTGAGCAAATAATCCCAGAAGCTGGACTATATGAAGGAGAACATGGCATCAAGGATGCAGGAAGGCTCATTAACAACCTGTGACACACAGATGACACAACCTTCCTTGCTGAAAGTGAAGAAGACTTGAAGCACTTACTGATGAAAATCAAAGACTACAGCCTTCAGTATGGATTACACCTCAGCATAAAGAAAACAAAAATCCTCACAACTGGACCAATAAACAACATCATGATAAACGGGAGAAAAGATGGAAGCTGTCAAGGATTTCATTTTACTTGCATCCACAATAAACACCCATGGAAATAGTAGTCAAGAAATCAAACAATGCATTGCATTGGGCAGACCTATTGCAAAAGACCTCTTTAAAGTATTAAAAAGCAAAGATGTCATTTTGAGGATCTACTTCCGCAGAGATACTGCCTCGGAAACCCAAGGAGGGGTTGCTATGCGTGGGATCCAACTTGATGGCAGTGCATTGCGTTTTTTATTCGACCCAAGCCATGGTATTTTCAGTTGTCTCATATGCACAGGAAATGCATATGAATAAGGAAGACCAAAGAAGAATTGATGTCTTTTAATTATGGTGTTGGTGAAGAATAATGAATATATTATGGATTGAGAGAAGAACCAACAAATCTGTGCTGGAAGAAGTACAGCCAAAATGCTCCTTAGAAGGAAGGATTCGTATCATGTACTTTGGTCATGTTATCAGGAGAGACTAGTCCCTGGAGAAGGACATCATGCTTGGTCTAAGTAGAAGGTCAGCAAAAAAGAGGAAGACCTTCAAATGAGATGTATTAACAAAATGACTACAACAATATGCTCAAGCAAAGCAATGACCACGAGGCTGGCACAGAACCAGGCAGTGTTTTGTTCTGTTCTACGTGAATTTGCTATGAGTCACAACTGACTCAAAGGCAGCCAACAACAAAAACCCACACATGGAGTTGCCATGAGTCAGAACTGACTCAACGTAATGGGTTTGATTTGGTTCTGGGTCATTACATGGTTACTTTCCTTTCATAGGCTTGCTGTTGTTAAATCTGCAGCAGATATTAGTTGTCCATCAAGTGAGTGCTCTTCCTTCCATAGTGTGGTGTTGTCATTGGGAGATGACTGTCCAACCTAGAACTAAAATTACCAGCCTTTCTTGCATGCAAATGAGACTACGTGACTAGTTCTCACCAATGGAACATAAGTAACACACATGGGTTGCCAAAGAGTTGACTTGACCACAGCTGGTAACTATTTGTTACGGCAGCTAATGTTACCTTAATACATCAGTCTTGCATGACAAGGATAAATCCAGTTGGGTCATAACACATAATTTTTTAATAAGATGTTAGATTTATAATGTTAACATTACATTTAAAATTTTAAGTGAAATTGACTTGAATTTTTTTTCCTCCTGTACTAAACTCATTCAGTTTGATCCAGAGGATATAAACTTGGCACTGAGTTTCATAAAACAACAATAGTGGCTCTCTTCATTTTATATCTGTGTCTCTGGAACAACTTGAACAAGGAAGAGATTATCAAGTCAATCTCTGGGCCTTGTGATTTTTGGAGGAGGAGGAAGTTTTTCCCCACTATTTCAATTTCTTCAGCTCTGTTCTAGTCAAGTTTTCCATTTATTTAGTTGACCAAATTCAGAATTACAATTTCATATTTTTTCCATAAATATATTCATTCATATGGGTTTTCCCATTAGTTCGGGTACAATTGCTCATCCAAGTTGCTTTTGACGTCTCATTTGCTTCAAAATCTGCAGTCATTTTATATGTGCTTCGTTCTTCTTATTCCCTTGATCGGTCTTATTAGAGGCTTGTCCATCTTTCTAATCTTTTCAAAAACTGAATATTTAGCTTTTCTAATCATTGCTATCTTTTTCTATCACTTTTTTCTATTTTACTATTGATTTCTACTCAGTCTCAATTATTTCAATGTTTCTGGTTTCTAAAGTCATAGAATATGACCTGAAGGATGGCAATGACTAAAAATCTGGAAACTGACTTTCTGGCCTAGAACAAGATCCATTTTCATGTGTACTCAAAAATAACATACATTTATTATTTTCTGGGTATAAGCTTAGTCATCATGCTATTCAAATATCTTACTCTCTTGCTTACTTTATCTGTTTGATCTGTTTCCAAGAAGAGTATATTAAAAACTCTACATACAGTGGTAGATTCATCTATTTATTCCTATAATTCTCTCAATTATTTCTTTATATAGCTTGAGGCTGTGTTGTCAGTTCTCTTTGTCCATGACTATTATATTTTCTTGGAATATTATGGCATTTTCAGTGCCATCTCTTTTTATCTCTTTTGATGTTTTTCACCTTAAATTCTACTTCATCTGATATTGAAATAGCTAGTCTGTTATTTTTATTATTTTCCTGAAATGTCATTTTTATCCCTTTATTTCCAACCTTATTTGGTGCTTTTGTTTACATGTCTCTTCTAAAAGCACATATTGCTGAACCATTTCTGAAATCTACTCTAAGAGTCTCTGTGTAGTGATCAGTGGTTTTAATCTATTATATTCTAATCACTGGTACTGCAGACCTGAGTTTTTCATCCTGTTTTGTGTTTCCTATTTACCATGTTTTTTTTCTTTCTACTTTCCTGTCTTCTGAATAGATCAAAATGTCTTTTTTTTCCCTGGTGCTAGTTTAAAAGTTAGGAGAGCAGGCATTTGACTGCTAACCAGAAGGCTGGCAGTTCAAACCCACCAGCCACTCCTTGAAAGGAATACTGGGCAATCTACTCCCATACAGATACTGCCTCAGAAACCCAAGGAGGGATCTCTTTGAGTCAAGATCAACTCGACGGCAGTTGAGTTTTTTAATTTAAAAGTTATAAATTATTTTTTTTAATAATTTCTGTGGTTGTTCCTAACTTAAGTAAGACCACTATTCGAAAGGAAGACTGGGCAATCTACTTCCATAGAGATACTGCCTTGGAAACCCAAGGGGTCGCTATGAGTCAGGACCGATTCGTCAGCAGTGAGTTTTGAGCGAGTATATTTATATTCATTGTTCATATTAATATCTAAAGCTTATCCCTGATGAAGGAGCCCTAGTGGTGGGTGCAATGGTCAAAAGCACTTGGCTGCTAACCCTAAGATCAGCAGTTTGAACCCAGCAGCCACTCCATGGGAGAAAAGATGTGGCAATTTACTCCCATAAAGATTACAGCCCAGGAGTCCCTATGGAAAAACTCTACTGTGTTCTATAGGGTCACTATGAGTTGGAATCAACTCGCTGGCACACAACAACATCCATGACGATGCCTTCCCACAGTGAGACAAGACCCCTCTACCATTTCCCTACCTCTGATTTTTACATACAACTCATTTAGCAAGTTACGTTGTCTAGAAATCTAGTTCCAGATTAGTTATCAGTCCCTCACCCCTGCATCCACAACCATGAGCAGAGGAAGAGGCCATCAGACCATGCTTTGTCCCACTGATTGGAACCAGAATTTTCTGCCTTCTTCTCTCACTTATTATTACATTTTGGTTGGTACCTGCATAAAAATTAGTTTTAACTACTTCACTGAGTTATACTTTATATATCATAAAATTTACATTTTAAGTGTACAATTCAATGATTATTTTATTTACAGAGTTGGGCAACTATCAACAGAATCCAGTTTTAGAATATTTCCATCACTCCAGAAATAACCCCTATTTCCACCTCCAGCCACAGACAACCACTAATCTACTTTCTGACTCTACAGATTTACCTTTTCTGGACATTTAACATAAATAATCATACAGTATGTGGTCTTTTCTGCCTGGCTTCTTTCACTCAGCATAACTGTTTTATGTTCATCCATGTTGTTGCACGTCTCAGTACATTATTTTTATTGCTGAATAAATTATTTTCTAATATGGATATATCACATTTTATTGATTGATTTATCAACTGATGAACATTTGGATTATTTCTACTTTTGCATACAAGTCTTTCTACAGACACAGGTTTGCATTTTTACTAGGTAGCTATCTAGGAGTGGAATTGCTGGGTCATATGATATATTTACATTTAACTTTTCTAAGAAACCATCAAACTGATTTTCCAAAGTGGCTTTACCATTTTACATACCCACCAATCATGGGTAAAAGTTCCTTTTTCTCCATATCCTTGCCAGCACTTGTTATAAACCTGTCTTTTTATAGTATCCATTCTAGTTGTTATTTTTATAATCAGAAGAAAACACATTTATTTCTCACATATCAACTATCTAGTTATCCAACATTTCACACTTACGACAACAGTCAAAAACCTACTGTGCAATTATTTTCACATTAATGAAATACATCTGGCAGTAATGAATGCCAAAGTGTGAGGCAAGAATCAAAATGGCTGTGATAGTTACAGGTTATATGTAAAATTGCATGGGCTCTGATTCTCAGTGGTTTGTCAGTTATGGAAGGATGTAGTCATCCTCCATTTTGTGATCTGATGTGCTCATCCTTCATTTGTGCATAAGGCCAATTTTCTCATAAGACCTGGTCTTTGGAAACTAACCATGTCAATAAGTGAGGAGTGGGTGCAGGTACTTAGAGCAGCATATAAAATTTGTCTATATAACTTATGATCTTTATTAAGTTAAAGGAAAAATGGAGTAAAAAATATTGCACTAAAATAGTAAACATGGCTGCCTCTGGGTGACAGCATTATGAATGTTTCTTCTTTCTATCTTTCTTTTTTACAAGGAACAAGTATTTAATTTTATAATGGAAAATAAAGTCAACTTTAATAATATAGCATGATGATAGTTCAAGATGTTATTCAACTAATATAACCTTATTTTACTTACTTTAACATTGAACATTCCTAACAGTGACAATTAGATACAAAAGTTCAGAAACATCTTGTCCCTTCACAGTCATCCTGTAATTGCTCAGGCCCTCCCAACCCTACATTTGGCTATTACAGCAAACTCTGCAAAGCACATCATGGTGTTTACTGCAAGGTGTTCAAGCAGTTTGTGTTTAGCTAGTGAGTCCAAAAGTCACTTCATCATACATAATTGTAAATATCATTTGGTTACCACATAAACCGGGAAGCTTGCAGAAAATATTTTTTTCCACTCATCCAGCAAGTATTAATTGAACATCAACTGTGTATAAAGCACCTTGACATGTCCCCTCAAGTCTATAGGCTAATAATAAAGCACGCAGCTAAACTTTAGGGTGCTAAGGGCCCTACAGGACAAACACACAAATACACACATTTCCCAGTTGAGAAATCAAAGTCTTTTAAGAAAAAAAATCACCTAAGAGTTTGAAGAAATCACCTAAGAGTTTGAAGAAATCACCTGAGAGTTAAGATGTCAGTTGGATATAGACATGGAACAAAGAGGGCCAGGGATTATGTAATCACCCAAGACAAGCGCATCTAGGGGACAAACCCTTCTGGTCACCACCAAACTTCCTCTTGCCTCCCTCTAGGTACCCAACAAAGATCAGTTTTTGTTACAGTTGTTAACTGCTATTGAGTCACCCCTTAGTCATGGTGACGCTTGAAGAACAGAACAAAAGGATGCTGAACCCCGGGCCACCCCATGATCAGTTGTGCGTCTGACCATTGTGATCTTGAGAGTTTTTGTTGGTGGGTCACCAGGCCTTTTTCCTAGTCTGTCTTAGTTTGGAAGCTCCATTGAAATTTGTTTGGCATCTATGTTGTTATTGTTGTGTGCCATCAAGTCGGACCCGACTCCTACTGACCCCTCCTTGGGTTTCCAAGGCAGTATCACTACGGAAGTAGATTGCCCAACCTTCCTTCAGAGGAGTGGCTGGTGGATTTGAACCGCCAGCCTTCTGGTTAGCAGTCAAGTGCCTTGTGCACTATGCTACCAGAGTTCCTTGGCATCTATATATAGCAACATGTAAGGTTCCAGTGATGGGCAGGTGGTGCCTGCACTTGCGAGGCCTTGGTCAGAGTTGAAGCAGAGTCTCAGCCTGGAAGGGAAGAATTCTCCCACTGCCCCACACAAAGGCCAGTTGCTTTAAATAGATGCCTCAGGCAACTGTCAATCTACAAGCAGCCAGAAGAAGTACTCAAACTCAACTTGTCCAAAATGAGAACAAACCGAAAAGTACCAACCAGAGTTGTGTTAATTCTACACCATAACTTGGCACTTGTAAAGCTCTTTTCCTCAAAACATCAGTTTATAAAAGTATCATTTAATACATATCATATGCCACCATTTTATGTTAAAGATCATACTTTATTGAAGTATTTCAGAAATGGCTTTCACATCAACAGCCCAAGCAAAATATTCAACTAGAGGGGACTGTGTTATTTGGCCCAATGAATAATTTCCACTCAGTAATAGGGAGTCATCCAAGCCACCAAGCGTGAATTACTAATTTTCAAAAGACCAAAAAAATAATAAAGTACATTCAACTTTAAAACCATTCTGAACATAATCTCCCTTTGAGGATTCAGAAATGCCTGGAAACACTTTAAATTTGTGAATAAGGACCACGATCTTAGGTTGTCACTTCCATACAAAGTTATTCAATAAAACTAGTAAGCATAGAGCTTACTAATCCTACTGTTCTAAGCTACAGAGAATTGTTATTCTAATAGTAAATGTAGGTAAATGCTACCAGTACTGGGCATAAGAGATGTGCCTATTAAGGAATGGGACTGGCTTCATTTTATTTTTTTCCAGGTTTATTGCATATAGTAAAATGCATCCTTTATGGTACAGCTATATGAACTCTGACAAGCACATACTCTGGTAAGTGCCAACACAATCAAGATATAAAATATTTCCATCATTCCCCAAAATGCTCTTATGCCCCTTTGGAGTTAACCCCTCATCTCTTCCTTCAGTCCCCGGCAACAACTGATCTAATTTTTGTCCCTATAGTTTTGCCTTTTACAGAACATCATAGAAATAGAATCATACAGCATGGAGCCTTTTGAGTCAGGCCTCTTTCATTTAGTATACAACCTTTTAAGAGTTATTCATGTTGGGAGGAAGTGGGAAGAGACCTGTTACACTCTGGGGAATTGCAATCAATGTCATGAAACAAAATGTGTATCAACTATTGTGTAGAAAATGAATTTGCTCTGTAAACTCTCACCCAAATAACAATCATATACATATAAACAGTTACAATTAATAAAAATAGTTATTCATATTGTTGTATTGATTTACTTTTTTAAGTGGAGTAGAACTTGACAAGGAGCTCTGGTAGCGTGGTGCCTAAGGCATCTGACTGTTAACCAGAAGGCTGGCGGTTCAAACCCATCAGCCACTCCTTGGAAGGAAGGTTGGGCAATCTACTTCCACAGCGAAGTCACCTCGGAAACCCAAGGAGGGGTCACTATGTATGAGTCGGGTCTGACTCGACAGCACATAACAACAACAACAACAGAACTTGACATGTGAATGAACACTGGTTGCTTCACATCAGAGTCCTTGAGGGTGCAAATGGTTCAAGGGCTCAGCTGCTAACTGAAAGTTAGAGGCTTGAGTCCACTCAGAGGTACCTCAGAGTAAAGGCCTGGCAATCTATTTCTGACAAAACACTCATTACAAACTCTGTGGAGCACAGTTCCATTTTGACACACATGAGATTGCCATGAATCGGAATCAACTCAACTACAACTGTTGTTGTTGTTGTTTGCCTCATTTTGGGCTCTTTGTCATTGTTGAAAATATTGTGAAACTCCTTTTCAAGGTCACCTTTGAAGCAATCTGATACCTTCTTCCTCATATGTTAAAAGTGGGGCAAATCTTCATCTTTTGAGAAAGGTATAATGTTTTAAAAGAACAAAAGGACTCTAAACCATGATCTCAAAGACACAAACTCTGGCCTATGGAACTCAGTGACCCCAGCACTGAGCACAGGGCAGGGTACTTGGTAAGGGCACAAAACCAGTGTGTTAAACTCACCTGAGCTGCAACATGACTAGTAGATAATACCATTTTAGGTCAAAAATAAAATTCCACTGGGCAAATTTCTCAAGTAATGATAGATTGTTTTATCTTGTTTTGCTTTCCTTTAGTGTGGTGTGTGTGTGTGTGTGTTTTAAACTGGCTCTGAAAGTATTTCCAAAAGTGCAACTTCCAAAAGTGCCCTGGGGAAAGGCAGCATTTTTTTTTGAATGAGTGATTGGAAGTCAAGGAAACTCTTTTGAAGGACACATTCTGTTAAATAAGGCAGCCGGGACAGGCTGCTCAAATGCACTCCTCAGTATCTCTGTCCCAGAATGCCAGAGAGAGGGGCTGAGGCTTCACAGCAGAGGTGTCCAGAGCTCCCCCTCACCATCACTCAACAGAACATCTCGTTCTGGGCCTTCATTTCCAACATCATCAACAGAACATCTCGTTCTGGGCCTTCATTTCTAACATCATCAACAGAACATCTCATTCTGGACCTTCATTTCCAACATCATCTGACATTCACTCCTGTGCCTGCTCACTCTACGAATATTTACAGAGCACCCCTTACGTGACTGTACTGTGCTCAATACTAATAAGGATTCAACCGATAAATAAAAATCTCACCCATCAACACTCACTTCTTCCTTTAAGAGCAGCAGTAACTGAATTTGTCCTAGGCTGAAACAGAAGAAATAATTTTTAAACATAATTAACAATCTTCTCAGAAGGAGCTGAGCTTCTGGAGATCAGTACCCTAGAATACGTTTTTCTTTGGCCTAACACGAGGGGAGTAGAGAACCACATGCTTACGTTTATTTCCATAAATGACCAAGTGAAGGCTACCATCAACAGATGCTTATGTGGTTGTCCATGTAATGGATAAACAAACCCCACTCTGGTGTGCTATGCCCATCACTCCGGTACCACATTCCTAAAATGAGTGAACAACCAACAGCATCAAACACATGGGAGAGAAAGACAATACAAAACAAACAGCTGAGTGATCCAATAGAACTGACCCCAGGGGTAACAGAGATCATTCAAAAACAGATGAGAACTTTCAAAGAATTCTTAATAAAACCTTGAAAAAGTATTATATACATGAAACAAGAAAAGGTTTTTTATCTTTTTAAAAAGCAATTCAAGACCCAAATGAAATGAGTTTGTAGGTATTAAGAACATGCTTCCTAAGACAAAATAGTTAATAGAAAAGCTAGAATAAAAGGCTAAGGAAATCTCTCAGAATATGGAACAATGAAAGAAAAAATAAGGGACAGATGGAAGATTAATCTGTGCAGCAAATATCCATCCACCCGGAATTCCTAGAGAAAGTAAAGAGGAAATAATCACCAAATATTTTAAACCAAGGGAGCTCTGGTAGCATAGTGCCTAAGGCACTTGACTGCTAACCAGAAGGCTGGCAGTTCAAACCCACCAGCCACTTCTCAGAAGGAAGGTTGGGCAATCTACTTCCGTAGTGATACTGCCTCGGAAACCCAAGGAGGGGTCGCTATGAATCGGGTTCGATTCGATGGCACATAACAACAACAACATTTTAAACTAAATTTCATACAATTGAAGAATGAAGTAATAATTCAAAGAGTCCACAAAGAGCTAAGCAGAATTATTAGAAAATATTATAAAGAGAACATTCTGAAACCTTCCAGAGGGTTGTGTGTTGGGGGTAGAGGGTAGGACAAAATAGATTATTCACAAAGGCATGAGAATTTTACGTGTTGACCTTGTTAGCAATACTAAGTATTAGAAGACACAGGAACATGTTTTGAAATGTCAAAGGGAAAGCTATTTTGAAGCTAGATTTCTAGAATCATGCACACACACAAACACACACACATAGAAAGTGTGAAATAAATTTTTCCTCAACTCTCAAAAACAAAAAGTTTACCACATACCCATCTTTTTATTAAAAGTTAATTATGAGTACACTAAAACCACCTGAAATTATTGTTGTTATTTGCCATCGAGTCGGCCCTGACTCACAGCGACCCCTCCTTGGGTTTCTGAGGCAGTATCACTACGGAAGTGGGAATGCCCAACCTTCCTTCCGAGGAGTGGCTGGTGGGTTTGAACCGCCAGCCTTCTGGTTAGCAGTCAAGTGCCTTAGGCACTATGCTACCAGAGCTCCTAAAACCACATGAAAAGGGAACCAAAAGAAAAGAAAGAAAGAAAAGGAATAAATAGCAGAGTCTGGCAAAAGAAGACTTTCAGGAGAACGAGAAACAGGAAGCCCAGGAAGAAGGCAGAGCAGCAGGCCTGGGAGAGGTGTAGTCGACAGATAGTAGACTACTTCACAGAGAGAGTGGCTGAACATCTGGGAGAGGTTAGTAATGCAACGAAGACAACATCTGTTTCCTCCAACAAGAGAAATGAAAGAAAGTAAAAAGTTGTACAAGAAACTTAATCTCAACAAAACCAAAATATAACATGCCGTAACTCTAACAGCTAATGGAATGGAAAAGAAAGCAGTTTCATCCAACCTTGCTGCTTGGAACTTTGGAGTGGCACCATTCTAAAAGCAGACGCTACAATGTCTGTCTTTCCCAGGCATTACAAAGCATAAGACAAGGGCGGGTGGGTGGGCAGAGATCCCGGATGACAGGAGTAGTAGTTATTGTGGTGGTTGTATCTGGTAGGTGCCACTGAGTCTATTTTGACACACAGCATCCCTACGTGACAGAGTAGAGCTGCCCCATAGGGTTTGCTAAGGTGTAATCTTTATGGGAGCACATCTCTAGGTCTTTTTCTCACGGAGCTGGTGGGTGGGTTTGAACTTCCAACCTTTTGGTTAGGAGTCAAGCACTTAACCACCTGGGCTCCTTGACAGGAATAGAGGACTAGGAGTACAACAAGAAAGGAGGAAAAGCCAATCCAAGGATGCACTATGGAGCTGATCACCACTCTGGGCAATTCGCTAGGAACCCTCTGAGAACATCTTATCTGCCTGGTGGATGGAAGAGAGGAATATTTACCCACTGGCTTCCATCTCCCATCGATCAAGGGCTGCCCATGGCCTGGCACTTCCAAATGTGTGCATACATCAGAATGGCTTAGCAGGAGGGCTGGCCATCAGCAGGAAGTCCCAAGATAGAAAATGAGTAATACACAGTATACTGTTTAGAAATGTATTTTCCATATCCATGTAAAATTTTATGATATGAACTGTGTAAATGATAGATACAAATACAATGTACTCATTAGCACAACTCACCAAATAATTTTGGTTCTCAGCTATGTGATGAGCTCACATCTTTTGGCTCTTTCATAGTTCAGTTGTTACAGTTGTATGGTATGCTGTCAAGTCCATTCTGAATCATAACAATTCTGTATGACAGAACAGAACTGCCTCCATAGGGTTTTCTACACTTCACAGGTCTTCACCAGGTCTTTTGTCCCACAGAACAGCTAGTGAGTTTGAACTGCCAACCTCTGATAGTTGAGTAAGACCATGTAATGAGTTACATACACTGAATGAAAGTGGTATCTCACTTCATGTCAGGATGTTGAAATGCTGATGCAAGACATCCCAGAGCTTTCTTTCCCTTCACCATAAATGAACAGCAACATCACAGATGATAACTGATCCATCATTATGGAACTCAAAGTAAAGAGAACATAGAGAAGAGGTACCAGTCCACCTTAAAAGACATGAAAGTGTAAGAAAAATAAGACTTTGTTGTAAAAAGCCAGTGAGATTTGGGGGTTGTTTGTTACTGCAGACTAACCTAGCCTATCCAGACTAAAACAATGAGGAAATGCTTTATAATATTTTTGGGAAAAAAAAACAGCTTACAAAATTGTAATTCACTGCACCAGATGATTGGGTGGAATGATTGTCTAAAGGTGAGATGCTTGTGGCCCACCAAAGGGAATGGCTAGCTTGCTAATAATGTAAATAAGGTACATGGCACCCTTGTGGGGGTAGGACTGTGCAAATAAGGTGTATGGAACCCTAACATGAGGATTGGTCAGTTTTGCCATCTTGCTAGGCTTAACATGAACCATCCCAGAGGTGGAAAGGGGGCAACGGGGCTCCCACTACCATCAAGAAAGAAGAACCAGGATACAGCATGCCCTTCAACCAGAGATCCCTGCAATGAGGCAGCAGAGAGAAGGCAGCAGCAGAGGAAGCAGAACCAAAAGACAGGCCTGACCTAGAGGAACAGGCTTCCCAGTCTACAGAGTGAGGAAGCTCAATACCTTCGGGCAGGTATCTCTTTGGGCATCTATTGGCAGAGCTAGAAGAACTCTGGAATACTGGCCCAGGCAGGGAAGACACCAAGGCCAGAGAGAAGTGTGCCTATGCCATGGCTGAAAAGCAGCTGTCCTGACTGAAGAACGAGATGCCTGCATTGAGATGAGTTGTTCCTGATCCTGAATTGTAACCTGTTACTTTTCTAATAAATCCTATAATCATGAGTATTGTCTGTGAGTTCTATGGCGCCACTGCAAAGAATTGTCAAACCCAGCAAAGAAGTAGAGAGTGTCATAGGCTGGTTTCAGAACTGGTTAATAAAAAGGTTGGAGGGTGGCAGCATGTCTGACCTCTGCCTCATAGGAATCAGCCTTGGGCTGCTAATGTTGTTCTGGATCCTCCTTCCCTTGTGTGAAGTTAGAGGAGGTCAGAGGACACCACTGCCACACCCTTTTTACATATGTGCATATATATATTCATGGGTATGTATCTTTGTGTATATGTGTGTGGTAGTTATATTTGTGTGTCAGCTTGGCTGGGCCTGGTTGAGTGGCTGGGCGGCTGGTGGTAGTTATTCACCATGACGAGACTGGCAATCAGCTCCATGGTGGGATCTACCACAAGCAGCTGAATAGCTGCCTTTGGGTATGTGGTCTGCTTCCTGTATTTAAGGAGAAGCCTTGGGAATGGTCTCTAGCCTATGGCACGCTTGGACCCTGCACGTAGTCGTGTCACTGCTCAGCAACCTTCTATGCTCTGCCGACCTTGGGACTTACAATGGACTTAATGGCCTGCCATGTGGTTTGGTAACATCGGGACTGTGCCTTTTTACTTGTCAACCTTGGGGCTTCTCAGCCTCAGCAGCCAACAGTTGTCTGAGTAAAGAAATGCCTCCAGCTCCAGTGGGCTGGGAGCAGAGGAGGAGCTGGACCCCAAGGTTGAGGGGCTTTCACCCAGCCCCTAGAGCCTGGCACTTTGAACTTGGACTTAAAGCCTCCAAATTGTAAGAATAAACTCCTGTTTGTTAAGGCCATCCCATTTGTGGTATACTTCTCATCAGAGCGGTACTAGGTAACCAAAACAATGTGTGTAATAATAATATAGTAATGAACCCACCAGCTACTCCTCAGAAGGAAGATGGGGCAATCTACTTCCGTAGTGATACTGTCTCGGAAACCCAAGGAGGGGTCGCTATGAGTCGGGGGGGTGGGGTCGCTATGAGTCGGGTCCAACTCGATGGCACATAACAACAACAACAACAATGAGTGTTTACCTACCCACTGCTATTGAGTCAATTCCAATTCATAGCAATCCTGTAAGAGTAGAACTGCCCCCATGGAGTTTCCAAGGCTGTAAATCTTTACAGAAGTAGATTGCCTCATCTTTCTTTTGTGGAGTAGCTGGTAAGTACAAACTGCCAACCTTTTGGTTAGCAGCTAAATGCTTTAACTGCTGCACCACCAGAGCTCCCTAACAAGTGCTTAGCAAGTGTGAAGTGAATGATTAAAGACTGGCAAGTGTACCTGGCTATGGAAAGAACTGATAGGAATGTGTACCAAGAATGGAGGACAAAGAAAGCAGGTCATCAGGGATCTCTCATAGGGGATGGGGATGCCTGAGTTAGTTTCAAAGAAGGACCAGGAAATAGGCATATGAGGAGTTACAGGCCAGGGAGACAAGGATGTACAAAGCCCTGGCAGCCTGGGAAAGCTTGCAGAGTGGGAACAGGACCAGCATGTACGCATGCGGTGGGCTGACAAGCCCAGAAATACCCTCTCACTCTGGGTATCGTGGAATTTACACTCCACTCGCCCACCCCCACCCCACCCCCAAAGAGCCTTGGAGATAGTGTTTAGCCTCCATCACATCAGGGACAGAGCCCATCACAAACGAGGGGCCAGGCCTGCACACCTTGTGCTCTGGCTCCCAAGTCCCGTGCGCTGGCTGGCCTGTCATTGAGCAGTTTCACACCTAGCGATACCTGTCAACTGCCATCAGTAATTTCTGGCACCAGCTCTGAGAGGTAAATCACTATGATTAATTTTTGGCTTTACGGCTGAGAAATGAAGAGTGTGGCAGCTGAGTGACTCATTAGAGTTAGTGGCTGGACAGGGATTAGAATTCAGAACCTGGGGCTACAGGCTAGGCCAGGGAACGGGGACCAGAAGGTCCTATGGGGTCTGGATATGTCTGTGTGATTCACTTCCCTGAAGAAATTCCCCTACAATTCTTAGGCACTCTCTCTCTTTCTCTCTGGCATCTAGCTTTCTCCTCCATGGGCTGGTAAGCCTGTTGTTGTCTAATGCCGGCCTCTCGGCTCTGCTGCTGCCGTCTCTCTGCCGATGTCTCTCTGCCGATGTCTCTCTGCCGGTGTTTCAGCGCAGGGATCTCGGGTCAAGGACACACTCCACTCCTGTTTCCACATCTTAGGTATCTGTCAGAGCAGCACCCCACTCTCTCAGTACCATATTCTGGAAATTTTCCACAACCTGACTTCAGATACGGAGAAGATCACTTTCCTTCTCTTCTGGACACCATCAGAACGGCAAGGTGTGTAATTCCTTCGCTAGGAGATCCAGGCCATTAAATAACAAGTGAGGAGGGGCCTGTGTCACCAGAGTGACAGCACAGAAACAGCACATGGGAACATGTAATGACTGAGGCCTCATCCCTGGACAGGAGCCTCACTCCCCATTCTGGCAACTGGACCCCCTCCCCTCAGGAGCTCCAGACAGAGGGGCTTCCTGCACTCCTGGCCAGCTCCCCGCCCCTCAGCCACAGCTCTCCCTGTGTAAGGCCAGACACAGGGCTGTGCCTGCCCAGAATACTAACAGGCCCTTCCAGATGCACGGAGAAGGCCAGTCGGTTCCTCATTCCACTGAGGGGCTGCCATCAGCCATCCTTCTGCGGGGGACTAGAAGAGGCCACTGCTCCCACAGGACACAGGCAGAGGCTGGCTGGCAGGGGGCCTGGAGGTACAGCTCCCCTTCCAGACAACATAAATCAGTCGGCATGGCCACATGGCTCCCAGTGGCCCAGCACATAGGCAGACGACAGCGAGAATGAAGGCCTGAGGTAAATTTGGGGGAGATTAAATTAAAAAGGCAAAGATTCCAAACATCATGAAGCCCCAGAAACCATAAATCCACGTGCACACCAAATACCAGGCAAAGCAAGTTTCATGTGAGTCAGTGATGAGTACTGGCCTGTCAAAGGGCATCATTCAGCCACATGTGGGCCTGGGGTTCCCTGGCTAAAGGGGCCTGGAAGTGGTGCCTTGAGGGTGTGGCAGTGATGAGGACAGGGACTATGGGGTCAGAAAAAGCCAGGCTCCAACCACAGCTGTGCCACACAATGGCTATATGACCTGACCCTACCTAACCTCTCTACCCTCTCTTGGCTCACTCAAAAAATAATGTTAAATGACAGGGCCTATCAGTCATCAGGCACACCCGCCACCCCCCTCAAGCACCACTCAAAAATGGAAGCCATGCTGACAACAAAGTTGAGGATGACATAGGAGAAAAATTAATGGCCACAGAGCAGTCATGAGCTCTGACACAAAGCACTCTCTCTGTGCCAGGCCCTGCCCACTCTTCCAGTCCTTTAGAACATTCCATGACAAGATGATATCCATCCTGGTTCCCAATTTACAAATGAAGAAGGAAAAGCACAGAGAGGCTGAATAACTTGGCCAGAGTCACACAGCAAGTCTCCGATAGTGCTGGGATTCAAACCTAGAGAACCAGACCCTCCTGTGTATGTGAACACTGCATTCTCCTGAGGCTCAGGACTTGAAAACATAGGGATCATTTTTCCACTTTTCACTTCAAAGAGGATGACACCTTTACACAAGGGGCAAGGGACATAGCTAGGACACACTGCCAGACAGTGACAGGACAGCTAATTCCCAGCCATGCTTCCTTAGATCACTAAGCACAGATGCCTCTGTGATCCCAAGTGTCTTCTGCATGTCACTGACAGCCCCAAAATATCTCTTCTTATGTGAAAATCAGCTCATTAATATGCATGTAAAATGCAGATGTGCACGGGGCCCAACTTTGAAAGACAAGAAGACCTCTAGGCAGTGCCCGAGCAGGCCCTGTGCCGGCATTCCATCTTGCCTCGAGCTCCCTTGGACCCAGACACCATGTGGGACCCTCTAGGATCCAGGGACAAGGCACAGAGCCAGCAGCGTACTCACACCCCCAGGCATAGAAAGAAGATCCAAGGAGCCTAGTGACAAACTGAAATTTAGAACGTGCTCACAGGCTCGGGGTCACCAAAACCAAATATGTCATCTGCAGTTAAGCCCCTTATGGGGGCATTTACTTAAAGCCATGGGAGGCACTGGAGCATGGAGATCACAAAGGCAGACCCTGGAGTCAGACTGAGTTCCCATCCAGCTGGCAGACCCGGACCCTGTTACTCAGCCTCTCTGTGTCTGTTTCCCCATCTGTAATGGAGACTGTGTAGTTTACTGCTGTTCAGTCGGCCCCCAACTCATAGCAACGCCATGTACAACAGAATCGGACTGTGCGCCTTAGGGTTTCACTGGCTGATTTTTCAGAAGCAGGTCACCAGGACTTTCTTCCTCATCCGTCTTAGGCTGGAAGCATGACTGAAGCTTGATCAACATCATAGCGACATGCAACATGCAAGTCACCACTGACAGATGTTTGGTGGTTACGCATGAAGTCCAGGGACCAGGAACTGAACCTGGATCTCCTGTATGGAAGGTGAGGACAGTACCAGTGAACCACCACTGCCCTCAATGGACATGATCCTTGTTCCCAAGTCAGAAAGTCTTCCTGAAGACTACAAATACTCCTATTCTAAAGGTTACAGAAAATACTGCACAGCACCCTGGAGGTGCTAGGGAAGCATTTGTTAACTAGAAAGTTCTCAGGATCTGTCAATTCACTCTTCAAAAAGACAACTCCATTTTTTGAGCACTTCCTTACCCAGTGGGGCACGGTCTTCAAAGATCACTGTGTAGAACCAGTGCCTGTCCCTAACTAGATGGAGTTTGTCCTTACAAGGATGAAGAGTTGACTTAATACTGCTGGAATTTGACCCTGTAGTTTGAAGCAAACCAAATGATACATTTAAGAGGAAAAAAAAAAAAATGTCTTCTGGGATAAATGCTCAGCATAGCAACTGTCTACAAAGGTCATGCTTTAAGTACTCACACTCCAGGCTCCTGGGTTTAGCGGCACATTAGCCCCTCAGTAATTGCATATCCAGCTTTCACAAATTTTAAGTGGTTTCATATTTTGATTTCTCTCACTTACCCGGTGGCCTATGTATAGTGTGAACTGGCTACATTTATTCTGACTGGTACTTTTCTCAGCACCTGTAAGATCCAGCCCTGCAGTATTATTGTTGGGCTGGCCTCTGGTGTGCACAAGATTTACACCCTGAGTCAGACAGAGCAAACCTCCTCCACGTGGCCTCCCAACCATTTCTGTCTGGGGTTAAGGCAGTGTGATAGAACTCCTGACCCTACAAACACCTGAGCATTTCTCCATGATAATGGTAAGTCTCTGCACCCAGGGCAAGGGAGTAAGAGTGAATCAACTCTCTATACCCCAGGTCTCAAAACGAGTAATAATGATTTCTTGGCAGTAGTGGTTCACTAGTAGAATTCTTGCCTTCCATGCAAGAAACCCAGGTTCGATTTCTGGCCAACGCACCTCAGGCATGGCCACCATGCATCCAACTGTCACTGGGGGCTTATAGGGACCTATGATGCTGAAAGGTTTCAGCAGAGCTTCCAGGCTGAGATGGACCTGAAAGCCCTGATGATCTATGTCTGAAAACCCTATGGATCACTATGACCATATCCACAACAGGTTATGGGAATGGTGTGCAACTGGGCAGTGTTTTGTACCATTGTGTCTGGGCTCACCATAATCAAGGGGCTGGCTCAACAGCTGCAAACAACAGTAACATATGGAATGTTATATTTCACAAAATAGTTTCAGAGCCACTATGGACTTTGAATGTCTTTAAAGCCAATATGGTCCCAACCAAACCAACCAAACTCACTGCCATTGAGTCGGATCTGACTCACAGCGACCCCTCCTTGGGTTTCCAAGGCGGTATTACTACAGAAGTAGATTGCCCAACCTTCCTTCCGAGGAGTGGCTGGTGGGTTTGAACCACCAGCCTTCTGGTATGGTCAGTACATCAGAAATGGTGTCCTGTTAGCCACAGATGAGGGAAATGCAGATCAGATTGGGAAGTAATTTGCTCAAGGACACACAGCAAGGTGAGAGGAAGGATAAAACACACACACAAGTCTGCTGACCCAGATCTGATGTTCCTCATGGACTTTCTCCTTCTTGCTCTGGGCTTATTTCCTACAAACAACAGGCAAGGGACCTAACAAGACAACCTACCTCCCCCACCCCTCCAAAACCAAAATACCAAACTCACTGCCATTGAGTGGCATCCGACTCACAGCGATCCCTCCTTGGGTTTCCAAGGCAGTATCACTTGAAAGTAGATTGCCCAGTCTTCCTTCCAAGGAGTAGCTGGTAGGTTTGAACTGCCAGCCTTCTAGTTAGCAGTCAAATGCCTTAGGCACTATGCCACCACAGCTCCTACTCCTTCAAAGACCTCTGCAAGTATAACATCTACCTTCCAACCTGTCCTTTTACAAACATCATGTCCCAATGTCCCCCTCACCCCACTCCCAGCATCTCTGGGCTTCTAAGCTTACCTAAAAGCTTCATTCTTTCAGATGCAATCCTTCTAGTCTTTCAGGGCTTACTCAAACAGCTCTTTATCCAGAACACTCTTTGACTGCTCCCTCCCCCACTTCAAGCCAGCAGAGACTACAGGAGATGCTGTCTGGCTCTAGCGCCATATCCCTACAATGCTTGAGTTTTCTTCACAGGGTTATTATTTCTAGTCTTGGGATACCTCTTTTGTTACCTGGAGATACCTGGAGGGCAGGAATCAAGGAAGGTTTGCTATGGAAGCTCCCAGAAGCTTCCATGTCTATAGTAAGTATGGTACCTGTCCATAGTAAGTACTCAATCCATATCTTCTCATTGGTTGCCTCAATCCTGGATGAGAGGGTCTTTTGGTTACCTAGTGCTGCTCTGACAAGAATATACCACAAATAGGATGGACTTAACAAACAGGAGTTTATTCTCTTACAGTTTGGGAGGCTAGAATTCTGAGTTCAAAGTGCCAGGCTCTAGGGGCTGGGTGAAAGCCCCTCAACCTTGGGCTTCAGCTCTGCCTCCTGCACCCAGCCCACTGAAGCTAGAGGTATCTCTCCACTCAGGCAGCTGCTAGCTACTGAGGTTGACAAACCGAAGGTCCACAAGTAAAAAGGCACAGTCCCGATGTTACCAAACCACACAGCAGGCCATTAATTCAAATCCATTGAAAGTCCCAAGGTCGGCAGAGCATGGCAGGCTGCTGAACAATGACATGGATACATGCAAGGTTCAAGGTGCCATAAGCTGAGACCATTCCCAAAGATGTTTCTTAAAAATGGGAAGCAGACCACATTCCCAAAGGCAGCTATTCAGCTGCTCCCAGTAGATTCCACCATGGAGTTGATTACCAGTCTCATCATGGGGAATACTACATCCAGCTGCCCAGCCACTCAACCAGGCCCAGCCAAGCCAACATACAAACTTAACCACCACAGAAGGCTATGTATTTACATAGAGATGGGGTTATGTGTACAAGGAAAGGACCCTTAAGAAATTCGAGAATATGGACAGAATGTTTAAATACTGCACCAGATCAGGGTCGGAGTTGCCTTAAACGCGGACAACAGCCAAAGCTGTCTCTGAACTGAAAGAACAAAGTCAATAAGGAGGAAGTTAAAGTATCCTGGAAACATTAGGCCTTGAAATAGAACCTGAAGGTTCCAAACAAAGTTTATTTTTTCATTCTGTAACCATCAAAAAATAGCTCCTGCTTTCTAGGCCCTATGTTAGAGGTCAGGGATATAAGGGATTCTGCCACGATGAGCTCATAGCCTAGTGGGGGCCCAGGTATACAATCAGACAATGGCAAGCAGTATAAAAACCTTGTAACGGAAGACACTCAGGTGGCCATAGTAGCAAAAAGCAGGAAGGTGTCCAAGCAAGATATTCAACCAAAAAATCACTGCCGTTGAGTCAGATCTGACTCATAATGACCCCCTCCTTGGGTTTCCAAGGCAGTATCACTACGGAAGTAGACTGCCCAGACTTTCTTCTGAGGAGTGGCTGGTGGGTTTGAACCACCAGCCTTCTGGATAGCAGTCAAATGTCTTAGGCACTGTGCTACCAGAGCTCCCAATAGTTTAAGCTAAAAATGAAGATGGTATTTATCAGGCAAACCTGCTCATACATGGGACTCTCTGCATGTGCACACACACACACTGGCAGGGAATCAATAGCAGTCAATATCTAAGAGTACAAACTAAAGATCCCAAGCTAAGCAAAAGATTCAAGTAATAATTAGCCAAATAATTTTACCCTAACTTCAGGCAATATCACAGCCTGATATTTCTGGTGCTAAAGACACAAAATATGTAGCTAACTTTTCCTCCTAATCAGAATGTTTTGATACCACATAGACAAACACACTCCTAGCAAGTTCAAAGGTGATTTACATATCATTCCTTCTAAAGAACACAAGGGTATTCATTCAAGTTCTCTAAACTTCAGTTTTCTCATAAATAAAACAGTGACAAACTTTAGTTTTGTGTATTTCACTGTACATAAATTATATTTATTAAAATGTATTAAAAAAAACAGTGACAAAATAGAGACTTCACAGAATTTGGGGGAGAAAAGAGGGATTATGTGACATAACATATAAAAACACTCTTTGCAATGAAAGCACATAGCAGACTCTTGATGGTGTTTAGTGTAAATTCTGGGAATCACTGTAACCTGTTGGGTGAGAACAATGACTTGAGTCTGCAGATGAAGGCTCACCTCTCACTGGCTGTGAACTCTGGCAAAGCCATGCAGCATCTCAAAGCCTCAGTCCCTGATACTAGAAAATGGAGGTGCTAACACATACCTCGTGTCTAATGATACCAAAGCCAAACCCACTCCTGCCAAGTCAATGCCAACTCATAGTGACCCTACAGGACGGAGTAGAACTGCCCCATAGGGTTTCCAAGACTATAAATCTTTACAGAAGCAGACTGTCACATCTTTCTCCAGCACAGCAGCTGATGGGTTCAAACCACCAACTTTCTTGTTGGCAGCCCAATGCTTTAAACACAGCACCTCCAGAGCGCTTCAGTTCTAATGATAAATATGGTCAAATGAGAAGTGAGATGATATGGTAAAATATTCACATTACACAGTAGGTAGTAAATTTTCAATAAGGCATCACTAGTATTATGTAATATAGGTTAACTATTTTGTCTCATATTTCAAAACAAAGGCCAGAAAATTGAGTTCGTAATCTGTAAGTCCAATGACATCCAGGTGTTGGAAGTAGGGGAAGGGGACAATGTACAATATGGAAAAGGTATAAGAATTCTGGGTATGAATTGTTCAGTGTGGCTGCCTACACAGGCTACACTGTGTACATGACAATCCCTTCAACCTGTCACTCTCATGGGGGTGGGGCTAGACTCTGGAGAAGAAACTATATCAAAGTTGTGGCTGAATATTTCAGATCATATATCTAATGGACTTACATTAACGATCATTGGTACACATGTACTTAAACATGTGTGTACACACAGACACACACATCATCTGAGACCCCAGACAATTAAATGTGTATAACTAGTTTGGGAAAATGAAATATTCAACAGACCTAATTTTTACATTGAGAATATAAGAATAGGAGACATAAGCTTTTTTTTTCCCCAAAAAAATCCAACAAAATATTTACTTCCTTTCCCTGTTAATGTGTTAAGAGTCATAGAGAAAGAAAAACAGGGTATAGGTAGGGCAGATACTGCCACCAACCACCCAGATCCCAATGGCACACCCCACAGATCACTGCTTGCCAGAGCTCCTGGCAACACCAATGGCATCCTGTGTCTGAGATCAATTTCTGACCCTGGGGCAGGCTGAACTGGCATGTACAGCAGACGAGAAGTGGCAGATGGTGGTGAAACATCCCAACATCCTTGCCCTTTGGTGGAAATTCAGGGTTGTATGTGACACAGTCTTTCAGAGGTCCCCATCAGAATTGCTCTTCAGCTGTCCACAGCAGTAGTGCACTCATTAACACATATTTTGCTGGCTTTTTGTATTACCTTGTCTCACAGCCCCTCTCTCCAACTAGTGCTTCCTGGTATCGCCTCTAGAATAAACTACTTAAACCAAATCCTTGCCTTGAGGTGTGCTTTGGGGGAACCAAAACTAAGACAAAGAAGAAAAAAATGAGGAGAAAATATAGAAAGAAAAAGGACAACATGAACAAAGTAACAGAAAAGTAAATACGGTGAGAAAGAGGAACTGAGTGGGAGAAGGAAAATGGCAGGGACAAAATGCCAGCTTCCTTGGCCTCAGCTTCCTTGGCCTTAACCAAGCAGTCCCTGGTTACTACAACCCCACTCTGCTGGTCTGCCAAACTATCAACCCCGGAAACACATACATCCCCCTCACTCACACATCCCCTGTCCACACATGTAGTGGTCAATATTTGCCTCTCATCACTCACTTCGCCAGCCAGTGGAGTTGAAGGACAGAGTATGGCCCCAAAGCTCTCACCCACCCTAAGCCCACATCAGCCCCATCTCCCTTCCAAATTAGTGATGAAGACCTTGGTCAGACAACTGGCCTCAAGCAGTTAGACACCCCCAGCGTGTAGGTACAGTAGAAACCCCTTGAAAAACATACCATATCTCTTTCCCAAAAACATGTGCTTTCGTAAGGGCAAGCCAGAGATACATTCTAGAAACTTTGCAAAGAGGTCTTTGAGATTAAACCAAGTATTTCTACCCTTCCCTGCAAACCAATTAGATACTCCATTCTTTGACTTTACTAAGCTTTCTATGGAAGCTCTGGTAGAGTAGTCCCTAAGGCATTTGACTGCTTACCAGAAGGCTGGCAGTTCAAACCCACCAGCCACTCCTTGGAAGGAAGATTGAGCAATCCACTTCCTTAGGGATACTGCCTCAGAAACCCAAGGAGGGGTTGAAGGACCAAACTGGCTACTCTAAACTTGGTTAAGACACCCTGAAACTTCAAAGATGAATTTCGCTTGCAGACCCCGCACCCTCCCCCGCCTGGTGAAACATCAAAGATAAATTACCACCCTGCAGACTCCACACTATTCCCAACCTTGTCAGAAAAACAACCCCACTTTCTGGAAACTGCAACTTTTGCAAAACCCCATGCCCTTCACCAGATGCCCCTATAAAGAGGGGCAACACTTCCCCAAGGCGCAGCTCTACTCTGCAACTGGCATCGTCCATGTTGCTTCTAGAATTGTCCCTCATGAGCTTTTCTTCAATAAAGCCTGCTCTGATCTTTCGAGGTCATGGCTATTTCTTCTTTCCTTGCTTTCACTTTAACTTCTGTACTTCCCCATTTTCCTAACAGGGGTCACTATGCATCAGGTCTGACTCAATAGCACATAACAACAACAAGCTTTCTATAAATCATACATTCTCAACAGGGGTGGTATTACCCCCTAGAGGATGAAAATTGTTCTTAGGGGGGCAAACAGAATTAGATATTTTTATATTCTTATATAGAAGCCCTAGTAGCATAGTGCCTAAGGCATTTGACTGCTAACCAGAAGGCCAATGGTTCAAACCTACCAGCCACTCCTTGGAAGGAAGGTTGGGCAATCTACTTCTGTAATGATACCGCCTCAGAAACCCAAGGAGGGGTCGCTATGAGTCAGATCCAACTCAATAGCAGTGAGTTAGTTTAGTGAGTGGCACAACGGTTAAGTCTTCAGCTGCGTACTGAAAGGTTGGCTATTTGAACCCACCCAACAGCTCTGTGAAAGACCTAGTGACAGTGTAGAAAACCCTATGGAGAAGTACTAATCTGTCACTTGGGTTTCCTATGAGTTGAAAATGGACTCAACAGTACCTAACAACATAGGTTTTTATAAATATAAATATTTTTATTTATTATATGTGATATATAAATAGGAGGAGTCTGATGGCACAGTGGTTAAGCGCTTGCCTGCTAATTGAAAGGTCAGTGGTTTGAAACCTCCTCTGAAGGAGAAAGATGTGGGAGTCTATACATAAAAATTACAGCCTTGGAAACCCAGTTCTACTCTGTCCTCTAGAGTTGCTATGAGTCAGAATTCGACCCCATGGCAATGAGTTTGGTTTGAATATATACATAAATATACTTATTTATATCATTTTTAAATATTTATATAATGTTTATATAAATTTTATATGTACATGGCTCTCCAAAGCTCAACCCTGCACAACAAATTTTTATTCCATTTATTTTTATGAGAGGGGGGAAGTAGGAGAAAAAAATATTTAAGAAGTCTCCTCAGGGGCGTGATATGAGAAAAAAAAAAAGCAAAAAAGCTTAAGAAACACTGATATGAAAGATGAAAAACTCCCTTTCGATTCATTTTCTGCCCCTCATAGGAAGTAATGTCCACAACAAGAATTTACCCTCTCTCTCTCATCTAATATCCTGTGGAAAACAAACTTCACAGAGAAATGCCTGAAGAGGAGATACTTTAAACAGCACGTGTGTTTGCCACACATAATTGCACTTTGTAACTTTTCCAGCACTTTTCATAAACTGCAGAGGGTATCTTAGTCTCCACTGCTCCGAGGCAGTGCTCTGAGTGCAGTGCTCACTGCAGTGAGGCAACAAAATAAGAACAATGACCATCATCTTGAAGGCAGTTGTAAGACATATTGTTTAAAGGCTCCTCTTGGGTCATAGACTAAAACTCTAAAAATGCCATCATTAGGAGCTTTGGCCCTTTCCACCTCACACTCAGGTCCCAACAGAGAGTAAGACCTTCAATGAGATTTGAGCGAATGTTCTTAAACTCAGCATGTTCAATCGGAACTCATCTTTGTCCCCAAATGTTGTCTGGCTTCCCAAACACCTACTGCCACCAGCTACGTCACCATTCCCTGAGTGCCCAGGCAAGAACCCTGGGATATGGGAGACCCAGGCCATCAACATAATATAGCAGCTAAGAAGCAGAGCCTTCAAAATCTGAGACACCTGGGTTCGAATCCCAGTATTGCCCCTTGCCAACTATGACCTCGGGCTAGCTATTAAATCTTAAGCTACTACAAGGAGTCCCTGGGCAGTCAAACAGTTAATGCACTACACCACTAAGCAGAAGGTGATAGAGCCCATAAAGAGATTCCTCAGAAGACAGGCCTGATAATCTACTTCTGAAAAATCACCACTGAAAACCCTGCGAGGCACAGTTCTGCTCTGACCCACATGGGGTTGTCATGAGTCAGAAATCAACTCAGTGGCAAGTGGTTTTTTTGAGCCAGCGTATCTTCCCGCACAACAGAAATAACACCTACCTTCCTTGCAGGGCAGTGGTACAGTTTAAACAAGGTGAAATATGTTAAGAGCTTAGCACCGAACCAGGGGCAGGAGTAAAGTGGGAGTTGCTATTATCACTGATGCCACTGGCACTAAAGATGTTTCTACTCTTTGAGCCCCTACAATGGCTGCATGCCATCACTGAAAAGCACAGCACAACTGACAAACTGACCAAGGGTAACCCCAGCTCCGTGATTCACTAAGACAGACCCTTAGCCAAATCCACGTTCCTCACCTGTGAACTGTGGGTAACATAAAAACATTTGTCTTGCTTGGTGCTGTGAGTATTAAATAGATAATACATATAAAGTTCCTGCTCGACAGTATGGTGTCTGCTATTGACTTAATTGCATGCTATCTCAAATCATGCTCCTAGTTGTTTCCCACATGAGATCTCAGCACCTGGCCACTCAGGAATACAAAGTATCAAAGGCTACCCTCCTAGAAGGGAGATGGTTTAAAAGCAGGAAGGGAGTGTGTCAGGGTTGTGTCCTTTCACCGTATTTATTCAATCTGTATGCTGAGCAAATAATCCAAGAAGCTGGACTATATGAAGAAGAACGTGGCATCAGGATTGGAGGAAGAATCATTAACAACCTGCGATATGCTGACAACACAACTTTGCTTGCTGAAAGTGAGGATGACTTGAAGCACTTACTGGTGAACACTGAAGATTACAGTCTACAGTATGGATTGCACCTCAATATAAAGAAAACAAAAATCCTCACAACTGGACCTATAAGCAGCATCATGATAAATGGAGAAAAGATTGAAGTTGTCAAAGACTTCATATTACTTGGTTCAACAATGAACACCAACGGAAGCAGCAGTCAAGATATCAGATGACACATAGCACTGGGCAAATCTGCTGCAAAAGACTTCTTTCAAGTGATGAAGAGCAAAGATGTCTCCTTCAGGATTAAGGTATGCCTGACACAAGCCATGGCATTTTTAGTCACCTCATATGCATGTGAGAGCTGGACAATGAATAAGGAAGACTTTGAAGAAAAGTCAATGTTTTTGAGTTGTGGTGCTGGCGCAGAATGCTGAAAGTACCATGGACTGATAAAAAAAACAACAAATCTGTCCTGGAATAAGTGCAGCCAGCTTGCTCCTTGGAAGTGAGAATGGCCAGACTTCGTCTCACCTACTTTGGTCATGTTGTAAGAAGGAATCATTCCCTGGAGAAGCTTATCATGCCTGGCAAAGTGGAGGGTCAGCGAAGAAGGGGAAGACCCTTAACGAGATGGATTGACACAGTGGCTGCAATGATGGGCTCAAGTATAGCAAGGATCATGAGGCTAGCCCAGGACTGAGCATTGTTTCTTTCTCCTGTGCATAGGGTTGCTATGAGGTGGAGATGACTCCATGGTGCCTAATAACTACCTGCTAGTTGCTAAGATCTTTTCCCAAGAAGAAAGTCAGATGTTGAGAGAGTAACTTAGCTCTTATATCCAGCTCACTGAGGTCTAAGAACACATCCAGGTGAGTGGAGGAAAGTAAGTGTTGTCAAGGTGATGACAGGTGAGGGGGCTTTAGGCCATGGCTGCTATAGAGCAAGTTAGAAATGAAAGTTCTCAGCCCTCAGCTCAAACTTCCTGAACCTGCAACCTTGGAGGTGGTACTCAGCATTCAGTGCTGTAACAAACCCTCCAGAGTGAGTTGCCAGGCCTGTGAGCTTGGGACCACGGTCTCAGGGGATATCAAGCTCAATTGGCACAACATAGTACACAAAAGCATTACTTTACATCCTACTTTGGTGAGCAGTGAGTGGGGTCTTACGAATTGCACCTTAGATGCAACTATTGGTCTCTCCTCATCCAGAACAAAGAATAGTGAAGAAAATCAAAGACACGTGGAAACAATTAGTCCAAAGGACTAATGGACCACGGGAATCTCAGCCTACAGGAATCTAAGACCAGAAGAACCAGATATTGTCCCATTACCAATGCCAACTACTCAGAAAAGGATCGAAATTGGAGATCCTGGATAGACTGAGAGGAAAAATGTGCAACAAAAATAAAAACATCCAAAAGACCAGGATTACTGGTCAGAAAGAGACTGGTGAAACCCCTGAGACTATGGCCCCGAGTCACTGTTCAGGCCTAGAATTGGACTCACTCCCATGGCTTAACTCTCAGCCAAACAACAAACAGCCTATGAGCTGAACAACTACACCAGGGAGATGCACTCCTTGGAATAGTCAACCATGCGAGATCAGAAGGCACTGGCACAGAGAGAAAGGTAGGGAGGTAGGAATGCACAGGTAAGAAGGACACAGGGAAGGAAGGAAGGGGGAGGAGATGGGAGGAGAGCTGCTACATTGTAGGGACTATAAATATAAACAGTGTCATGAAACAAAATGTTATGAACTGTTGACTGTAAAATGAATCTGCTCTGTAAATTGTACTCAAATCACAATTAAAACACACTCCAGATGATTCAGATGCCACTGGTCTGTACAGATGGCATCAGATACTTCTAGTTTCACCTCTCCCCACTCTGACTCCTTTCTAATGGACTGCTGTGATAGGACTGGGCAGATCTCAACGTGTGCAGCCTTTAAGGAGTATTTGCTCTACCGAGATGCAAAGAGGCAAAATGAAAATTAATACTAAATAAGACCTCATATAATTATGACTCACAGTAGGATTTCCATTAGAGCTGGTTCTCTTCCCCTTTGACTCTGAATTCCCTTAAACGCTGAAAGCTCACATAGGACATCATTCTGTTTCCCAAATCCCCACTGCCACCAGTTAGATCATCATTCTCTGAGTCCCCAGTGCTTCATCTGTGGGTGGTTGAGGAAGTTTACCCTCAAACTAATTCATTCTTCAGCACGCCAGGTGCTACATTGCAATGTCCAGTGCATGGTGTGCACTAAGAATCTTCATTGGCAAGGATTCAATTGGTTCAGGAAAGGGAAGCCAGTGCCTGGAGAAGCTGCCCCAATTCTGCCAGAGATAAGATCACAGCTGATAACAGCAAGCTGGTACATGAGGAACAGCATCAATAAGATGCCAAAGAGTTTCCCTGCTGGCCTCGGGCCAACTACTAAATTGTTGGGGTACCCTGAACAAACCACCTCCCCTCTGGGCATCTTCAATAAAATCAAAACGTAGCCTGGATCTCCCAAGATCACTTTTAGCACCATGTTTCTAAGTGCAAATGTTCAGTAAAACATCAAAACGACCCAGATTCTCTCAGGACCATGGTCACAGGGGACATCAAGCTCAACTGGCATAACACACTACACAAAAAACTTTGTTCCACAACATACTTTGATGAGTAGCGACTGGGATCTTAAAAGTTTGCAAGTGGCCATCTAGATGCAACGATGGGTCTCTCCTCGTCCAGAGTAAAGAAGAATGAAGATAACCAAAGACATATAGAAATAATTAGTCCAAGGGACTGGTACCACACCACACAATCCTCAGTCCATATGACTATGAGACCAGAAGAACTAGATGGTGCCTGCCTACCACTGTCAGCGACTCAGAGAGGGATCTATGTAGGAGATCCTGGATAGAGTAGGAGAACAATGTGGAATAGAACTCAAAATCATTTAAAAACAAACGGAGGGGGAGGTGGACACCAGGTTTGCTGGTCTGATAGAGCGTGGTGGAACCCCTGAGACTATGGCCTCCAGCTGCCCTTCATGTCTGGAATTAAACCCACCCCTATGGTATCCAGCCAAACAAAAGACCAGCATATGAGCTGAACATTTATATTAGGTAAATACACTCCCAATCATGGGAGAATAGAAGGGCTGTGTATACACAGGGAGACAGCTTGGGGGGCAGGAGTACATGGGAGGGAAAGGCATAGGGAAGAGGTGGCTATGGGGAGGAAGTGGGAAGACAGCTGATGCATTGTGGGAGATTGCAGTCAATGTCACGAGACAGAGTGTGTCCAAACTGCTGTATGGAAGATGAATTTGCTCTGTAACCTTTCGCCTAAATCACAGTAAAATGAAAAAAAAAAAAAAAAAAGACCCAGATTCTTCACTTTAGAAAGAGACATGTGAGAGAAACATGCAAATTAAGTAATAGATACAGACATACCTCACAAAGATTTCAGGTTCAGTTCCAGACCACTGCAGTAAAGTGAGTATGGCAATAAAGCCAGTCACATGAATTTCTGCTTTCCCAGAGAGTATAAAAGTTATGTTTAAACTATACTATCATCTATTTGGTGTGCACAAGCATTATGAGAAAGTTTGAAATATAGTGAGAATTACCAAAATGTGACACAGAGACACAAGTAAGTATATGCTGTTGGAAAAACGGCACCGATAGACTTGCTAGACACAAGGTTGCCACAAACCTTCCATCCGAAGGAGTAGAAAAAGCAATGTATCTGTGAAGCACAATAAAACAAGATATGCCTGTACATATTTAAAACTTTTATTTTAACCTTTCCATTTCTATTCTACTTTAAAGGGAAGAGGAATCTAGACTGTTCTAAGAATTTTAAAGTGAATTTAAAAAAATAATCATTTTAAAGTGAAAGGAAAATGCCAAGAAGAAGACCCAAAACCTTCACGCCGAGAGGAATGGGGAGAAGTCTCAGATTGACATGCAGCTGAAGGTGTGCGGGAGACAGCCAGTCTCAGAGGGTGGACATTTCATCTTCCCAGCTATGCATCACCCTTAGAAAAGTTTGCTGAAAGAAAAAAGGCAGCACAGGAGAAAAAAAAGAAAGAAAAACATGCATTTACCAACTCGCTTGACTAATCTCCCCTGAAATCTTAAATGGCAATAGAACTTGGAGAATTTCACATCCTCTGGTTTAAAAAACAAAAAAAAGTACAATACAAGACACCCATCTTCCATTAGGTAAAAAGGAAAAAAAAGCAAGTTGGAATAAATGGTGTAACAGGGGGGAAAAAAATAATAACAGCTATTTAACACTTAAGCTCAGGCTTCCTGGTTAATGGCTCAACAGGCAGATAGAGTCAGCCACTTTAGCAGGCACTTTGTTCTCAACCTAAAGGATCGATATTGCAGTTACACGATGCCAGCAGAAATTAAAACAGGTTTACACACAAGGGTTTACTAAAAACAAGAAGGGAAGAATTTTCAGGAACTCAGTTCTCACACAGAAGGAAGACCGGACAATTTACTTCTGTAAAGATTTACCACCTCGGCAAACCAACAGGGGTCGCTATGAGTCGGAATTGACTCAATGGCAATAGGTTTGGCTTTTTGGTTGTGTGTGTGTGTGTGTGTGTGTAAAAAGTTTGGAAATAAATGGCATCATAATCTGACATGTCTAATATTTGTTTAGGTAAAACCTTAAAAACATCAGAGGTCTTTAAAAATTTTATGTCAAAAAAAGTCCTCCACAATGGGAATCATTCCTAAAGCATGGTGCCCTTTGGAATAACCACAAGCAGGGAAGGCTGAAGAAATGGGAAAGCAGGGCGGACTGTACTTTCCAAAGATGGCTGCAACAATACCTTCTATCTCACCTCTGCAACGTGATCTTGACGCTTTTCCATCAAGAGGTGGAGTCTATTTCATCACCCCGCCCTTGAATCGTGGAGGGCCAATAAAATATCATTTGACCGATAAAACATGGTGGAAAAACGTGCCAGTTCCAGGCATAGTTCTTTAGTGGCCTGGCATCCTCTGCTTCCTGCCTCTTGGAACACTAATTTCCTCCCTCTTAGAACTCTGCTACCACAATGTAAGATGCTCAAGCCACACAGAGGAGGTACTTTGGGACTATCTGGCTGGAAATCTCAGCTGAGCTCAAAGCTGAGGTCCAGAATCAGTGGCCAACTCTGTGAGGACACCATCTTGGATATCCAGCCTTCAGATGACTTCAGTCCCACAATCCCACCACAGACCTCAAGGAAGAAGTGCCCAGATGAGTCCAGTTGGCCACAAAATCGTGAGAAATAATAAAGTGTCATTGTTTGGTCATTAAAATTAGGGGTGATTTCTTTCCAGCAATACATACCCAAAAGCACATGACCTGAAAGAAAGGACTGGGACAAAGCCTTAAAGACAGACAAGGAATCCGCCCTCTTCGGGCTCATCCAGATCACAGTTGTCCTTTCTGCTTACAAGCGTCTCCTCAAAACTAAAGCACCACATTCTCCAACATTGTAGAGAGAAGCAAAGAAAATCACATGTACTTGAAGCCAACAATGTGAAAAACAAAACAAACATCTTACCAGACACACCATTTTAAGGGTGCTAAAATCACTGCTCTGAGCCAGGCAATGGGACAATCAAAACAGAATTTTGAAGGTCTGAAATCTAAAAAGTCTTTTAAAAGTCTTCTAAAATAACCTTATTCTCTTTAAGTCCCTATCTTAAAGAAATAAGAAATGCATTAACCAAATGCATTGCCTCCAGCACTAATCTAGGATAAAGTCACTTAAATTCCAAGACCAGGCCTCCAGTAATTGGATGGCCATACCTGAGGAGTTATCTGAAGAGGTTTCCTATCTTCTTTTCTTTTTCCCCTCCTTTTCTCAGCCATTATCCTTACTCTCCAACACACAATCAAGTGGAAGCAAGTGCCATTAGGCAGTAACTCTAGTCATGTAAGGAGCGCCCAGATGGCTCAATAGTTAAGCACCTGACTCCTAAAACAAAAGGTTGGTGGTTTGAATGTACCCTGAGGTACCATGGAAGAAAGGCCTGGCCATCTATTCCCAAAAGATCACAGACATTGAAAATCCTATGGAGCAGTTCTACTCTGAAACACATGGGGTCACATGAGTTGGAATCAATGTAACTGAGTCGGTTTCTGGTGTTTTGGTAGCCACGTGAACAATTATAAGAGGACACACACTGGGAAAAGGAACCAGGGGTCCTTATAGAGTGGAAGATAATAAACACATCAGACTGTGGCCAAACGACTCTCCCAAAAGCAAAACAGATTTGGGGCCTCCGTCTTCTTGCCGATTGCTTGGAGTGGAATCACCAGGCACAAAAATCTCGAACGCTTCCCAGCCAATCTCTCAGGAACTATGGACACGCACTCAGATCAGCCAATCCCAGCCTGATCTTGACTCTGAGATCTTTGTTGTTGGGCCTGCCTTTACTCCCTGCCTTTGACCCCTTGAGATTTGGCATTCACCCTCAGTATATTTTGTGTTAATTTTGTTATCCAATATTTAGCTAGTGCCTATTGTGCTAAGAGCTGAGCATATGGCAGCAATAGATAAGACACAAGTGGACCCTCCCTTCATGGAGAGGAATTCAAGTGAGAATGGCAAATAACGACCACACAAAACAAGATATCACAGAAAGTGGCAAGTCTATGTAGGAAAAATTCAGAGAATGTGACAATGAGGGACTAGATGAGAAGACCAAGTTTAGCTTAGGTGGCCAGGGGAGATCCTAGTAAGGTGGTAGCATGGAAGCTAGAGCCTGAAACAAAGAATGAATTTAGGGAAACAACATTCCCAAGGGTCCAGCAGGTGCAAAGATCCTGGGGCTGAAGAAGAAATTAGCAAACAAAAGGTCAAAAGTTCAAACCCACCAGCAGCTCCACAGAAGAAAAGATCTAGTGATCTGCTCCCTTAAAACTTACATGCTAAGAAACCTTATGGGGCTGTTCTACTGTGTGCTATAGGGTCACCCTGAGTCAGAACTGACTCCACAGCACATAACCACAAGAATTAAAAAGGGCCAGAAGAACTAGATGGTACCCAGTTACCACTTTCAACCACTTGGGAAGGGATCGGTGCAGGAGATCTTGTATAGAGTGGGAGGAAAAACGTGGAACAAAACATAAAATCATAAAGTAGACCAGTAGACCAAGCTTACTGGTCTGATAGAGACTGGTGAACCCACAGAGGCTATGGCCCCTAGTCACCCTTCAGGCCCGGAGTTGAACTCACTCCTGTGGCTTCCAAACAATGCTGTTGTTGTTATGTGCCATTGAGTCGGACCCGACTCATAGAGACCCCTCCTTGGGTTTCCGAGGCAGTATCACTACGGAAGTAGACGTAGATTGCCCCATCTTCCTTCTGAGGAGTGGCTGGTGGGTTTGAACCAATGGCCTTCTAGTTAGCAGTCAAGTGCCTTAGGCACCATGCTACCAGAGCTCCTAGTCAAAACAATACACAGGCCTATAAAGTGAGCATTTACACCAGGTAGGTACACTCCTTAAAACGATCAATCATGGGAGATCAGAAGGGCAGTATTTGCACAGGAAGACAGCTCAGAGGGCAGGAACGCATAGGAAAGAAGGACACAGGGAAGAGCTAACCACAGGGAGGAAGTGGGAAGAGACCTGTTGCATTGTGTGTGTTACAATCAATATCATGAAACAAAATGTGCATGAACTGTTGTCTGGAAAATGAACTTGCTCTGTAAACTTTTATCCAAATTGCAATTTAAAAGAAAGAATTAAAAAGGGACCTGTGTGGCTAGATAACAGAGAATAAGGGGGCAGGGGGATAAGTTGTGGATAAAGGCAAGGGTTTAATACAGAATGATAGAACGTTTGACTTCTATCCCAGCGGCAATGAGAAGCTATTGGAGGCTTTTAAGAAGGACAGTGATTAATCTGGTTGATGATTTTAAAAATCACCCGGGTTTAGGACAGTGGTCTCGCCTATGGAGAATACTGAGTGGGAAGGGACACAGGAAAGCTGCTAGAATGCTCACAATATCCCATTTCTTCATCTAGGTGCTATATACATGGCAGCTTTCAGTTTGTGAAAGTTCATCAAGCTATGTGTTTAAGATCCATGCTCTTTCCTATAGATAAAAATAAAATAATATTTTATTTATAAAAGTTTTACTTATAATAAAACTTTTACTAAAAATCATTCCGGCTTCTCCCAGGAGACAGATTCTGGAGAAGAAGGGAGTAGACACCTTAGTGACAGGTGAGGGTGGTTTGGACGGGGCTGGGAGCAGTGGGGAGGATGACAAACAGGAGGAGTCAAGAGGCACCTGCCATCCAAGCACACACAGCCCAGCCTTCAGATGCAGGGTCCTCTTTTCTGACCTCACATCTCCTGGTGGCCTGGAGAGGCACTGCACTCCTGGCCCAATTCAAGCCCCACCTCGGCCACCAGGAAGCACCACCCAGATCAACTTCAATGTGGATGGGAGGGGGGAAATGGAGATAACACAGAGATACAAACATTTACCCATCAACAACAGATTCGTCAACTATTTATCGAGCACCTACCATGTCTCAGATTCCCTGGTAGTGCTGTGGTTAAGTGCTCAGCTGGTAACGGAAATGCTGGCTGTTTGAATCCACCAGTCACTCTAGGGGAGAAAGTTGTAGCAGTGGGCTTCCATAAGATTCACAGCCTTGGAAACCCTATCGGGCTGTTCTACTCCGTCCTCTGGGTCACTATGAGTCAGAATCCACTCACAAGGCTGCTCTGGCCAGACCTCAATTGAAGCAGCACCATACGTGGTTATGACATATAGTTCATCCCTTTCTTGAAACATAGAAGTAATAACACAAAAAGTTTGTTACTTGTCTGAGGTAACCAGGCTGTTAAGTGGTAGAGTCTAAAAGTGCACCCAGTCTCTCTTCAGAATCTTAACCACCTCTATGTTACTGAGCACTGCGCCTCTGTACCAAGCATTGTCTGAAGCACAGCATCTACAGAGACGAGCCAAGCACTGTCCTTGCCATCGTGGTGCTTACAACCTCGTTGAGAACTGGGATGGAGAATAAATGTTAGCCAAAAAAGCAAATATAGAGAAAGAGTCGTTCAGATGGTAATAAACATTACTGAGAAAAATAACTCCCAGGAAACGCAGTAAGAAGTGTAGGAATTGAAGTCTTGCTCATTTATTTGGAATGAGAAGGGAAGCTTCCCACTTCATGGGGCCATTTGAGCAGAGACCTAAGTGAATTGGGAGAGTGAGGCATGTGCCTATGTGGGAGTAATACAAATGCATACATATCTGTATATGCTGTAAGAATGTCCAAATACATAACAGAGCTAACAAGGGGCAAAGTTACAGTAACTTCCTGGCCACAGCCAACCACCCTGAAGGATCAGGTAGTTGGACCTGTGGGCTGAGGACCATGGCTGCAGGGGACATCAAGCTCAATTGATACCACATACTACACAAAACATTGTTCTACATCCTACTTTGGTGAGTAGTGACTAAGGTCTTAAAAGCTTGCAAGTGGCCATTGAGATGCAACAACTGGTCTCCCCTTGTCCAGAGCAAAGAAGAATGAAGAAAACCAAAGACACATGGAAACTATTAGTCCAAGGGACTACTAGACCATGCAATCCTCAGCCTATATGACCATGAGGCCAGAAGAACTAGATGGTTCCTGGCTTCTAATGTCAACCACTCAGAAAGGGATCAGTGCAGGAGGTCCTGAATAGAGTGGGAGAACAATGTGGAACAAAACTCAGAATTTAAAAAAAAAAAAAAAAAAAACAGGTTTACTGATCTTATAGAGCCTAGTGAGTTGGTGAGACCCCTAGGACTACAGCCCCTAGTTACCCTTCAGGTCTGGAACTGAACTCACTCCTGTGGCTTCCAGCCAAACTACAGACAAGCATGTAGGGTGAACATTTCTGTCAGGTAGATACACTCGTGGGAGAATAGAAGTACAGGGTTTGCACAGGGAGATAGCTCAGGGGGTGGGAATGCATAGGAAAGGAGGACACAGGGAAGAGGTAACTACAGGGAGGAAGTGGGGAGAGAGCTGTTACACTCTTGGGAATTGAAGTCAATGTCATGCAACAACTTCTGTATGGGAAATGAATTTGCTCTGTAAACTTATACCCAAATCACAATAAAAATTAAAAAGAAAAAAAAAAGTTATTTTAATTACAGGATGACAGAGTTTCAGATAGGGTGGATGGACACCAAAAATGGAGAATGAATACCCAGTGATGTGAGAAGAACAAGACAGAAGGGGAGGGGAGGGAACAGTGACGAAATCTGGAACAGAGTGAGCAGCATCACGGGAGCTGCGGGTATGTCAGCACCCAGCCCCTGATTCTCCTGCAGGAAAACAGCCAGGGGATGACCCAACTCTCCTCCGTTCCTGGGATCTCCTGCTTGAACTCCCCCTTGGCCAACCCCGGCCAGAAGGCCTAAGGCAAATGAGCCCACTGAGGTAGCCCATACAGATTAACTCCATGAATCTGATAACTTACTAAAGAATCTGGGAGAAGTGAGATCTTAAAGGCAGAGAGCTGGAGAGCCAAAGTTCTCATTTGGAAAGGAAATGGAAGAAATAAATTGTCCTCAAAAGAAATGTGTATAATGGTTTACTCGAGAATTAATCACCTTTTGAGAAACAGGCCATGCTAATTATTCCTGGAATAGGTAAACAGCTCTTGCACTGAGTTACTAGTTATCAGATTTCAAGCTTAGCAGTCAGCCACCGCTTCTGTTTCAAAAGATAAAAATGCATTTGCATGTCACAGTTCAGTGCCAAAGGGGACACAGTCTCATCACTAGTCAGGACATTTAATATTTCCCTGAAAAAAGAGGCATGCTTTTCTGACCCCTCTCCCATTCCAGGTAGGAAGTCTCCTGTCTACTTGAGTGGAGGTGTGTCCTTGTATGTATTCAGATGCTACACAGAAACCCAAATTACACCTTCAGTGATTTGAGTAGAAACAAGATCCATGTTAGGAGGGATGTTATCAAAGAACCAGAGGATTCCAGTAGCCTCAACCAGACCAGGTAACATCTGAGGACTCCTTCTCCTTCAGATCTGACAGTAGATGGGTTTTTTTTGATTGGCAGGAAGAAAAACTGTTGAGAACACATATAAACCACACTCCAAGGAATACATATTCAACTTAAAAGAAAAATTCCTAAATCTATGCTACTCCAAAGGGTACTAAGAACTACTGATGGAAAACTGCAACATAGAAATGTATCCATGTGAGGTAATGAGAGTGAAGATGTGCCTTCAAAATCAGAAGTTGTTCATTTCATCTCATTCCATTCCATGTAATCTAACATAAAGGGCACATGAGAGCTCAGACACTAGATGAAGAAATAATGAAACTTGAGGCTGGATAGAAAAGAAAGGCTGAGGTGAGGACGGAAGTCAGAGAAATGGAAATTGCTTTCAAAGTAAGACCTTAGTGCATCTGGGGTTTTTTTTTTTAAAAAAAAAAAGGAATGAAAATAAAATCAATATGGAGCACAAGGAAGTTTCACTAGTTTTTGAATGAATTTCCTCAGCTTCAAAAAGGGTTATTTCATGAGTGAATTGAAACTCAAAAGTTGAATAGGGAGATTCAGACACAACTTCCAGTAATTCCATATGGCCAAAGGCAGCTTTCAAAATAAGGACGATTGCTGTTTTCCCTGCCCTGGATGTTGGGTTTGTATGCAACAATTTCATGATACAAATGTGTCTCCTATTTTAATTAAACTCCTTCTCTCATCAAGAGAAGGAGAAATAATCCCAATCTAACATCTCATCCATGATGAACTTTGCTGTCTCTCTTCTGTTTCCAAATGAATTTGGCTTATTAAAAAAGTAATGAGCTATTAATTAACTCTACACTCATACAAAGCTGTTTAATTCTCAATCTAATTAGCAGCAATCTGTTGAAGGATTCTAACGATTATTTTAAATTTGCTAACAGAAACATCTTTTCACTTTTCATAAGTTATTTATAGAAGAACTCACATTGGATCCTACTTGGTTTTTAATTCAATAACATTTTTATTAACTGCTGTGCTCTCCCCACCCTCTCAGTGTGGCAGAGTTTAGAAATGTCTACAGTGGGAAACCTGGAAAGATCGTACTGGGTCAGCTATGTGGCCGAGGCAATGCACCTTGTTGTCTTTGAAAGAATCTCCAAAGAAGGAGAAACAAGGGGGTAGGAGTGATGTCCTCTGATTCTTCTCAAAGAAAAGGCTAACCTCAAGTGTGAACCAAGGGTAGCCTCAAAGCTTGTCTGGAAAGACTAAAGCGTTGCAGTTCTTGGAGGGAGTAGATTTAGTAGGGAGGGGAACACACCTGTCTCCACTGCTGTTGAACTGATTCTGCCTCATAGTAGCACTATAGGACAGAGCAGAACTGTCACATAGGGTTTTCTAGGCCTTATGAGAGCAGACTATCACATCTTTCTTCTGTGGAGCAGCTGGTGGGTTCCAACCACCAACCTTTCGTTTAGCAGCCAAGCACTTAACCTACTATGCCACCAGTGCTCAATATTCCTAAACTAACTAACTAACTGACTAACTAACTGCTGTCAAGTCAGATCTGACTCATAGCAGTATCACTACTGATACTTCTGAGGCAGTATCACTACGGAAGTAGTTTGTCCAATCTTCCTTCCAAGGAGGGTCTGGTGGATTTGAACTTCTAGGCTTCAGGTTAGTACTCAAATGCCTTAGGCACTACGCTACCAGAGCTCCCCAATATTCCTTCCTATAGGAATTTAAAAAAAAAAAAAAAAAAAACTAATACAACAAAGACCATTCCTGAACCTTTGGTGTATGAGCAGCACACAACTAGAATCCATTTCATTTATGTGTGGAATTGTTACTCTAACCACTACAATAAAATGGAACCGTGTCAAATGGTATTTTGCATGCATGCTCTTTATCCTGTATGTTTCTGTGTACAGTGTAAGTTTATATGTAAATATTACTTACAAAGTCATATACACCAAACCATGACTTAAATAGACACACATTCACACACATACTCACAAATACAGACTTTACAGAAAATGTGCTTCTTCAGAGGCATTTTTATTCTTCTCTAGGTAAGGAATGGAATCCCTGGATGGTGTAAACTGTTAATATGCTCAGCTGCTACCTGAAAGGTTGGCGGTTCAAGGCCACTCAGAGGACCCTCAGAAGAAAGGCCTGAGGATGAACTTCCAAAAACTCAGTCAACGACAGCCCTACGAGGACAGGTCTGCTCTGACACACATGGCGTCACCTCAACAGCAACTGGTTTTTACAGAAAGAATTGGATTACTGTCAGTGTGTCATTCGCCAAGATCTAACGTGAGGCCAGTCGATTTCAGAGTTGGTCTCACTGTGGAGAAATACCTGGAGAAATAACTGAAGAGGAAGCAGTCGATTCGCTAGCTAAATGGTTACTCTCTCTTTCACCTTTCCCTTAATATCTGAGGAGGATGGGAAACTGTTTCCCATACCACTCCCCACCCCTTCTCCTTGGGACAAAGAGAGGTAATATGCACAATGATTAAGAGCAAGCATTCTGCAGCCAAACTGCCTGACTCTGAATCCTGACTCTGCACTTACTAGCTGTGTGTCTTAGAGCAACTTGCTGAAGCATTCTGCGCCTTAACTTCCTCATCCAAAAAATAGAAACGTGAGTAGTACCTGCATCATAGGGCTGCTACGAAGATTAAATGAGTCACTATTTATAAAGCCCTTAAAGCAATGCCTCAGACACAGTGCATGCTCTATAACTGTTAAAGTAAAAAGAAAATAATAATACATACACACATACATATATATGTAGAGTTGAGGATACTACAAAGTCATTACCCCACTAATAACAAAAAGAAAAAAAAAGGAACTAGAAGCTTAAATTACAGAAAATATTTGGTCACAGTGAAAAGTTTCTTCTAGGCATTTTTTTTTTTTGTTTCTTTTTTGAGAAAACATAGTACAGTTTTAAATTAAATGACTTACATTTTGAACCCTCGCTAGTATTATTATTTATTAAATGTCACTATTCATTAAAATGCTAATAATTCACCAGGTTTTTAAAAAATTAAACACAGGAACTTGAAAAATATTAAATTTAAATAAGTAAGTTGAATACTAATGGAGTGGAAAGCCTGGCAAGTGTGTTCCAGAAACTAGTTATTTATTTATCTAATATTTTATTTTTTAAAAAAAGAAGAACAGTAGTTATAAATAGTACTAATAATTATGGTAATAATAGCCAGCATTTATTAAGCATTATCCACAAGCCAGGCACCATGCTTGGCAGTTCCATGTACCAGCTCATGTACCAGCTCGTTGCATATGGAGATGGGTGTGAAGACACACAGGCTGGTGGTCCTCTCCTCTGCAGACAACACTTACTCTTGTTATCTCCTTCCCTCAATAACTCGGTGCCCTGAGCAGGATACAGGTCTCCTGCTCCCAGCGAAGGAGATGCCCAATTCTCAAATTCTTATTCTGGATGGTCAAACAGGAGCTAAGAAGGTAGCTAAGAGGCAGGGGGTACCAAGCAGATAGATGAAGGCTGTTCCTCCTTTAGATCATTAACAGGGAGGGGGAATCTGCCCTTGTGTCCAAGGGCTTGTGTATCCAGCCCAGTTCATCAAGGTTAGAGAACAACAGTGTTTAAATCCAAAGCCCCATCACTCAACGTTGTCTGAGAGTTCTCCATTCCATTTATGCCTCCCATCAGATCCTGGTTTCCTTTGGTTATTCCATCAATGATACCATAGAGCAGTGGTTCTTGCCTAGGGTGATTTTAACCCCAGGGGACCCTTGGCAATGTCTGGAGACATTTTTAGTGGGGATCAGAGGAATGCTAGTGGCATCTAACAGGTAGAGGCCAGGGATTCTGCTAAACATCTTGAAGTGCACAAGACAACCTACCACACACACACACACACAACAAAGGATTGCTTCTCCAAAAATGTCAACTCAACCCTCAATTTAAGCCAAGGTTGAGAAATCCTGCCCTAGAGTGACTTACAAACAGCACAGTCTTTGGGTCCAGACAGGCCCCTCAATGGCTTCATTATGAGCAGTCAAACAGCCTTGGGCAAGTCACAAGCACTGAGCCTCCTTTTCTCATCTGCAAAATAGAGGTCTGAGGAAATAATATCAAAATCCCCTAGCACAGTGCTGTGAACTCAGCCACCCAACAAAACATGGGGATGTCAAAGAAATCATCCAAGCCACTTTGGAATCTCTATTTTCCACTGGGACTAACTCTAGGTACTAGTTGGAAGCCTCCCCTTATGAGTTTCCAACAGCCAATCTAATTGATCCTTGAGGGAACTAAACTCATGACTTTGGTCTCAGTAGCATCACACAGGAATCCAGTTGGCCAAATGAAGGCACCAAAGATTCTCTTTCCATTTGGTAACAGTCAGCAGCTGACTCAACACAGTTAAAGCCTAACTACCACAGGCAAGCTCCCGGGAACCATGTGTCTCCACTTCCATACAGAAGTGGATGGGATGGAGGCCATGCTGGGACGGAGGCCCTCGTGTCCTGTTGTAGCTTATAAACCAGAACACATAGGTGGTGCTGGGGAGTAAATGAGATCAGGCAAGCAAAATACTCACTCACGGGCTTTGCCTTAGACCAACTGTGATAGCTAAAGCTGTATGTCAACTTGGTCAGGCAGTGGTTTTGAGTGGTCGGGCAGCTGGAGTTAGTTATTCCCCATGATGAGATTGTAATCACCCAGTGGTGGAATCTGCCATGAGTAGTTGCCTTCAAGGTGTGGCCTGATTCCAGTATATAAGAGAAGCTTTGAGAAAGGTCTCTAGCTTTTGGTGCATCTTGACCCTGCATTTGGCAGAGTCTTGGCCTGCCGTGGTGCCTGCCGATCTTGGGTTCGTCAGCCTCAGTAGCCAGCAGCTCCATGAATTAGGAAAAGCCTCCAGCTCCAGTGGGCCTAGAATGGGAGGCAGAGTTGATCCCCAAGGTCAAGGGCTAAAGCTGGTACTTTGCACTCAGACTTCCAGTCTCCTACACTCTAAAATAGGGAGCTCTGGTAGCATAGTACCTAAGGCACTTGACTGCTAACCAGAAGGCTGGCGGTTCAAACCCACCAGCCACTCCTCAGAATGAAGATGGGGCAATCTACTTCCGTAGTCATACTGCCTTGGAAACCCAAGGAGGGGTCACTATGAGTCGGATCCAACTCGACGGCACATAACAACAACAACAACACACTGTAAGAGAATAAATTCCTGTTTGTTAAAGCCATCAACTTGTGGTCTGTTATAGCAGCACTAGAGGACCAAGACACCAACCAACCAATGAGTTGCTATTGAGTCAGCTCTGACTCCTGGCACCCCATGTGTATTAGAGTAGAAATGAGCTCCATAGAGATTTCAATAGCTGTTTTTTTTTTTTTTTTTTTTTTTTTTTTTTTGAGGTAGGTTGTCAGGGCTTTCTTCTGAGGGGTCTCTGGGTAGGCTCAAACTGCCAACCTTGTGGTCATCAGCAAAGTGTGTGAACACTTACACCACCCAGGAACTCCTTACCTTACACAGTGTTCATTAAATGTATTAATGTTACCATCGTTGATACATATATGAGCCAAAAATGTACTGGCCCCAAGTTGTTTACTTCTTCATAGCAAGCTGAAGCCCATTAAACTCAAAATAGCCTGCAGGCACCAAATTCAAATCTGTACACATCCAATTGTTTTTAAAACAGCTCAAATAAGCAGATTTTTTGCCCACTGGAGCCTGCTTGCTTTACATACCCTGTGAAACTACAGCCCAGATCTGCTAGCCATAGATGAAATAAAACCTTGTCATCATAAGGACCCCTCTGTCCTTCAGCATTTCTGACCTGAGGACTCCCCACCTTGCTGCAGGGGGATGTCAACAAGGTGACAGAAGCCCCTTCCCCTTCTCCTCCTCCCTGAGGGTTAATGCCCTCATCCCGTTGTGGTGACTCCGTGCACCAACTGCTCTGAAAGGCCTCCTGCTGTGAGGGACCACCCCCAGCAGGTGGCTGCCAATCCATGGCCCCAATAAAGAGCTTACAGTCGTATAATTTTCCTTGATCAGCACTGAATTCCCTCCAACTCACTACAATCACAAAATTAACGACATAGTTGTTGTTAGGTATCGTTGTTGAGTGTGACTCATAGTGACCGACCCCTCGTGACATAGGTGAACGGCCCTATGGGGTTTTCCAGGTTGTAACCCTTACAGAAGCAGGTCACCAGATCTTTCTCCCATGGAGCACCTGGGTAAGTCTGACATGACAACCTTCCAGTTAGCAGCTGAACACTCGTTGCCCCACCAGGCTTCTTTTAATGACACAGGACTATACAAGAGCCTAACAGTTATTTACCACACCTGCCTACATGGTAGATAATAAATAAGGGCAATATTCTCCCTGCCTGTCGTCTTTACTTAGGTAATGCCTACTCCTGCTTGAAGCCTTAGCTCATACATCACCTCCTCCAGGAAGGCCTTCCTGAGGAGTTCTCAATCCAGGATAGGTGTGTCCTCTGTGTTCCCATAATTCTTGTGTTTACCATCATCACAGGTAGTTTACTGATATACTGCAATTATTTATTTCCCTTTCTCACTACCAGTTTGTGTGCTCCTTATGGCAGGGAATATATTTTTGTTCATCTACATGTTTGCAACATGTGACACAGAAGGCATAAACTGCATGCCACTGCTGCACAGACACCAATTGTGGGCTCCACATGAGCTGAAAGCAAGGCCGTCTCAGTGCCCACATGTGTGCAGGTTGTCTGGGGCCAGGTGACCTGGGCTTGGCTCAGGCTGCAGGCTGAGGCCAAGTCTGTTCCACAGGACTCTTACCCTCCTTGGACCAGTGGGGTCACCACACTTGTTCTTTTCATGGACGTGGCAAGAGAGAGGATCAGAAACATGTGGTGCTTCTTAGAGCATGGGCACAGACACTTCTATCTATATTTTATTAACCAAAACAAGTCACATGGCTGATGCCAATCTCACTGAGTAAGGAAGGATGCTCCATCTCTCCTGAGTTGTTGTTGTTGTTATGTGCCATCGAGTCAGACCCAAACCATAGCGACCCCTCCTTGGGTTTCCAAGCAGTATCACTACAGAAATAGATTGCCCAACCTTCCTTCCTAGGAGTGGTTGGTGGGTTTGAACCACCAGCCTCCTGGTTAGCAGTCAAGTGCCCTGGGCACTGCGCTACCAGAGCTCCATCTCTCCTGGGAGGAAATGCAAAGTCAGCCTGGTAGAGAGAGGGGTCATGAACTGAGAACAATAATCTCCTCCCTGTGAGGACCCCTGCATCCAAAGCAGATTTCTAGGATTCGTCTGGAGTTCCTGGGTGGTACAAACAACAAACAAGTTTGGCTGCTAACTGGAAAACTGGAGGGTCAGGTCTACTGAGAGGTGCGATAGAAAGATCTGGTGATGTACTTATGAAAAATCCACCAGTGAAAACCCTATTAAGCATACTCCCACTCTCACCACAAGGAGTCACCATGAGTCAGAGTCGACCTGAGGGCAACTGGAAGTCTGTGGGTATTTATGGAATGTTTATCCCAAACTCCTCTTATTAGGAGTCAGCACCTCCATTTTTCAGTTATAAAGTCTAGCGTCTAGCACTGTGCCTGGCAACTGACTTGTTATTAACAAGCTCGAGGTCACATCACTAAAGAGTAGCAGTGTATATGCAAACCAAGGTTTCATGCCAAACCCCATCCCACCTTGCTATTCCCCAACAAGGCCAAATCAAGACAGAAAGCTGAAATCACTGAAACCCTACTTGGATTGCATTTTCCTGTGCAAACCTAATTTTTTTTAGGTATGTTGGAAGTAGTGTGGTACAGTTAGGAGACTTTATGGTGTAGTGGTTAAGCACTTGGCTGCTAACCAAAAGATCAGCACTTCAAATCCACCAGCCACTCTGGGGCAGAATGATGAGACAGTCTGCTTCCATAAAGATTTCAGCCTTGGAAACCCCGTGGGGCAATTCTACTCTGTCCCATTGGGCCACTATTAGTCAGAATCCATTTGATGGCAATAGGTTTGGTTTTTGGTGATATGGTCAAAAGAACTCTGAATAAGGTGTGGGGAAGGGGTGGAAGGAGCAGTCAACAGATAGCCTTGTGAACCAAGCCATGTCCCCAAGCTAAATCCACATCCATGTACCAAAGAGAAAGAAATTTTCAGGTTTTCTATGAGCCTGAGTCCAAGGCCTTCTGACCCAGAATCAATTTCAGAAAAATAAGTTTATTTTAGTGGCAAGACCCAGAGAGCTTGTCCTGCACTATAATGGCAAGCACTTCTAAAACATTCCCGATGAGTCAAATCAGATGACACCAAGTCTGCTCTAAAACATGGACACCTCAGATAAGAAGCGCCCCACTCTCATTTGAGGTCAACCTCATTTTTTCCTAGGGAAGTCTATAAACATCTTTGTGTCAATCAAAGTTCAAACCAAACCAAACCAAACTCACTGCCATCAAGTCGATTCCAACTCATAGCAACCCCCACTGGGTTTCTGAGGCAGTAAATCTTTACAGAAGTAGATTTGCCCAGTCTTCCTTCTGCAGAGTGGCTGGCGGGTTTGAACCACCAACCTTCTGGTTAGCAGTCAAGTGCTTTAGGCACTATGCCACCAGAGCTCCTTAACCAAAGTGAGAGGATCCAGATAACTTTTTCCCTTTTGTGGCTAAGTAGCATCCACATTCAACAGAGCTTACCCATACTAGCTTTCCCTCTATCACAGAAAAAAAGTGGTTTCTGAAAGTATAATACATTAATTTACAATGAGTTCAGAAACAAATAATTTGTGGCTAATCTAAAGAAGGGACAGCAAAGTTTATCTAGCTAAAGAGCCAGAGAGTGAAAACGTTCAGCTCTGACAGTGTAGAACTAAAGCAGCCACATTAAAAATAATAATAATAAAATACATAAACAAATGAGCAGAACTGTGTTCTAATAAAACTTTATTCATAAAAACAGAAGGTGGGATGGACTTAGCCCATGGGTCACTTTTGTTGATTCCTAATCTAAAAGGAAGACAACATTTTTGGCTAAACTTCTAGAGAATCAATACCTCCAAGAAGCCAAAGCAGCCCCAGTGGCACAGTGGTTAAGGTATTCAGCTAACCAAAAGATTGGTGGTTCAAACCCACCAGCCACACTACAGAACAAAGATGAAGCAATCTGCTTCTGTAATGATTTATAGCCTTGGAAACCCTATGGGGCAGTTCTACTCTGTCCTACAGGGCTTGCTATGAGTCAGAATCAACTCAATTGCAATGGATGGGTCAGAGAAGCCAAAGAAAGAAATTTAGATCATTCTTTGGCAAAATCTGATTTAAGTAATACCTCTTGATGCCTAGGTACTCCTTTAATCTTTCTTATAGATCTCTAAATGTCAATTTGTATTTCCATTTTGCAGATAAGAATGTTGAGGCTCTCTAAGCTTGGTGACCCACCAAGATCTTATGGATAGTAAGTGGTTAAGCCAGGATTCCAGCCAAGGTCTGTGTGAATTCTAGCTCCGCCATTTTCCAGCAATATAGTAAGTGCTGTTGCTGTTCCACATACCGAGCCTAAACTGGATATAAAGAATGATCAGGAAAAGCCACTTTTATTCTAGGAAAATCATTAGTGATGAACTCAAATTTATGACTAAGATGGTCATTAAAGCCCTTTTTACGATAATAAAAAAATTGGAAACAATCTAAATGTCCAATATTAAAGGGAAGGTTGAACAGATTATGATGTAACCATTGACAGTAATATTCATAAGGATATGTAATGATATTGGAAAATACACACAATAATGTTTAAAAAAAATAATAAAGCAAAGCAGCAGCTAAAGCATACCCTCATTATTTTAGACGTATATTCTACTCAACTCACTGCCATCAAGTCAAATACGACTCATAGCGACCCCTCCTTGGGTTTCCAAGGTGGTATCTCTACAGAAGTAGATTGCCCAGTCTTCCTTCCGAGGAGTGGTTGATGGATTTGAACCACCAGCCTTCTGGATAGCAGTCAAATGCCTTAGGCACTATGCCACCAGAGCTCCTAGATTGTATATTAGACGTTAACAAATACTAGGAATAAAAAACATTCTTAATTGTTTATGATCATTTGGCTTTTCCTAGGTTTGGGAATAGCATGTAGTTTTATTTTATCCTTTGAACTTCTCTGGTGTTGCCACACTTTATTCAAAATACATCCTTGATTTTTACAATCAGATAAATAGGTTTTTATAAAGTAAAATTATTCCTAATTATTTTCTATTCTGTCTTCCATTGTTTTTTTGTTTTGTTTTGTTTCTTCTTTCCTGATGGGTAAGCTGTTCTGAAATGAAAATTTTAAAAGCACTCATTCTACCCTCTGGATTCCAGGGAGAAAGCTGTGCAGCTCTGTTCACAACAGGCTGCACTACAAACACAAGCTTATACCCCCAAGCTGGACAGCAGCAGCGGTGCTTTATCACTCAGAACCAGGTGGGCATGAGTCCCATCCCATAGGACAAGCCCCATTTGAGTTAAAGGAGGTTTCTTGTTTCAACATTCATCCTTTCAATAGTTATTGGGGAAGAAAAAATTACCATTAATATTATGCATAATATTCCAGTAAATCCCATTTTCGGCATGCATAACGAGTTCTATGTGGTTTTCATATTGCCTGAGAGGAAAGCAGTGAGTCAGAAATTTCTTCCAAGTACCTAGGAAACGGCACCATATAACAGCACTCAGGAAAGACCAGAAGATCCAGGCTCAAGTTCCCAGCAGGGCCATCTGGGAGCTGCGTGACCCAGGACAGGCCACTTCCACTCTCCTTGGCTCAGCATTTCATTCTCAAATTAGGAATAGTAGCCCCCATTTCCACCACCCACCAGAGAGTTAGAAAGCTCTAATGAGAAAATAATGAAAACTACAAAAAACATTAAATATGTACAAGGCGTTCCTGTCACTATTACTGGTGATGACACTGGAAATGAATCATTTTAGACCCACATTTTAAAAAACAGTTCACTTGGGAATGAGTTACCTGCTTCCATCCTGGAGAAAGACTGTGTGTGTGGACATGTTGTTTTACTTTGGTGACTCTTGATCATTCCGTGCTGACAGAGGAAGAAGTTCAAGGAAAATCCAAAATGGTAGATGTGTAGAAAAATCACTTAAACTTGCCTGTGAGTTTCAGTTTTTATGCTGACACTTGAGTATGAATTTCCCTGAACATTTTAAATTCATAACAATAACAGCATCTTCCGGGAAAATGAGGAGAGGTGAGATTTACTTCATACCTCTTACATACCACTGGAACATCTATATGCACCATCTCACACAAATCTTAGGAGTATTCTGAGGACAGTGCTATCATCCCCGTCTTAGAGATGGGAAAACTGAGGTTCAGAGAGGTTGAGTAACTTCCCCCACCCAATATCACACAGCTATTAAGTGGCTGAACCAGGATCCAATCCCAGTTTTGGAGCTCCAAAACCTGTGCTCTCGGTCACTATTGTGAATTGAATTGTATTCCCAAAAAAGATACGTTGAAGTCCTAACCTCAGCACCTGTGAGTGTGAACCCATTTGGAAGCAGGGTCTTTGAAGATATTAACATGAGGCAACACCAGGGTGGGGGTGGCAGGGCTTCTCCAACCTGAGCAGTGTCCTATAAAAGGTGATACCAGGAGACAAACACCATGGAAAGATGTATCTACAACCATCTCACCCCAGGATTAACAGCAAAGTTCAAAAGGACAGAAAATAACAAATGCCGGTGAAGATGTAGAGACAATGGGACTCTCATACACTGCTGGTGGGTCTGTCAAATGATACAACCACTATGGAAAGCAGTATGGTGAGTCCTTCAAAAGTTGGAAATAGAAATACCATTTGATTCACCAATCCCATTGCTAGGTATATATCCTAAAGAAATAAGAACCAGGACACAAATAGATATATGCACACCCGTGTTCATCGCAGCACTAGTCACAATAGCAAAGAGACAGAAACAACCTAAGTGCCCATCAACCAAGGAATGGATAAACAAACTATGACACATACACACAATGGCAATATTATGCAACCCTAAAGACTAATGTAGAATCTGCAAAACACTGCATAACATGCATGAGTTTGGAGGACATTATGCTGAGTGAAATAAGTCAATCACAGAAGGACAAATATTGTTTACTACACTATTGTAAAAAGTCAAGGCAAGTTTTATACATGGAAGGAAACTTTCTTTGTTGGTTACCAGGAATGGGAGGGGAGGGGAGAGAAAATTTTTAGATAAGTATTTAAAAATATATAGAGAGAGAGAGAGAAAGAGAGAGAGAGAGAGAGCAAAGATTATTAGTGGTTATCAGGGGTAGGAGGAAGGTGGAAAGGGGAAGCTTTTGTTTGGGGGGGGCATTGAGTCTATGCTAATGATGGTAGAATATTTTGGAAAAGGAAATAATGGTGGCACTACATGAAAAATGTCATCAATATCCCTGAGCTGTAAATGGGAAGCTGTTACATTGGTAAATGTTTTGTGTTTGTTTTCACCATAATAAAAGTTAAAAATAAAGAAAGACAGATATATCTACATACCAAGAACATCTGCAGTTTCTAGACACTGAGCAAGACAAGGAAGGACCTTTCCCTAGAACCTTCAAGTGAACACGGCACTGCTGACACCCTGAATTCAGACTACTAGCCTCCAGGACTGAGACAGCAAGTTTCTGTTTTTATAAGCAACCCAATTCATGGTACTTTTTTACAGCAGCCCTAGCCACTATCACAATCACCAAGCTATCTTTATTATTATGTTTTTGTTGGTATGTGCCATCAAAGGTGATTCCAACTCATAACGACCCTACAGGACAGAGTAGAACTGCCCCATCAGGTTCCTCAAAAGGTTCTAGTATGTGACACTCTTTAGCATGTTTCATAATCCCCTGGAGGGCCTATTTAAACAGACCGCTGGACCCCACACTCAGAGTTTCTGATTCCATAGTCTGAGGTGGGACCTGACAATGTGCATTTCTAACAAGTTCCCAGGTGATGTCAGTTCCGTTCTGTTCTGTTGTTGTCGTTATTTGGTTATGTGCCATCCAGTCGACCCCGACTCAAAATGAGTTTCCGAGGTGGTATTACTATGGAAGTAGATACCCAACTTTCCTTTCGAGGAGTGGCTGGTGGGTTTGAACCACCAGCTTTCTGGTTAGCAGTCAAGTGCCTTAGGCACTGTGCTACCAGAGCTCCTAGTTCTGTTCTAGGGAGTAGCAACCACATATTACTTATCTATGTACCTGAAGGCCCTGGCTCAGTGCCTGGCAAACAACAGACAAAGGACAGCTGAATGACCCTTACCCCAAAGTGGCATTCCACGCTGGAACAGAAAGCTGTGCTTCTCAGGCTGCTTCAGGCTAATGGGAGTGAGCCCCATGACACCTTCACTCGGTGAAGGCCAAGAGAAAGGTAACAAAATGCTCTGTTATGGAAATACCTGTCCATGACTACAAAAGGCAGCAAGTGACTTCACAGATTCCCTCCCATCTTCTTCTACTCTGAGTCTCTGGGTGGGGTAAACGGTTGAAGCACTCAACTGCTAACCAAAAGGTTGGGGATTTCAATTCACCCAGAAGTATCTCAGAAGAAAGGCCTGAAGACCCACTTTTGGAAAAGAAGCCAGTGACAACCTTGCGGAGCGCAGTTCTACTGACACCCTTGGGGTCACCACGAGTCCCAATCAACTCAACAACAACTGGCTTCCTTTCAATCAGCATGGAGAAAAGTCACCACAAGAGGAAGAGCAAAACCATTTTCTGGGCCTCATGATCCTCCCAGGCAACAAGCCAGCATTTATTCAGTGCCTCTGAGTACCCAGGATGAGGCCAGGAGCTGGAGACAATCCTAAATTGATTGCTTTCAAGCAAGTATGCCTATGTTGCCACTTGTAACACTGTCTACACGGGGTCTTTTAAAATGCACATTGTGGCAGAAACTGTTGAGTGCCTCCTCAAATATATTCCTCTCTTTCTTGTTGAGTAACAGCACCCAAGTTTTTTGCCAAGCACAGTATTCCCCAGACAAAAAAAAAAAAACAGTATTTTCTAACCACCCTTACATCTCAATATACCTACATGATTAAATTTTGAGCAATGTGTATATGTAGGTGCCATGAGTAGACCCATGAATATAGTAGAGCATAGAGGGGGCCGAGTTATGAAAACACCTTAACCATTATGAAAGCACCTTGAGGGAATGAGCTCTTCACTATAGTCCCAGAGCACATCAAGGTCAATTGTTGTTGTTGTTGCTGTTGTTATGTGCCATCGAGTCACAGCGACCCCTCCTTGGGCTGCTGAGGCAGTATCACTATGGAAGTAGATTGCCCAACCTTCTTTCCGAAGAGTGGCTAGTGGGTTTGAACCGCCAGCCTTGTGGTTAGCAGTCAAGTACCTCAGGCACTATGCTACCAGAGCTCCCTCAAGGTCAATTAGCATAACATAATCCACAAAGACAATGTCCTACATCCTACTCTGGTGAGTAGTGACCGGGGTCTTAAGAGCTTGTGAGTGGCTGTCTAAGATGCAGCTGTTAGTCTCTCCTCATCAGGAGCAAAGAAGACTGAAGAAAATCAAAGACACATGGAAACAACTGGTCCAAAGGATTAATGGACCACGTGAACCTCAGCATCCACAACCCTGAGACCAGAAGAAAGAATTAGATGGTGCTCAGCTACCGCTACCAACCAACCACTCTGTAAAGGATCACAATAAGAGGTCATGGATAGAGTGGGAGAATAGTGTGGAACAAACTCAAAATCATATTAAAAAAAAAAAAGCCAAGCTTACTGGTCTGATATAGTGGTGAACCCCAAAACTATGGCCCCTAGTCACCATTCAAACCTGGAACTGAACCCACCCCCAAGACTCAACTTTCAGCCAAACAACAGACAGGCCTATAAGGTGAACAATAACATCAGGGAGGGACACACTCCTTAGAACAGTCAACCATGTAAGATCAAAAGGACAGCATTCGCCCCGGGAGAAAGCTCAGAAGGCAGGAAAGGATGAATAAAAACAGGAAACAGAGAATATGGAAAGAGTGCTGTTACATTGTGAGGATTGCAATCAATGTCATAAAACAAAATGTGTATGAAATGTAAAATGGAAAACCAATTTGCTCTGTAAACCTTCACCCAAGTCACAATAAAAAGTTTAAAAAAAAAAAGTTTTTAAAGATATGAGCAGAGGTAGACATTCTTTCTCTATCCTGCAACTCCATATGCGATGGTTGGAACTCAAGCAGCCATCTTGTACCATAAGGTCCAAGGCCACAAACTCTGTGAACAGCAGAATGGATAAGCTGCAAGAATCCTAGGACACATTCAACTTCCTGACACCACAAGACTAGCCCTCCACTGTTAGGGCTTTTATAAGAGGTAGACATCAAATGCCATCGTGGCGTAGTACCTAAGGTATTTTTCTTTTATGTAGCTGAACTTAACCCTCACTACTAAATAGATGTTAATAGTCCATGTAGTCTAGTTGAAAGACTACTAGATCCAGTTTGGCCTCTCTTTAATATATCTTAAGACAAGTATTACAGATTAGATTGAATTGTGCCTCAAAAAATATGTGCTGAAATTCTAACCCCTATACTTGTAAATAGGAGCTCTGATGGCATAGTGCCTAAGGCATTTGACTGCTAACCAGAAAGCTGGCAGTTTAAAACCCACCATCCACTCTGTGAAAGGAAGATGGGGCAATCTACTTCCATAAAGATTTACCACCTCAGAAACCCAGTGAGGGTTGCTGTGAGTCAGAATTGACTTGATGGCAGTGGTTTTGTTTTTGTTGTTGTTGCTGTTATACCTGTAAATGTGACTCGATTTGGAAATTAGGGTTTTTCTTTTGTTACATTAGGTATGGTGTGGTGGTTCCTAAACATAATCACTTCTGAGTTATAAAAGGAGAACAGATAGAGAGATGCTGACAGGAGAGAGATAGTAAATGAAGACAGACACATAGGAAGATGCATCTACAAGCCCAGGAACTCCAAGGACTGCTACCTACTGTTGTTGTTGTTATGTGCCATCGAGTCCACCCCAACTCACAGCGACCCTTGCTTGGGTTGCTGAGGCAGTACCATTACAGAAGTAGATTGCCCAGTCTTCCTTCCTTGAAGTGGCTGGTGGGTTTGAACCGCCAGCCTTCTGGTTAGCAGTCAAGTGCCTTAGGCACTATGCTACCAGAGCTCCTTGCTACCTACTAGAAACTGAAATAAGGAGCTCTGGTGGGTAGTGGATAAGGCATGTGACTGCTAACCAGAAGTTCAGCGGTTCAAACCCACCAGCAGCTTCAAGGAAGGAAGATGGGGTGATCTACTCCCATAAAGATTAACAGCCTCAGAAACCCAATGGGGGTCACTATGAGTCAGAATCGACTTGATGGCAGTGAGTTTGATTATTTTCGTTTAGAAGCTGAAATAGACAGAGGACCTCCACCTAGAGCCATGCCCTGAATTCTAACTTCTTGAACTGTGAAAAAATAAATTTTGGTTCTTTAAAGCTACCACTGTGGTTATAATGGCAGCACTAGGAAACTAAGACAGCAATTCACTTCCAATCTCTAGGCCTCAGTTTCCCCATATGTAAAATAGGAAGAAAAATGTGTATTTCAATTGCTTCAAAAGGCTTTTGTGAAACATGAGTGATGTCATGTGGCTCATATGTGCTTTATGAAATAAGCAGCCCTGCAAAAAAGTAAAGGGTTTTTATTTCCTGCAAAAAAGGGAAAATTTTATAGGAATGTAAGGTTGACAAAAGCCAAGTCGGAGATGTCTGTTCTAATTAAGGAGAAAGGATTGACTCAGACCAACGGACCCTCTGATCATCTCTGCCAAGTCACCTTTCCTGATCCCGTCCAAGCCATTCTTTATTTTCCAAATGAGAATTTAATTTTGCTCCAACACCATTATTACAGCTAAATTAAATATTTATTGGGCTGAATATCAATTGACTTTTAGAAGTAAAGATTTGAAATTTATGAGCTAACACAGAGTAATTCAATAATTGTAAATTCTACAACCGAGCTTTGTAATCAATTACTGTTTAGTAATGATATAAATGCACGTTCTTCTCAGGAGACCCTGGTCAACCATAAATTAGATTCTGCACACACAACAATCTGGCAACATCTCCACACTGGCCTGGTCTCTTCTGTGGAGGAGTGGAGGCCAGGGATGAATCTCAGGCTGACTTCCCTTGGTCATGCCTTTGGACCCTGGTTCACCCATCAGTCACACTGTGCAGAGACTAGACTGAATGACAGCTCACACAAAATATAATTCAGAAGACAGATCGCCTGGAAGTAAGCCACACAACCTGACTCCAAAAGATGCCGCACAGTGTATGGGAAACAGAGCCAACAATAGGCTAACTCATCATTCATGCATTTGGCCACCCAAATAGCTATTACATGCCCACTATGTACAGAGAGAAAGACCCTCAATGAGATGGACTTAGACAGTGGCTGCAACAATGGGCCCAAGCATAGCAACAACTGTGAGGGTGGCACAGGACCAGGTAGTGTCTCGTTCTATTGCATGTAGGGTCTCTATGGGTCGGAGCTGACTCGATGGCACCTAACAATAACATGTACTGAGCAACTAGATGTGCAGGGTACTGTTCTACATCAGTGATGGAAGCAGACAAAGTTATCTTCCAAGAGGGCAAGAATACTCTGGTGATGTAGTGGTTAAGGCATTTGGCCACTAACCAAAAGGTCAGTTGGTTCAAACCTACCAGCTGCTCTGCAGAAGAAAGATGAGGCTTCTGTCAAGATTAACAGCCTTGTAAACTCGATGGGAGTCTATGAGGCAGAATCGACACAATGGCAGTGAGTAAGTGAGATGGTAAGAATAAGGCACAATAAGCTATATTCAAAATAAGCAAATTAAACTAGGCTCAAATCATTCGGCTTTTAGAAATAAAGATTTGAAATTCATGAGCTAACACAGAGTGTTAGAAGGTCATAAATGCTAAGGAAAAAACAGCTTGAGAATCTAAGTATTATCCTAATTTTATAAGTAAGGAAATCAGAACTCAGAGAGGAGGAATAACTTGCTCAAAATCAGAAACCAGATTAGATATGGGCCTTCAACTCAGATCTTGTTGTTGTCATGAGTTCCCATCAGTCAGGTCCAACTCATAGCAATCTTATGTATAACAGAGTAAAATATTGCCCATTCCTGTGCCAAATGATGATCTGTGATATGTCAGAGCTCATAGTTGTGGCTGGTCGGTGAATCCTGTCATTGGGGGTATCCTTCATTTATACTTTCCCTCAAAAATGTGGGATTTTTCATTAGATTTGGGATGTGAACTCAAACCTACTTGACGCCAAATTCTGCCTCTTTCTACTACACATACTGAATGGGTGGGTGACCGAACAAACTTTCACAAGCAACTCTTACCTCACTACGCACTGACTGTAGAGCAGAAACCCCTATTAATAAGCTCCCCCCATGTCGGTTAGAGTCTCTACTCAGCAAACAAGCTAAGATTAAAGGAACACCCTATGGCTATACTGGATACTGTGCCTGTCAGCATCCACCATGCTTAAATCTAGACTGGGCTTGAGCAAAATTTCCATTTTCATTTCCAAGTGATAAATGTTGGCATTATTTTCACTCTGAAAGAACCTTAAAGCAATTGTGTGCATCATTGTTCATTTGAAACCCATTCTTTGTCTTCATGGGCCTGGCCAACTGAAAGAGAATGCATTATAAATGTAGCTTCTAATAGAACCAAGAATGGCAGAAGGGGACTCTGAAGCCCTCAGGGAAACCTCTGCCACAAAGCTGCAGATTCTGGTAATTGATTAGAGAGCTTTTAAGGGAGCTCGGTGATTACATTTTGAATTCTTCTTTATTAATTATTAAAGGCAAATTGTGTTGTTGAAAAGAAAAGCCACAGAAAGATGGCAATTTAATGAAATAGGTTAGAGAGGCATCTGGATAAGGTAATTGATTGTAAAAGTGAAAGGCATTTAGGAGAAGGTTTGTCAAAAATGGATTTAAATGACCAAAAACGGTGTACCCAGTCATCGTTTCTGCATAGCTTGAAAGCAGTTGAGAATCTGGTGGAAACTGACCCATTCTGGAGGAAAGGAAGTTTTGTGCTTGTACACTGGGCTGGCCCACTGGCACAGGCATGCCTGACTGAGGAATCCCCATGTTACCCTCTTCATAATTTTCAGTGGAAGCATTCACATGACACAGACAAAAATTTCACCTGAACGCTGTGTATTTCTTGGGTTGTCCTTTTTCAATAGAGATGTCAATACTTCCAAACTATATGGAAAAAGATAATGCAAAAGTCAGAGCACATGTTTTATTATGACTGTATTATTTAACTGTATTATAAATACTGAAAAATAAACTTTTGTTCAAAGATACCAGTGAATAATCACAGAACACAATTAGGACACATCACCATCCTAATGTATCTGAGGCATCAATAAAAGTCAGAGATTGACACCCTCAGCTGGAGGGGTCTGCTTCACCTGGCTACTAACAACAACATAGACTGAAATGGAGGAGATGGACCTTGTTTTCTGACCATCTCCCCTAGGAAGTTATAAGCCCCGGAGGATCCTCCAGGGGGATCCTGCATGCCTAGCTCCACGTCCAACCAGATCACTAATAAATATAAGTTCAGTGAATGAGACCCTGAGGCTGACCAAGGAGGTACAGTGTAGTGGATGCAGGTGTAAGTGGCTTCCCAGAATTTAAGCTTCAGCCATTTGAACAGGCTCCAACCTGCCCTCTATGAGAAGAAGGTAAGGCCGAGTTGTCATCCTTGTTTCAGGCTCACTCTTTATGATTGTTTAATACTGTAGCCTACAAGAAGGCCAGGGGTCTCCAATCCAGCCCACCCCACAGGCCCCATGCACATAGCTACAGAGGCAGCACCTGCCTAGAGAAGGCACCTTTTTCTAATTAGCCACCACACCACATAGCTACCTGCTGCCCTGCCTCTCCTGCCTTCCCGACTCCCACACATCCTTTGTACTATGATGGGAAAAATTGCCAAGCTGACATTATTGACACACTCCCTCCAAACACAAAGCTGCCATTAGCTGCTTAGCTTCTCCACTACTCCACATCCCTTTTCATAGCCCAGAGTGTTCCTTTTCTGAGGATTTTTGTAAGACAGAATCAAGAGAACATAAAAAAAAGAGACAGAACTAGAGGCAGGATACAAAAGAAAAGAATTTAGGCTGCAAAGCAAAGCTGAACCATGTAATAAAGACTTTACAAGCAAGGAAAGAATAAGAGGAAACAGAGTAAACAAAGGTGTAAAGTATGCATTGGATTCCCATTAATATTCTTCAAGAGATATGAGTAAATAATTAAATACCCTTTCAATTACCTGTGTGCTTCTTCTACAACACAATGTCATTCAGAGACTAAATCACGTGGTTTACGGGTTCATAAGGGTTATATTTCATTGGCCAGTGATGGAGAATCCCAGAAAAGTAGACAGATATATAGAGACAAAAGTGGGAGAACTCTGAAACTTATTGCTTTCTTGTGCATACCACCCTCCATACCTGGAAAAAAAAGTACATCAGGCAGAAGTAGACATCAAAGGAAACCTGGTAACCATGCTTAACCAAAATCCACTGTCATCAACTCAATTCCAACTCAGAGCAACCCAAAAGGACAGAAAGGAACTGCCTCATGGGGTTTCCAAGACTAAATCTTCATGGAAGCAGACTGCCACATCTTTCTCCCATGGAGCAGCTGGGGGATTCAAACAGCCAACCTTTTGGTTACCAGCCTGGCCCTTTAAACATTGAGCCACCAGGGCTTCTTCTTAGCAATGCACAATGACTTGCACAATAGCCATGTTCTGCAGAGATCAT
>NW_006921636.1:14411976-14412910 GCF_000298275.1 Orycteropus afer afer | reverse complement strand
CCTGGCCCTTTAAACATTGAGCCACCAGGGCTTCTTCTTAGCAATGCACAATGACTTGCACAATAGCCATGTTCTGCAGAGATCATCAACACCATACATATGAAGAACATAATTGTTCCTTCCTGTCAATAACCACAACCTCTGAGAAGACCACATCCTATTCATGGAAGAATAATGATAAAAATTAAAACAAAAAAGCATGACTTTATTATTTATTTATTACATATTGCAAAACAAAAGAGAGAATACTATCAAGGAATCCTGGAGGTATAAACCACTGAAAATGATCTACTGCAGGAACTACAAGAAAATTTCAAAACTCTGTTCATTATGCCTAAAAGGTCAGGGGCTCTGTGAATCAATGCAGAAACTGAGAAGGAGAGAAGGAGGCAAAGATGAAAATGCAGAATGTTAATGAGTTTAGAGGACTTCCGGTAAGATGGAGGAATAGACAGACAAGTGACACAGACCCTTTTCAGCAAAGAAAAGAAAAACCAATTGACAGAGATACAGAAGATAATCCTGGAGCCTTGAGCTTCTGAAGGAACTATGCAGAAGTGGATTAGGCACCAACTAGTTGAAAGATCTGAACGAAAACAGTGAGTACAGAGACGGTCAGAGCTGTGGACTGTCAGCTACTCTGATGAGACCAACAGCCTAAATAATTCCAAGTGGTGCTAGGATCTGAGAATTAACCTAAAGATCAGCCCCAGTCACCAAGAGCTACAGGGACAACTGCGCCGGTGGCCTATGACTAGGAAGGGAAACAGCAAGGAGGGAAACAACCTGAGCTGTGGACTTTCTGCTGTCTGCAGGGCACAGCCATTTGATTGTTTACACGTGGCAGCCATTTTGGATATTTAAAGTGACTGAGGCACAGCCATTTTGATGTTTACAAGCAATGGCCATTTTGGATATTTAAAGTGGCTGAGGG
>NW_006921636.1:14398014-14399062 GCF_000298275.1 Orycteropus afer afer | reverse complement strand
AAGGACATTATGTAAAGATTCAAGAGTCAATCCAAGAAAAGGATATAACCAAAACAAATATCTACACATCCAACGAAAAGAACCCCAAAATACGTTAATCAAACTTTAAGGGAACTGAAAAAAGAAATAGACAACTTCACGTAATAGCTGTAGCTGTTGCTGTTAGGTGCCTTTGAGTTGGCTCCGATTCATACTGACCCTATGTATGACAGAGTGCAACACTGCCCAGTACTGTGCCGTCCTCACAATCTTGGCTATGCTTGAGCTATCATCCCAGCCACTGTGTCAATCCATCTCATTGAGGGTCTTCCCCCTTTTTACTGATCCTCCACTTTACCAAGCATGATATCCTTCTCCAAGGAATGGTCCCTTTTGACAACATGTCCAAAGAAGGTGAGACAAAGTCTGGCCATTCTTGTTTCTGAGGAACATGCTGGCTGTACATCTAGGACAGATTTGTTTGTTCTTCTGGCAGTTCATGGTGTTTTCAGTATTCTTTGCCAACACCACAACTGAAATTCATCAATTCTTCATTAATCTTCCCTATTTATTGTCCAGGTTTCACATGCATGGGAGGTTACTGAAAATATCATGGCTTGAGTCAGGCACACCTGAGTCTTCCAAGGAACATCTTTGCTCTTTAACACTTTAAAGTGGTCTTCTGCAGCAAATCTGCCCAGTGCAGTACTTCTGATTTCTTGACTATTGCTTCTACGAGCAATGATTATGGTTCTAAGTAAAATTAAATCTTAGACACCTTCAAACTTTTCTCCATTTATCTTAATACTACTTATTGGTCCAATTGTGAGGATTTTGGTTTTCTTTATGTTAAGGTGTAATCCATACAGAGGGAGTTCTGGTGCTGTAGTGCCTAAAGCATTTGACTACTAACCAGAAGGCTGGTGTTCTAAACCCACCAGCCACTCCTCAGAAGGAAGATTAGGCAATCTACTTCTGGAATGATACTGCCTCAGAAACACAAGGAGGGGTCACTATGAGTTGGACCCGACTCAACAGCAGTGAGTTTTGTTTGTTTGTTTGTTTGTTT
>NW_006921636.1:14394981-14396814 GCF_000298275.1 Orycteropus afer afer | reverse complement strand
CTCACCTGGTCTTCTGTCACTAGTGTTCAATGCAGCAAATTTATTCTTTAGATGGTCTCTAAATTCAGGTGGGATGTGATCAAGTTTGTATTTTGGCTCTCGTGGATTTGTTTTAATTTTCTTCAGCTTTAACTTGAACTTGCACATGAGCAACTTATGGTCTGTTGAACAGTCAGCTCCTGGCCTCCTTTTGACTGATGATATTGAGCTTCTCCACTGCCTCTTTCCACAGATGTAGTTGTTCTGATTCCTGTGTATTCCAGCTGGTAAGGTCTATGCATACATTCACTGTTTATGTCGTTGAAAAAATGTATTTGCAATGAATAAGTTGTTGGTCTTCCAATTCTATGACGTGGTGTCATTTCTATCACCAAGGCCATGTTTTCTAACCACCAAAGCTGCTTCTTTGTTTCCAACTTTCTCATTCCCATAACCAGTAATTATCAATACATCTTGGTTTCATCTTTAGTCAATTTCAGACTGCAGAAGTTGGTAAAAATCTTCATTTTCTTCATCTTTGGCTTTAGTAGTTGGTGTGTAAATTTGAACCATAGTAATGTTAACTGGTCTTCTTGTAGATGTATGGATATTACCCTATCACTGAAAGCACTGTACTTTGGGATAGATATCAAAATGTTCTTTTAGATGATGAATGCAACATCATTTCTCTTCAATTTGTTGTTCCTAGCATAGTAGACCATATGACTGTCTGATTCAAAACAGCCAATCCATTTCAGCCCACTAAAACCTACAATATCTATCTTTACATGTTCCATTTCATTTTAGACAACTTCCAATTTTCCTACATTCATACTTCATACATTCCATATTCCAATTATTAATGAACATTGGGAGCTGTTTCTTCTCATTTTGAGCTGCCCCACATCAACAATGATGGTCCTGAAAGCTTTACTCATCCAGGTCATTAAGGTGACTCTACTTCGAGGAGGCACCTCTTCTTCAGACCTATTTTGTGTGCTTTCCAACCTGAAGGGTTCACCTTCTGGCACTGTATCAGACAGGGTTTCATTGCTGTTCATTAAGTTTTTCAGGAATACACCAGACAGTGTTTCACTGGTATTCCTAAGGTTTTTAGTGACTAAATATTTCTGAAGTGGATGGCCCCGTCCTTCTTCCCAGTCTGTCTTAGTCTGAAAGCTCCACTGAAGCCTGTCCAGCCTGGATGATCCTGCTGGTTTTGAAATACCAGTGGCAAGCTTCCAGTGTCACAACAACATTGAAGCCACCACAGTACGACAAAATGACAGATGAGTGGTGGACAATAATAGGAGATTTCAATCCACCATTTTTGATGGAGGACAGAAGAACAAGAAAGAAACTCAGCAAAGGTACAGAAGATCTAAACAACACAATCAACCAACTTGACCTCATAAACATATACAGAACATTCCACCCAAAAACAGCACTGTGTACATTATTTTCCAGGGCACATGGATCATTCTCAAGAATAGATGGTATATTAGGACACAAAGAAAGCCTAAATAAATTTTAAAATATTGAAATACTACAAAACAACATCTCTGATTACAACATCATCAAGTTATAAGTAAATAATAGGAACAAAAAGGTTAAATAAAAATCAAATGCATTGAAATGAATAACATCCTTCTCAAAAAGTACTGGATAATAGAATAATTAAAAAAAAAAAATAAGTCCTAGAATCAAATGAGAATACAAATACAACATTTCAAGCCTTTGAGCACAGCAAAAACAATACTCAGAGGTCAATTTACAGCAATGAAAGCACACACCAAAAAAGAGAACCAAAATCAACATCTTAACATCTAGAAAAAGAACAGGGGGAAAAAAAAA
>NW_006921636.1:14388613-14389656 GCF_000298275.1 Orycteropus afer afer | reverse complement strand
CTAACCAGAAGGCTGGTGGTTCAAACCCACCAGCCACTCCTTGGAAGGAAGGTTGGGCAATCTACTTCCATAGTGATACCGCCTCAGAAACCCATGGAGGGGTCGCTATGAGTTGAGTATGACTCGACCGCACATAAAAACGATAACTAAACCTACTGTTGTGTGCCAGAGTCAATTCCATTGGTGTCACCAGGATTGCTGTCACACACACCCCCCATGAGCCTTCTCTCATGTAGACCATACAGAACCCTTCATAATGTTTATTATCGATTTTAATCATAGACTAATACGTGATAAATACAGGTTTCTCCCACTATCAAAAAGGAGAGCATTCCCACGAAGCCCTTCATAAGCCAAAACGGCATGAAGTGAAAATGCAATTACCATTAATTTATATGAGAAAAAAATTTTGTGAGTGTTCCCAGACCCCAACAAAATAAACTACTAAATTATATCAAATAACACATAAAACCTAAAATAACACTGGCATATACTAAAAGCAGAAATGATACGTAAACATGTACAGTGTATTACCACGGAAGGAGCTTGGTGACACCACTCTCGCTGCTCGGGATGCACGCTGCCCCTTTAACAGCTTGCTGCAAAATAAACGCTGAACACTAGTTTCGCTTTTTGCTTTTTTTTTTTCTTGGCAAAAGGGAAAACCCTCCTCAGATTTCTTTTGGTTAATGAAAATAGGTACTAACTTAGGTCTTTCATAGAAGCAAAGTGATATAAAATGAACTTTCAAGAACCAGGGGATTCCTGTGCAGTTGTCAATTGCTTAAATGTGATGTTTCTTAGACTACATGAATACTAACAACAAAATTGTTTTGTAAAGTATTTCTGTACTGAATTACAACATTATGTCATGGAGCAGAAGCCTTTCCCCCCCCCCCCTTTTCCCTTAATTACTAGTTGATTCCAAAAAGTTACTGATACAGGTTCACAAATACCACTTATCAAAATATTCTAGCTAAAACAACAGAAAATTTGACAAAACAAGCTCCTATCAAAGTACTGGCAGCAATAAAGCACCAGTG
>NW_006921636.1:14377844-14388338 GCF_000298275.1 Orycteropus afer afer | reverse complement strand
GATTGCCCCATCTTCCTTCCAAGGAGTGGCTGGTGGGTTTGAACTGCCAGCCTTCTGGTTAGCAATCAAGTGCCTTAGGCACTACACTATCAGAGCGCCTATAACTAACTATAGGAATATTTTTATAAAATATAATAAATTTCTGAAGTACTGCACAAAAAAATTTACAGACAGTCGTTCTGGCATCACCCTGACAGTGTCACCCAGTGTGGTACACAGCCCTGGCACCCTTCCAGTGATGATTCTGGTCAATTCTGACTCACAGTGACCCTGTACGACAGAGTAGAACCATAAGGTTTCCTAAACTGTAATCTTTAAGGGAGCACATTGCCAGGTCCTTTCTCCCATAGAATCAGTAGTAGGTTTGAACCGTAGTCCTTTCCATTAGTAGCCAAACACTTCACCTTTTTGGCACCAAGCTCCTTGTTAAAACCATTAGGTCAGTGGTTTTCAAACTCTAGCATGCACCAGGATCACCCGGAGGGATTGTGAAAGCACAGATTGCGGGGTCGCCCCGAGTTTCTCACCGCATAGATCTGGAATGGGATCCATGAATCAGCATCTCTTACAAGCTCCTAGGAGATGCTGATGCCACTAGTGTGGGAAGCCCACGTTGAGAATTACCATAGTGCATTAGACCAAAGGTTGATGGGAAAAAACCATAATGGATAAATCAGGCTGATAAGACCTGAATTTACTGGTGAATTTGAACTTCAAGTTACAGAAATTAGGGGAACAGAGGGACATGATAAACACCACCATAAAGATGCAGTCAGCCAAATCCAGTAAATAGGTAATTCTACCAAACAAACGGCCAGCTTCCTCAACAAATAAATGCCATGAAACAAAAGCAAAGGGGGAGCTGTTAGAGATCAAGAGATTGAATGACCTTTTTGGATACTGATTCAAACTAGCTACCTATTTTTTTCAAATGGAGGACATTTTGGTATTAAAGAATTATAGCTACGTTAGTTGGCTATAATAGAACTGTGGTCACACTTCTTGAAGTCCTGAACTGTCAGACCAGGGTGCCTCAACCTTGGCATTATCAACATTTTTGGCTTTGTTGTAGGTTGTGTTGTAGGAGGCTCTCCTGTGCACTCTAAGATGTTGAACTACATCCCTGGCCTCTAACCACTAAATGCCAGTACCCACCCTCAACAGTTTTGACAACCAAAAATGTCTCCATATATTGCTGGACGTCCACTGAGGGGCTAAAATTGCCTCCAGATAAGAACTAGTGTGATAGATACATCTGAAGAATTTGTACGTGGATTAGTATGTCTGGGATTTTTATTTTTAAACTCCAGAAAATTCACCGAGGTGAGCTAGAACTAGAGTGGCAGAATGTTGGTAACTGGTGAGGCCAGGTAGTAAGCACATGGCTGTCATTACTCTATGCTCTTATATATGTCTCAACACTTCAGAAAAGAAAGTAAAAAAAAAGACATATGTATATTCATAAAGCAATACTCCAAAAACACATGTTTGACAGGTGTTCATGATAGTAAGTGGAAAAGAGGAACAGATCACTATGCAAAATGTACAATGTGACCCCATTTTGACATGAAAAAGAGAGGTACTCAGAGAGGCTATGAGCCAGCTAACTACAGAGGAAGTGGGAAGAAGGCTCTTACATTGTGGGGAATTGCACTCAATGTCATGAAACAAAATGTGTATGCATTGTTGTATGGAAAATGAATTTGCTCTGTAAACTTTCACCTAAATCACAATAAAATTTTTTTATAAAAAAGATGCTATGAGCCAAATTGTTCATAGTAACAGTCTCTGGGTGGCAGAATTGTAGGTAGCAATGTTCTTCTAATCTTCAATTTTCAAATTTTTCCATATGGATACATACTACTTATTCAATGTAAACAAACAAATTCTTTGGTGGAGTAGTGGGTAAGGCTGCTAACCAGGTTGGCAGCTCAAACCCACCAGGCATTCCACAGAAGGAAGATGGGGCAATCTACTTCTGCAAAGATTTACAGCCTCGGAAACCCAATGGGAGTCGCTATGAGTTGGAATTGACTTGATGGCAGTGAGGTGGGTTTGTTTATTTATTTATTTTTTTAAATAAGGAAGGACAGGATAGCTATGGACAGATACACTGTTAGCAAGGAAGGAAAGAGACAAAGCAGACAAACAGAGAAACAAACATAAAACCTCAAAAAGTACACTTGGGAGGCCATTGGCGGATATCTCATTGGTCCCTAAGAAATGCTGCATTAAAGCACACAAGTTCATCACCATGTGTGTGTGTTCCCTGATAACTGACTTTGAGGCCTGTGAATTCCATTAGATCATCCTTGTTTCAGAAAGGACTAAATTTTAGAAAGCCTTCTCTCTAAACAGAGAATAGTATTTTCCCTGCCAAGCAAATGCTTAAACTCGTTAAAGTTTTTAAAATAATCATTTTGATGCTTAAATCCATAGCCACGTGGTATACTCGGCTACAAAGCTAGGCAGACACACACCTCAAAGGTTCTGAGTAGCTGGGGTTTTGCTCTTCTGCCTTTGAAAGCCTAATGCAAGTGACTGCTCTTTAGTCACCTGTTGCTTTGGATCACCTGAGCGGCAGCAACCTGGCACAAGTAATTAACAGTGAGCAGAGTTTCCGATGCTATGATTTCTTCTACAGTATCGGGCCTGCATTTCCATTTCCTTCCTGTCTGCAAATCTCCCATGGTCTACTGGGACATCATCTCCCTTCTGTCATTCCCTCCAGCAGAATGTGGGCCCCAATAAGATGAAAAGACTTTGCCTTCTTCACCCTATGCCCTAGAGTGAAGAAGAGGTTCTGGTGCATTAAAAAAAAGAAAGAAAAAAAATTCACTGCCGTCAAGTCAGATCCGACTCATAGCGAGCCCTCCTTGGGTTTCCAAAGTGGTATCACTACAGAAATAGATTGCCCAATCTTCCCTCCGAGGAGTGGCTGGTGGGTTTGAACTGCCAACCTTCTGGTTAGCAGTCAAATGTCTTAGGCACTATGCCACCAGAGATAATTGCTGAATGAATAATCAAATCATGTTTCCCTCCCCTTTACTGATTTACGGCCTCCCCAGGGAACATTCATTACTTCTGAGGCTGCTAAATCGAAAACGCCAAACGTACTGCTGTCAAGTTGATTCTGACTGATGGCAACCACATGTGTTAACAGAGCAGAAGTGGGCACCATAGGGTTTTCTTGGCTGAAATTTTTTTGTTGTTGTTGTTTTTCTTAACACCACTCAGCAAATTTATTGGAAAACATTTAAGTAATATGTTGGAAGCTAACAAACATAATTTTTTTCCTACCCTCCAGTTAATGGTTTACCCTCCCTTCCCCACCCACCAATTTCTTCTTGTTATGTGCCATCCAGTTGTCCCTGACTCTTAGCGACCTTATGTACAACAGAACAAAACACTGCCTGGTCCTGTGCCAGCCTCATGATCCCTACTATACCTGAGCCATTGATGCAGCTATGGTGTCAACCCATCTCGTTGAGGGCCTTCCCCTCTTAGTAATCATCAAAGGATGTGTTTTTTTGTGGAACCCTTTTCCTGACTTTTTACAATAGTGGTCTCATGCAATATTTGTCCTTTTATGATTGACTAAATTTACACAGTATAATGTCCTCTCAGTTCATCCATGTTATAAGATGTTTCCCAGATTCATTATTGTTCTTTAACATTGCATACTATTGCATTGTATGTAAATATCATAGTTTGTTGGTCCATTCCTCCATTGATGGGCATTTAGGTTGTTTCTATCTTTTTGCTATTGTGAATACTGCTGCTTATCAATATGGATGTGACTATATCTAGTAGTGGGATTGCTGGATCCTATGGTATTTCTACTTTCAGTTTTTTAAGGAAGCGCTATACCATTTTCTGGGAGCTCTGGTAGCATAGTGGCTAAGACACTTGCCTGCTAACCAGATGGCTGGCGGTTCAAACCCACCAGCCACTCCTCGGAAGGAAGGTTGGGCAATCCTACTTCCGTAGTGATACTGCCTCGGAAACCCAAGGAGGGGTCGCTATGAGTCGGGGCCAAGTCGACGGCACATAACAACAACAACAACATACCATTTTCTATAGTGGTTGTACCATTTTACAGTACCACCAGCAATGTATGAGGGTTCCAGTTCTTCCACACCCTCAACTAGCACTTGTTTTCTGTTTTTCTGATCTTGGCTATAAGATGATATTTCATTGTAGTTTTGATTTGCATCCCTCTAATGGCTAATGATCACTAGCATTTCTTCATGTGTTTGTTAGCTCCCTGAACATCTTCTTTGGTGAAGTCTCCGTTCATGTCTTCTGCCCATTTTTAAATTGGATTATTTGTCTTTTTGTTATTAAGTTGTTGAAGTTTTCTATAAATTTTAGATATTAGCCCCTTATCTGCTATATCATTGCCAAAAAAAATTTCCAATCTGCACATTCTGTTTTTACTCATTTGCTGAAATCTTTTTATGCACATAAGTGTCTAATTTTCAGGAGGTCCCAGTCATCTATTTTGTCTTCTGGTGTTTGTGCATTTTTAATTATATTTGATAGTATATCTATGCCCTAAATTAGGGCCCCTGAGTTTGTCCCTATTTTTCCTTTGATGGTCTTTATGGTTTTATGTCTTATGTGCAGGTCTTTGATGCAACTTGAGTTCATTTCTGTCATGGTGTGAGATATGGGTCCTGTCTCATTTTTCTGCAAATGGATATCCAGTTTTACCAGCACCATTTATTAAGGAGACTATCTCTCCTCCATTTAATGAGCGTTTGGCCTTTTGTCCATAGCTCTGGCTGCAATCTTTACAGAAGCAGATCAACAGGTCTGTGCCACTGAGTGGGTTCAAACTGCCAACACTTAGGTTAGTAGCAGAACACAAACTATTTGTGCCACCCAGGGACCGTTCTGGGGCTGTTAAGTGCCCTGAATTATCAGCAGCCTCAGACTCCATTATTTCCTCTCCCAGCAACTTAACAGTATCTCTACGGAAGTAGATTGCCCAGTCTTCCTTCCAAGGAGTAGCTGGTGGGTTTGAACCACCAGCCTTCTGGTTAGCAGTCAAATGCCCTAGGCACTGTGCCACCAGAGTGCCCTTTTAATTTTGGTCAGATTCTATTACCCTCTCTTCCAGTGAGTTAATGAATATGTTAATACATAGCCACCTACTTCTGCCCCTCCTCTCCCCAGCATGCACACATGCCAGCATGCACACACGCCAGCATGCACACACACATACACCAACCTCAGCAACACCCCCAGCACCTCCCAACCCTCAGCCCTGGTGATATATGCCATTTGCTCCTTATGCCTCAGCCAGTCTATACTCAATCTCATTGTCTTCTTAATAAAACTAATTAATTTCCCGAGTTAAAATTCATGAGGCAGCGGATGTAACGTCTACATCTATAGCTGTTTCTGAATTTCCTCTAGCTGCAGACTTTTTCATTCTGCCCACAAAGGCTCCTGAGTTTATCTGAAGACATTTCCCCATGGCCTCCCCCAGCTTCTCAGCAGCCCACAGTGGATTTTGCAGCTATTCTCAGATTTTCTGCTCAATTCACTCCAGTGTTTGGTGTGAGAACCGACACCCGATTCTGGAATCAAGGCCAGCCCTCAGCTAACAACCCCCTTCTATTCCTGGCCAACTGCCCATACCCACACAGAGTCTCCAAATATTTCACCAAATCCTCTCCCAGCCACCCTTTAGAAATCTAATCCAAACTCCTCCTTAAGGAGAAGAGGAAACGGAGTACAAGACAGGCAAAATAGCAGGCCAGAGTGACATGGCAGCTGAAGGGCCATGCAAGGACGGAATCGTGGTCTCCTGACCCAGAGCCCAATTTTTTTTGCAGCTATGACCTACAGGCCAAATCCAGCCCCTGTGTATTTCTGTAAAAAAAAAAAAAGAAAAAAAAAAGTTTCATAGGAGCACAGCCACACTCGTTCATGTCTATATGTCTATGGATGCTTTTGGCTACAATGGCAGAGTTGAACTGTTGTAATAGAAACCATCTGAACTCAAACCCTAAACTACATGCTATCTCATTCTTTACAGAAAAAGCCCACTAATCCCTGCTAGAAGGTTCAGAAAATCAGAAAGGTAGGAGGGGAAGGGCCAATAGAGACACCGATGGAGGCCAACTGAGCACTTTGCTGTTCCCTTCACAGGTGAGGCTCCAAAGGGGAACAGGAGGACACCCTGGGACAGAACCAGCCATCTCCTTGCCCCTCTTCCCCCATTTCTCTCCTTTTGTGGCTTCTCTTCTTGGCAGTAACTACAGCTCACCCACTGTCAGGGACCTTTTGCTGTCCCATCCAACGCATACACACACACACACACACACACACACACACACACACTGAGTTTCAAGCATGGAATATTAAATGTAACCTGTCACAAAGAGAGCCTCTTAAATGCAAAGCAAAATTTCAAACACTCATGGAATCTAGACTTGCTGGAGTCACAGAGGCTGGGTGAAGCCCTGAAACTACTGTCTTGAGATAATTTTTAAGCCTTAAACCAAAAATATCCCCTGAGGTCTTCTTTAAAGCAAACAACAGTCTAACTTAATTAGTAAAAAATGCCTGCCTTAAACACCATGCATTTTTAAAGAACTATCTAGATGGGATTGGACTGACCACAGCAACTGGAAAAGTTAGACAGGAAGCTTGGGCAGGGGGTATAGTGAGTTGATGTTAATGGGGGAAGAACAACTCAGAAAAGGAGGCTGAGAATGGCTGCACAACTTGAAGAAGGTACATGCAGAAATTACTGAATTGGTGTTTTGCTGTTCTTGGTATTATTTTCAACAATATAAAGAAAGGAAAATAAGAGAAGACCTCTCATTCCACAACACTGGAAAGGCCAGGAGGCATGGGATTGTCCATAGGGAGGTGGACTTTTCCTGTTCATGAGGAAAAGAATGATTTCTGGAGTCAAGTTGCCTAGATTCAAGCTCTGGTTTCAGCCTTCACCAGCTGGGTGAACCTCAAGTTACTTCATTTCTTGAAGTTCTTCTTCAATAAAACAAAGGTGTTGTGATGATGAAAGGAAGCTATGCACATGGGGTTCTGAACCTGGTGCTGACCCCAGAGGGACCACTGATTGAGTGGGACTGGTGAGAAATTCAGGAAGCATTGCCTTGGAGAAATGGAAACTGGCAACTCCTGCAAGCCTTCATTCCAGTACCCAGAAAAGTCTCTGACACACTGAGTCTGAAACAGGCTTCTTCCTGCCAGTTGACATCTTCCATTCCAAGGGCCACCCTCCTTGGCCAAGAACACAGTCGTGGACCATGAGCAATTAGGAATATGACAGTGCACTGTGGTCAAGCAGACTTGAGTGTCTCCCATCCCAGTCCTAAGAGATACAGCAAACAACAGGGTATCTCAGATCCTCAGTTTTCTCCTTTGCAAACAGATAACAGCATTTACCCCATAGGGCCACTGTGAGAACTGTTGCTGTTGTGTGCAGTAGAGTCAATTCAGACTCATAGCAACTCCATGGGATGGAGATGGGTAATTTCAAGGCTGTAATCTTTACAGAAGCAGATTACCACATCCTTCTCCTATGGAGCAACTGGTGGAGTTAGGGCCTTAGTCCAGGGCATAGGGAGGCCTCCTGCATTAGGAGTCATCGCAACTATCACTTAAAATGATCACTCAAACTGGAAACCTTCTTGGGCCTTTATTCCGGCCTCAGATCCACCTCATCTGGGACTGTGGCACCAGCGCCTTCACCCGCTCCCCCCTGGGAGGCTCCATCAAGGTTGAGCCCCTGTCCCTGCCTTTCTCTTCCCAGCCTTATGCCCTACACATCCCCAGACAGAGCTCCATACACCCTCAAAGCCACACATGGCCATCAACACTACCTTCACATGTTACAGTTTTGCCAATACCAGACCAGGCCAGCCAGGTGTAGACAGAGCCACCACCATGGAAAACAGTAAGAGCAGGTTGGGAAGCAGATGCCCCGAGGCCCATTCTTAGCTCCCCAGGTTCCTTCCTGTGTTACCCTGGGAGAACCACTCAGCCTCTCTGGGCACAAATTCACCCATTTGTAAAACACAGGACTCTGATCAGCTACCCATCAAATCCCTTCCACCTTGCAAATGAGTGGAGAGGTTCTTCTGTGAAGCTATAACAGAGCCTCCCAGCATGCTCTGTTAATGCCAAGGATAATTTCTACCACCATCAATCCACTCAGCCTGACAGACAGAGTGATACAAGCAAGAAGTGTTGCTTTGCCAGTAACACATCTAAAGAACTGGATATTATGAACTCATCAGTAATTGTGGCTTCCAACCTATTTTCTCCAGTCATTCTCCTCACTCCGTTATTTTTCTTATTTTCTTTAACTGTTCTTACTTCCGCGGATCTATGGGGCTTTTCCAGCTCCCCTGCATACTCCCTGCTTCTTCACACTCCTCAGCCCTTCCAGGAAACACAGAGCACCTAGCCAGACAGCCATGCCTTACACAGCAGCCCTCTGAGCCCACCGTTGGCTTGAACACCCCGTGACAAAGAACTCAGCATCTCAGGGGCAATCCACTCCATTTTTTCCCAAGTCTTGCTATTTTTGTTGGCTTCCATCAATTCAGCCAAGATTCCTGGGGACCCCATACACATGGAATGAGACATGAGAAGGTGTGAATTCTACCACCAAGTTGCCAATGTCCTCCCTTCCCCTCGACTTGCATAATTCAGTGGTTGTAACTCATTTTCTAATGCTGCCTTTCAGGATCACAACAGGTGCCTGGGACAGCCCTAGAGCCGAACCAGACCCTGAGCCAAGTGTCTGCCTCTCATGGATCCACCCATGAGGTAGGTGCTCTTCCTCTCCCAGCTCATGGATCAGGAACAAAAATGTCAAGTGCCCAAGCTAGGCCCCGCTAGAAAATGGTCCACCAGGCCTAGAACCTAGGTAAGACTCCAAAGTCAGCGTTCCCAACACCTGTGCCATGTAGCATTTCCTCCTCCAGCCCCCTCCTTCCCTGGAGCTTTGGAATTACAGCAACATGAGCTTCACATGCCTTGCAGAATAAGGAGCCAAAATGCTCTGGGCCTTCAAGAAACTTAACCTTGAAGAGAAGCAAAGTTTTAAATGCTTTTAAAAACATTTTTGTAAAGATAATCCACCAATATAGTGAGTGGGTGAGGGGATGCAAGAGAATGCAATGAAATCTCCCTCCTGACCCTGCAGACCTGCCGACCTGCCACCCTGCTCCCTCCCCTAGATGTTCACCATTAGCAATTTTGTGCATATCCTCTAGCCACATTCTGAGCATATAAGTCCACTGTTTCCATACATACATGTGCATCCTTATGTTACACAAAACTGATCAACTAGACAAAGTTCAGTACCTTACTGTTTTCAGTTCATTTAATCTTGGATATTGTTCCACAGTAAAGTGTAGAGATTGTTTCTTTTTAATAGTATTCCAAAGTGTGAACCGTTATGTTAAATCCAGTTCTTTGCTACTGTGAGCAAAGCTGCAATGAATATCCTTTAATATACATTTCCTGCACTTGAACAGACACGCACCTGCACGCGCGTGCGCGCACACACACACTATGTATGGGGTAGATTTCTTAGAAGTGGGATTGCTTTGAAAAGGATGAGAGTAAATGTTCTCTGGGTTTTGTGTGTGTGTAATATAAGATAGACAGATAGATATGTATGCGCATGTGTGTGTGTGTGTGTGTGTGTATGATGGGATGAGATCTCCTGGTTGTAGAACATTAGAGCTAAACTGGACCTCATTCTAGTTTAGTTCATCTGCTTTTCTTTGAATCTGTTGTTCCTCAATTTCATCCATACTTTGGTTATTAATGCCCTCATTCAGTGTTTCATATTCACTAGGCCTTCTTAATCCAGTTTACTTTTTTTGAGGCTTAATACCCTTACAGAGCCACCGTGTGTGAAATTATCTTTTACAACGCTGAATCCAAGCAGTTTATAGTTTTCAGTCAATTACTCCCAGCCACCAAAGCTGTGCCCAGGATAACACTGCTGACTAAATTTCTTACTTTTTGGATCATGAATTCTCAGACACCACTAATCCTGGTTTCTGGTGAGGCCACATATTCAAACTCACACTCAGGCCAAAGACTCTTTCCAAACTTGGAAATCCACATTCAATCATTCAATAAGCCACCTGTGTTCTGGAAGCTCTTAATACAAAAGCCAGGCTGATCAACTGAATGATATTTCACAGCTTCTGATAGAATTTAACTTTTAAAAAATCTTATAGCAGATTTACTTGCAGTTTTTTGTAAAATAAAAATTGTCGTAGCAAAACACCAGTCTTCCATTCTGTTAGAAGTAAAGCGAAGAAGCGACTGGTACACCATCCGATCTGCAACCTATACAACTATGAGACCAGAAGAACTAGATGGTGCCCAGCTATCACTGCCATCCACTTGGAAGGGATGTAGGAGATCCTGCATAAAGAGGGAGAACAATGTGGTACAAAACTCAAAATCATTTGGAGGCAAAAA
>NW_006921636.1:14366591-14377500 GCF_000298275.1 Orycteropus afer afer | reverse complement strand
AAAGTGAATTTACTCTGTAAATCTTCACCCAAATCCTAATAAAAAAAAAAGAAGAAAAAAAAAAAAAAAAGTAAAGCGAAGAGTGTTATTGACAGGTGTTGTTACTGTTGTTATTATCTGCCATCGAGTTGGACCCAACTTGTAGATTGCCCAACCTTCCTTCCGAGGAGTGGCTGGTGGGTTTGAACTGCCAGCTTTCTGGTTAGCAGTCAAGTGCCTTAGGCACCATGCTACCAGAGCTCCTTATTGACAGGTAGGAAAGAAAAAGGAGAGAGAGAGAGAGATTTGAGAACTGGGAGACAGATGAGCAGATTTGAGAACTGGGAGACAGATGAGAACCTAGGTAGGTTACTTGTAGTGTTCCAAATTCCCAGGGTGAGGTTTTTATTGGGTTGAGTAAACAAAGGGCCATGTGCTCAGAGATACAAGAAGTTACATGACAAGAAGTTACAAGGGGGTTTTAAAACTACAATTCTTCTTTACGTTATCATTTCTATTTTCTGACTTCTGGGAATATGTTGACTAAGGCATATTTCTTGAAGCAAGCTGCACAAACACCCCAGACAAACATATTTTAACAAACGGCACATAACAACAGCAACAACAACAATTCCTCACACAAGCTAAAATCTTGACCCTTGCTCCTTTTAGGCAACAAGCAGGTAAACATTTACCAGAAGCTGAATTGTGTCTTCAGAGCAGCAGGAACAGGACTTCTAGGCCAAGCTGCAGTTTGATACAAAATGCAGTTCAATTTTGCAGATCTGGGGTACCCATTTTAGTCACACCAAGTGCCTCAGTTTTGGGGTTTGCTTACTCAAAATTAAAAAATTAATTTTAAAAAATCCAGGCTACAGATAAACACATAAACATCTAAGAAGATCAGATGCCAGTCAGTGAACAGGATTGTACTCTAGACTGAGGACAGATTCAACTAAGGCTAATCTTGCACAGATACAGTGATACAAAATACCCACAATCCTTACAGAAACAACAGAAGACAGACATAGAGCAATCTCTCACAGACACTGTGGCAGAGAGATCCACTGGGTCTGCCGACTCAGGACCACAGTACTGGGGGACACCAGGCTCACTTGGCACAATAAAATACATAAAAATCTTGTTCTACAACCTACGTTGGTGAGTAGCCACTGGGGTCTTAAAAGCTTTCAAGAGGCCATCTAAGATGCAGCTAATGGCTTCCTATCATCAGAAGCGAAGAAAGGTGGAAAAAAAAAAGAACATTTGGAAGCAATTAGCCCTAGGACATGATGGGCCTTGAGACCAGAAGAACTAGATGGTGCCCCATACCAATAACAACCACTCGGGAAAGGATCAAAACTGGAGATCCTGGATAGAGGGGGAGGAAAAATGTGGAACAAAATCCAAAAACTCAATAATGAGCAGAAATACTGGTTGGATAGACTCTGGTGGGACTCCCAACACTATGGCCCTAGGATACACTTTGGGCCTGAAATAAAACTCACTCCCAGGGGCTGGCTCTTAGCCCAATAGTAAATAAGATGTACACGAATACCACTCAATCAGGGGAATACTCTATGGACATGTATCCCTTGGAGCAATTGACCACAGGGCACCAGAGGGGCAACATTGGCACAGAGGAAATGTGCATAACTAGGAGGGGCACGGTGGAGGTGGGGGTTACTGGAAGGGAGGGGAAGATAGTGGGTTAGGGTTGGGGATAGTAATTGGGGAGTGAAACCAAATGTACACGAAATGTTGAATGTAAAGCAAACTCTGCTCTTTAAACTTGCACCTAAAGCACAATAAAAAAATAAAATAAAAATCACTGGCCATTAATCCAACTCTATCAGTTAGCTTTTGCTGTATAACAAAGGACCCCCAAACTTCGTGGCTTCAAACCACCACCATTTCCTTAGCTCACGATTCTGTGGGTCAATCATTTGTTCTAAGCCCAGCTGGGCAGCTCTTCTGTTAATCTCAACTAGGCACAATCATGCATCTGGGATCAGCTGCTACTCAACTCACTGGCTCGGTGGCTGGGATCACCCAAGGTGGTGGAACCATCTGCATCATACATGTATCATCACCCAGCAGGCTAGCCTGGGCTTCTTCACCTGGAGGTAATAGCAGGAATCCCAAGGGCAGCAAGAGAATAAACCCCAAAGCACATCTGCTACTGTCCCACTGACCAAAACAAGTCATGTGGCGAAGCCCAGCTTCAAGGGGAGAGAGACAGCCTCTACCTCTTAATGGCAGAGAGGATCTGCAAAGTTGCACTGTGGGGACATGATGCGGGTATAAAAGGGAGAATTAATGGTTATTTTTACAATTTACCACACCAACTGTTTATAAAGTCATCAAATTACGATATCTGCATAAACCAAACTCTCACTCCCATTGAGTCGGATCCTACTCTTAGTGACCTCTCTTTGGGTTTCTGAGGCAGTATCACTATAGAAGTAGATTGCCCAATCTTCCTTCCGAGGAGTGGCTGGTGGGTTTGAACCGCCAACCTTCTGGTTAGTAGTCAAATGCCTACATTAGGCACTACACCACCAGAGCTCTCCAATATCCACATAAGGCTTTGGAATAAAGAGAGCAGCTTTCAATGACGCTAACTCTATTCTTCAAACAGTTCTTAAAACAGAGTTCACATAAAGCAACCACTGAAGAGCCCTCCAGTGCCAACAGTTAGGTACCCAAAGAATCATTCCAAATCATCCTACAAATTAGTATTCAGGTACCCTTGATCCAGATGAGTAGGTCTCTGGAAAGGTTTCCTCACGGCAACAGTGGCACACAAGAAAGAGCACAGGGCATTGAGTACAGAAGGTTCAAGTTTAATCTCAGCTCTAAAAGAACTCACTGCTGTCAAGTTGATTCCAACTCATAGTGACCCTGTGGGACAGAGTAGAACTGCCCCATAGGGTCTACAAGGCTGTAAACTTTAGGGAAACAGACAGCCACATCTTTCTCCTTCAAACCACCAGTTACCAATTGAGTGTTTAACTACTTGCACCACCAGGGTTCCTAAAAAGCAAATCATTTCAATCCTATGTGCCTCCCTTCTTTGATGTGCCAACAGGAATGCCAGGAACAAGTAAAGAACTGCTGGCAGGATTCAGACCAAATGACCTATGTGCCCAAGCCCCAGGCACCAGCAAGTGCCCAACATTGCATGGAGAAGACCTTGAGACAACAAGTCAACCCAAAGCATTAAAGTGATCGAATGCTCAAATGAAAATGAAAGATGAGAGCAGGAGGTTCAAAGAAAGGACAAGGCTGTGAGTGGGAATTTAAAGGAAATGGAACAAGCATGCCCACAGGGCCCAGGACTGCACCCCTGTCAGGATTCGGAATTCTGAAGATGGCAGATCTGTGTGTCCTCTGTGCTCACTGGGGAAATGGCTGGATCTCAGCTCTTCACTGGGCATTTACTCTCCTCAAAGCTGAGGCCCCAGGCATGTCCCTGTCAGGAAAACAGGCCTACAGATGAAACAATAGTGTGTGAATATATTTGGCTACATTAAAGGGCAAAATGAATAGTGGTTTTCGCTCTCTATAGAAGGAAATAAGCCTCTTATTTGAACCACTTTTTATATTTCCAGGTAAATAACAAGAGTGATAGCTCTGATTTGTTCAATCTCAACTATATGCTAGGAACTGTGCCAGTCAAGCCACCTGTATTAAATAATTGGCGTTCACACCAATTACTCAATGCCTGTTTATCAAGTAGCTACCCGTCTGTCCATTTGTCATACTGTGGTGGTGCGCGTGTTGTTGTTATACTGGAAGCTATGTCACTGCCATTTCAAATACCAGCAGGGTCACTCATGGTGGACAGGCTTTGGTGGCACTTCCACACTAAGACAGACTAAAAATTAAGCTCTAGTGATCTAATTGCGGAAACTCACCAATGAAAATCTTATGGATCACTGCCAAACAAGTTTTTGACTTGTTTGCTTTTCTCAGCAGCAGGGATCAATCGCTGGAGGAGGACATCCTATTTGGTGAAGTAGAGGCCAGCAAGGGTTAGAGAGGCCCTTGGTGAGATGGACTGAAACAATAGCCACAGCGGACTCAAACATGCTGAGGATCGTGGAGATGACATAGAACCAGGCAGTGCTCCGTTCTATTGCACATAAGTCTCCACGAGTCAGAGTTGACTCAAAGGCGGCTATCTTATCTATCTGCCTAGCTACCCACCTGTATCTGTTATGTATCAGCTCCCATACAAGAGGCTGGAGAAGCACTGTTGATATGTGCAAGGCATGATTCCCGAGTCACAGTGAGACCCAGTCCCAATTACTAATGCCACCACTGCCACCTCTACCACACCAACCAAAAAACGGCATCTAACCTTGATGAACGACCCCCAGGTAAATACCAGGCTTCACACACAGTATCACAGTGGGGAGTCACAATCACCCCAGGAAGTAGGCATCATCAGCTCCACTTTACAAACAAGTAAACTGAGGCACTGAGAGCTTAGGTGATCTGTCCAGCAGCAGCACGGCTAGCATGTGGCAGAGCTGGACCAACTCCGGGAGCACCTGGCTCCTCTTCCCAATAAGGGGAGGGGCTGTTGAGCACTGCGGGCTCCAGTGGCGCTGACAGTTCTCTCCTCACTCTCTTTCCAACAAGCTTCCTGTACTTGGTTATCAAGAGTCTTCCCCGGAGGCAAGGGGCATCCATCTCTGCTATTCCTCCTTCTCCCTCCACCTTTGCAAAGTCTTCAGCAAACTAAGCTAATATAAAGTCAGCAGCTCACTGGCTCTAAGTACCAGCTCTGGCTTTTTATCTGTCTAAAGGGTTCACAAGGAGCCCTGGTGACACAGTGGTTAAGCACTTGACTGCTAACTGAGAGGTTGGCAGTTTGAGCCCACCAGCTGCTCTGTGGGAGAAAGATGAGGTAGTCTGCTTCTGTAAAGACTGTTGTTGTTGTTGTTATGTGCCGTCGAGTCGGACCCGACTCACAGCGACCCCTCCTTGGGTTGCCAAGGCAGTATCACTACAGAAGTAGATTGCCCCATCTTCCTTCCGAGGAGTGGCTGGTGGGTTTGAATCCCCAGCCTTCTGGTTAGCAGTCAAGTGCCTTAGGCACTATGCTACCAGGGCTCCTGCCTGTAAAGATTACAGCTTTGGAAACCCTATGGAGCAGTTCTACTCTGTCCTATAGGGTCGCTCACTGTGAGCTGGAATCAACTCAGTGGAAATGGGTTTGAAAGGGCTCACAAGGTTGCAAACTCAGCATTTGAATGAAATCTAACACATGGTCATACATGCACTCATTCATTCAACAAAATCTTGCCAAGCACGCACCAAATGCCAGGCCCAGCATGAGCCCAAAGAGGAGACGCTAAAGAGTTTTAGGCAGTGGGTGACATGATTACACTATGGAGAAAGGTCACTGTGGGAGAATGGGGTACTGGCGTGGTCTAAGATGCACTATCCTGGACAAAGATGGCAATGGCAAGGGTGGGGAAAAGAGGTAGGACTTGTTCTGCTACAGTCTGATTCTCAAGAGAGGAGATTCTGATTTCAGATTCAGACTGTGGTGCTGCTGGAGAGCAGATTCTGGGGGCTCTGTCACAGGAAAGATGACCCCAGACTAAAACTACTCCATAGGGTTACCTTGGTTGAGTCTCTAGGCCTTTCTTCTGGATCACTGCTGGGTGGGTTTGAACCGCCAACCTTTAGGATAATGGCTGATCCATTATAAACTGCTTGTGCCACCCAGTCACTGTAAATCAGAATAGACTTGATTACAATGGGTTCTTGGTTGTTGTCACATGAATGAAGCTCCTGAGTGGTGCAAATGGTTATCACACTTGGATACTCATCAAATCGTAGGCAGTTCAAATGTACCCAGAGGCACCTCAGAAAAAAAAGGCCTGGTAATCTACTTCCCTAAGATTACAATCATTGAAAACCCTATTGGAGCAATGTGATGGTTATGTTTGTATGTCAACTTTGCTAGGCCTGGTTGAGTGGCTGGGCAGCTGGATGTAGTATTCCCCATGATGAGACTGGTAATCAACTCCATGGTGGAATCTACTGGGAGCAGCTGAGTAGCTGCCTTTGGGTATATGGTCTGTTTCCTGTATATAAGGAGAAGCTTTGAGAACGGTCTCTAGCCTTTGGCACGCTTGGACCTTGCGTGTAGCCATGTCATTGCTGAGCAGCCTGTTATGCTCTGCCAACCTTGGGACTTACAGTGGACTTAAGTTTATGGCCTGCCGTGTGGTTTGGTAACATAGGGACTGTGCCTTTTTACTTGTCAACCTTGGGGGCTTCTCAGCATCAGCAGCCAGCAGCTGAGTGAAGAAATGGCTCCAGCTCCAGTGGGCCGGGAGCAGAAGGCAGAGCTGGACCCCAAGGTTGAGGGGCTTTCACTCAGCCCCTAGAGCCTGACACTTTGAACTTGGACTTAAAGCCTCCAAATTGTAAGAATAAAGTGTTTGTTAAGGCCATCCCATTTGTGCTGTATTCCTGTCAGAGTGGCACTAGGGGACCAGAACAAACACATTCTGCTTTGACACACATGGGGTCACCATGGGTCAGAGTCAATGTGATGGCAATTGGTTGGTTAGTGGTTAGTCACATGAATGTGTTAGGTGTAAGTAAGTTTATAGACTTCTAAACTCTGAACTGGCAGCTCTGAATTGAAGGGAGACGTTTGGCTCTGACTCCTCAGGGAGCTTAGTGCAGGCTAAGCTCTGGTCCACCTCCCAGAGCAAGGAATGATCATTTACAATTCATAAAGATTCCCCCAAGCAATTCTCTATCTCATCCCACCAAGAACCACTGGCCCAGGCAAAGTAGAGAGGGCGAAGTTAACCTAGGGCAGAACCCAAGTAAACTTCAACCAAGAGAACACACACACCAAGGAGGCTGGAAAGGAGCTGCCAGAAACCTAGTGAAAAGCCAGGTATGACCATGTCAAAGAAACCAGGGGAAGAGGGGCTTACAAGGGCAGAGTGCCTGCATGGGAACATCAGCTGGGAGGTCACCAGGCAATGACATGGAGATAAAGAGAGAGGAAAAAACAGGTTCTGTGGGGTGACGGCAGTGAAGCCAGATTAGTGTGGGTTGAATAATGAGTGGAAGGTGGAAACAGGTGTGGAGACAATTTTTTGAGAAATTTGACAAAAGTAGAGAAAGAACAGAGGGTGAAGGAAGACCGAGGGTCAAGGGAGAGGCACTGATTGTTTTGTTTTGTTGTTTGTTTGATTGATTGTTTGTTTGTTTCTTCATTTGCTGAGGTGAATAACTGAGCATACATAAACACTGGTGGGAAGATGAGTCACGTTCCCCAAGACCATCTCCACTTTTGTTAATCCACTAAGAGACTTAACTCAGAATACGGTCCTACTCATGGCTGTGATTTATCACAGCAAAAGGATACAAAGCAAAATCAGCAAAGGGAAAAGATGCACGGAGTAAAGTCTGGAGGAAACCAAGCACAAGCTTCTACAGTCTTCTCCCAGTGGAGTCACATAGCATGCACTTAATTCTCTCAGCAATGTGTAACAACATATGTGAAATGTTTTCTGCTAGGGAAGCTCGTTAGAAACTTAGTACCCAGGGTTTTGGAGGGGCTGGTCACATAGCACCCTCTGTCCAGTACATACCAAAAATCCAGACTCCAGAGGAAAGTGGGAGTTCAGCATAAACCATGTTGTTTTTACAAACACTTTAGGTACCATGAGCCCCTCATATCAGTTCTGGAAATGGTGGGGACCCTCCACAAATCCAAGTTCCTAGATGCCAGCCTTGCCAGCAAACCTTTCTAAGGAAAGCAGTCTCAGGCCTGCTATGCCAACTCTTTCCTGTGCAAAAGGTGGTGGTTCTAAGTGGGAAGCTAAAATTACAAAAGAGAGGGGATAATAAACAAGTAAACAAGTTTCCCCAAGAAGACAGCAGGCATTTAGGGTCCAGCGGCCAGGGAAAGGAGAGCCTTAGAGAGCAGGTGGGACTCAGGAGTGCTGGTGTGTGGACATGGAGGGGACGCCCATCTGATGAGTGATGTTTTCTGTAAAAAGGAGGAGGAAGACCTCTCCCAAGCATGGGGAAAGAGGTGGTGGGTAGGAGACCTGAGGACAAGGTTTGTCATGGACACAGAAGGGACTGGGCTAATGCTGATCAGGAGACAAAGAAAAACAGCCATGCAGCCTGCAGAGCTAGATAACACTAGGCATCATACCTTTATAGAGACCCCATTTTTAAGGTTTGAGGAATTTTCTTCCAGCAGCATCTTGATAAATGAAGAGAGAAAACAGAGGGCTGCTGCTTTTGTCCAGGTGTTGGGCTGGGTATAGAGACAGGGGTGAAGGAAACTGAGATTCCAAGGAGAAGAGTGGTGGACATGATGGCCATGGGTCTAAGCAGACTTGGGAAGGAAGTGAACCCAGACAGGGAAGCAGACAGACAGCAAACTAAATGGACAGATCATGATGTAGGCATCTCCACTAAAAATGGAGTTTGACTGATGGACGGGGTCATGGCCAAGCGGTCATCTGGTTCTACCTGAATATATCCAGCAACAGGAAACTCACCACCTTCCAAAGGAACTCACTGCAGTTCTGGACATTTGTAATCATGTGAAAGTCCTACTTACTGCCAAATGAGAATCTGCCCACAGAAACATTCATCTTTGGACTCTGCTTCTGCCCTACATGGCCACATAGAAAAGGGGCCCAGGATAGGGTATAATATCTCCAATGCAGCCAGGTTGTAGTTAAATGGCCCTTTGGCCCCTCCCACCACACAGGTATCTATCTATCCACTCTGAGGATTCAATGACCATCTCAATGCCAATGGCTCCAAAATCTAAAATCCCAGCTCCTCTCCAAACTTCAGACTCAAATGCTCAGCTTCCTACTGGAAACATCTATTTGAATGTCCACAAGGCACTCACATTCTGTACTCATATACACCTGAATTTGTGTTTGGCCCACACACCCAAACACTCTGCATTGGAAGATGGCTTCTACCCAACTCCCAAGTCAAAGCCCAGACATCAACCTGGACTTTCCCCTATTCAAACATCCAAATACCTGTCTATTGATTCTCCCTCCTCCTGGTTCTCACATCCACCTAGCCCCTCCATCCATACTCCCATGTCTCCAGCTGAAGGTACCAATGTCTCTCTCCTGGCACCATCATCTCTCTCAAAGATGGTTCCTAACTATTCACCCTTCCTCCATCTTGCAGTCTCTCTTTGTTTTCCTGGCACAGAAGCAAAAGTGATGCTTTTCAAATGCAAAGCTGATCACCACACACCATTGATTAAAGCACATCACCAGGTCCCCGTTACCCTGGGAATAGTTACAACTTACCCCCATGTCTGTGATTCCCTGCAAGATCTGACTGTTTACATCTTTGGCCTCATCTCTTATGCTATAACACACCCTGAAAATCCATGCTTCAACCACAGTGAACATTTTGTTCCTTCAAAGTGCCAGGCTGTCTCACTTCTGAGCCATTACACAGACTGTTCCCTCTGCCTTTACCCCTACCTCCTACCTCTATATGCAAATACTGAACTTCTCTTATAGTTTCTCTTGCTGTTTCATAATTATCTGTCCATATATCTGCTTCCTTCCAGCGTCTCTGATCTCCAAAGAAATACGTCTGTTGTTCACCAATGTCCCCCAACACACAGGAAGCCCCTCAACAAATACTTTTTGGATGAAAGAATTCCCAACTACCAATCACCTCCAACGGTCTGCTCCCTGTACTCCTATTAATGCAACCCCAAACATCGGCTAAAGACCTTGAGTTTTTTTTTTCTATTACCCACTGTCTAGCCAGATCTCCTCCATCTCAAACCCAAGCAAACCTCCAGGAGTTTCTTATCAAGATGGAAGGAAGGAAAACCCATTTGCAGGGGGAAAAAAAAAGGGAATACAAGCAGTTTCAGCTTTCATTTTTCTCTAGTTCTGCCCTCATTCACAGATTAATTTCTGGCAACAGGATCAGAAGCCAGATAACAGAGGATCCTAGAGAAGAGCTTTCTCCAAGTCCCCGAAGCCAGCAAGAATCACTCTCTTCACAATCGTCCATTTTACAATGTGTCTAATTATAACTGAATAAATTACTTCTGCCATTCTGTAGAAATACTTAAAATAAATAGCTCTCTTTCCTTGAATTAAAATCATAGTCTTTTGTTCACTGTTTTATGTTCCATGAAGCAACAGAGCCTGTTGATTAAAGATCATTTATAGGACTTCATTTTCAATCTATTTTATGATATCACTTTAAAATGCCCCCAAATATTCAGCTGCAAGGAGGGATAAGAACTACTGGAAATTGGTTCTTTGAGACTTTTTGATGAGAAATGAAGTTGTGGATGTAACTCTCAGCGAATGAACATATATTAGAAAAGTCTATTTTAATAGTTACTTGGTTCTTCTCTCTGGATTTTTTTCCCTACCCAACTTCCTATATTTTTCTTGAGATTACAACATAATCCCCACTGACACACTAAATATTACCTCTCTGTATTGAATGGATGACACGGAGACAGTAAATCACTTTGAGCTAACACAATATGCCAACCAGCCCTAGCTAAGCCAAATATTTGACGAAAGACATACAAACTGAAATTTAGCAAGGCAGGGAAGCTCTGGGAATTATGTCTTGAATATCAACCATCTCTAGACCATATGTAATGGGAAAAAAAAAAAAATCTACAAGGAGGTCATAATTGAATGAAAGCATAAGATGATTTTGGAATTCAGAGCAGTCACAGTTAGGCCATCCCAGGGGACATCCTGGAAAGAAATGTTGGTTAGACCACCCTCCAAACATTGTTGGATGTCATGACAAAATAAAAACTCCTCAGTGCTGGACCAAAAAAAAAAACAAAAAAAAAACCATGAACCATTGGTACTTGGTTGTTGTTGTTGTTGTTATGTGC
>NW_006921636.1:14361895-14366491 GCF_000298275.1 Orycteropus afer afer | reverse complement strand
GGAAGTAGGATTGCCCAACCTTCCTTCCGAGGAGTGGCTGGTGGGTTGGAACCGCCAGCCCTCTGGTTAGCAGGCAAGTGTCTTAGCCACTATGCTACCAGAGTACTTGGTAGTAATGCAGAAATAACTGTGATGTTGATAAAAATGACTGTCCAGAGGCAGATTTAATGTGAGGCTAATGAAGCTGACATTTCAGGGCTCCTCACTGGCATGGGTCCCTTTCAAGGCTCTGCACTTGACCTTGTATTTGAGATGTTACAATCTTTTTCTTAAAGTCCAAAAAAACCCAAAATAACAAAAAATTCAAATCCACTGCCATCAAGTTGATTCTGACTTACAGAGACCCCCGTTTGGTTTCCATGGCTGTAAATCTTTACAGAACTAGACTGCCTCATCTTTCTCTCATGTAGTGGCTGGTGGGTTTGAACCACCTACCTTTTGGCTAGCAGTGCAATGCCTTAATCACAGCACCACCAGAATTCCTGCCCCTAAATTGTGTATGTTTCAGGCCTCACAAAACCTGGAGCCAGTCCTATTGACCCTGCTTCACAAGGGACTCTAAACAAGACTCCAGTAGTGCCCTTGGCTCTCACTGTATTATGTCCATACGTCATCTGAAGGCCCCTAAAATGAAGACAGAGCAGCCTCACCCAGCACTCAAGCCCCTCCCAGAGTTGGACCAGTTGAGCCTCTCTGATGTCTATCTCCTCCTCACCTTTCCCAAAAGCACCAGTGATAATAATCCCTTTCCATCCACTGTCATATTTTACTCATACTGGCACCTTTGCCTCACATCAACTCCTCAGACACTTCTCTTCATTGTTCAGGCCCCACTCAAGTGACATCAACTAGAAGAAACCGTCCCATGATCCCCCAGAGGAAACTATACTCCCCTTTCTGCCCCACCAGCTCATGGCTTAGTAGTCAGATCTGTCCAGGATCTAAAGTCTGGTTCCTCCTTACTAGAAACCCTCTGTGCCTCATTTTTCCCACCAGCAAAGTGGAAAACCATCATATTCACCTCACAGAACAGACATAAGGATAATCCTTGTCACACAGTCAAACTCACTGCTGTCGAGTTGTTTCCAACCCATAGTGACCCCTCCTTGGGTTTCCGAGGTGGTATCTCTATGGAAGTAGATTGCCCAACCTTCTTTCTGAGGAGTGGCTGGAGGGTTGGAACCGCCAGCCTTCTGGTTAGCAATCAAGTGCCTACGGCACAGTAAGAACTCAATAAATGCTACCCATAATCATTAATATTATCGTCCTCATTCCTCAGTCAAAAAGCCTTCGATAATCCAGTCTACCTTCCCCATGAGGCTGTGGACTTCCAGAGGCCGAGATGATGCCCATGCAAAGAGCTCAGCAATCCCTAAATGTTTGCTGAACACACGAAGGAATTAAGTGATATTTATACTTCGACTAACAGAGGTATGAGTCAATAATGCAGCCCAGAGTCTCGTTTGCCAACATTTTAAGTCTATGTAGGGGGATATGATGGAAAACTGAAGATTGGAGGAACAAGGAGCAAAGACAACTTTGCATTGTTTTTCTGTATATATTCCTAAGAATCTTCTTCATCTCCACAACAACAAAATATTTGGTTTAAAAAAACATCTATAAGAGAACAAATGGACAACAGTTATTCTAAAGCAGTGAGACTAAGGTAATGAGAATGGAACAACTAAAACAGAAATAAAGGGAATGTTGACACAATGTGAAATATGTAACCAATGTCAATGAATGTTATGTGCTGAAATGTTTGAACAGGAACCATTTTGCTGTGTATACTTACACTAAAAGTAGAAAATATTACAAAAAATAAAAAGAGTCATCTTCATCATGGGCCTGCAAAGCTACTAAGAGAAGCATCATCCACCCACCTGTTTCTGCACAGAGCTCTATGGGACCTTCAGACAGAAGGAGAAGCTGCTCCAAGCCAAAACCAGACCACAGAACTTGGCACTCTCACTCCTGGCAATAAACACACACACCATTTGGCCCATCTAGATCCCTCCCGTGAAGTTAAACACCACGAATAACTCCATCACCCAGGACTGCAGTTTAAATCCACAAAAATCTCTTCAAACAAAGCAAGGGCACTGTGGTAGTTGCAGGAAAGACGTAAGAAAAGTTCATAAACCCAATATAAATGCTGCTCATAGATGTGCCATACCCCTCAGGCTGGCAGGTAGTTCTGACTCCATGGTTCACCTCATCTCCAATCCCACGCTCATGTCTAACCTTCACTCCCAACTCTATGGGACTCACAGTTGCCAGAATATGCCTCAATGTTCCGCACTTCACTGTCTTACTATATAAACCACCCCTGCCTGGAAATCATTCCCACTAAGCCTCCACTCTATCCCTGGGGTAAGCAGTTATCCACCTGGATCACTTCTATTCCTCCCACACCATCACCACCCCGAGAGTTCTTCTGGACTCCTCTGGCTCTTCTCTGGACTCCCCTGGTTCTTGTCATGTAGTTATCTCATCACTTTTCCTATGTTCAGCTTTACTCTATGTTGTATTAGTTGATGTATCTCTCACCCACCAGACCAGTCGGTATCCCCAAAGACCAGGCAACTGAATATTTTATCCCCACAGCCCTAGCATGACTAAGACAGACTAAGAAAAAAGGCCTGTTGATCTATTTCCAAAAATCGATTATGAAAACCCTATGGATCACATTGTCCAGTCCACCACCAATCATGGGGATGGTATAAGATGAGGACAGCATTCAGTTCTGTTACCCACGAGGTCATTGAGAGTTGGGAGCCAATTCGACAGCCGCTAACAACAACCCCTAAGCATCCAGCACAGCAACCGACACACACAGTGGGTACTCTATAAATGTCTGATGAATGAATAATTCAATGAGAAATCTCCCCTAAGATGAGAGGCTTCAGTTGTCTTCCACATAACCCCTGAGTTTCTGAAAAGGACATGAATTCATTGCCCATTACTTCCAAAACCTACCCAGCTATTTTGCAGAAAGACAAAAGACTATGTGGGTTGACTTTTCTCAGGAAGAAATTACCCATAGCAGAAGTACTCTGGAGACTCAGGGTGGTGCAGAGTTAGCATGCCTCACAAATGGACTTGTCTGCTACTTTTTTTATAGGTAAGAAAAATAAGGCAGCAGAAGTGAAGAAATAAGATGGGTTTGACTCTCACCTTCAAGATTGCAAAGCATCAGTATCGTCTGCTCGAGAAATCTTTAAAGCGCCGGAGGTAGGTCAGGGATTTTTTTTTTAAATGTCTGTGTGATATTCTTACTTCTGCAAGACAAATTAATGCTGAAGAGTAACTGGGGAAAAGAAAAAAAATCTTGATTCATGTTCTCTTGGAAGGCAGTTTGCTTTAATTGTTTTCTTATGTAATTACATATATTACCAATGTAATTACAAATAATGCATGTATTTGATTTGTGCAATTATAGAATAGTATATAATTTTTAAATGTGGTATATTTCTTTCTCCCCAAGATCTCTTTGTAAAGTTGATTTATCATTTCTAAAAATATGCCCCTGTGCATTATGGTTTAATAAAATAAAAATTAGTAAATATTTGCCTTTCTTTTGCATTTCAAGAAAATAAACTTCATCATGAAAACTCAGGTTTGAAAAGGCTCATAACTGCCTGAAAAATTGCCTCCACCAGACTAATTCTACTCACTGAGGAAAAGCCAAGTGAATATTATCATTACTAAGAAAGGTAATTGTAGGGGACCCACTATGTGCCAAGAATGGTAATGTGAGGTGTTCATGATGAGGCAGGAGAAAATAACAACTATATGAACTGGTAAACCAACACCTATTGCCATCAAGTAGATTCTGACTCAGAGACACTATAGGACAGAGCAGAACTACCCCATAGAGTTTCCAAGGCTATATATCTTTACAGAAGCACAGTGCCTCATCTTTCTCCTGTGGAGTGGCTGGTGTATTTGAACGACTGACCTTTCAGTTAACAGTCACTGTGCCACCAGGATTCCTTGAACTAGTGAAGAATATCCTATTCTGGGATAGAAGAGGTTGACTCTGCCCTATTCGCCCTTGAGCTAGAGACTTAACCTCACAGAGCTTCCCTAAATTGGAAGTTAATACCATCTTTCTCCATTGCTTGTACCTTGTGCATTTCCAAGGCTTAAATAACATATGTGAAAGGCCTTAGCATAATCTTGCCTAGGCAGTAAACACTTCAAGTGGTAGGAGGTTCTTGCTATAATAGCATCAGCATAACCCTCATTATTTTATTTTTATTTGCAAGACCACAGTTCACCCTCATGCAACCATATTCCACAGCACCTGTAACACTGTAACTGGTTCTTGGTCTCACATTTTCAGAGATAAAATGACAACAACCTGGACTCATTCACAGGAGGATTGTGAAGGGCCCAGGGGCTTGGTCATGGGAGGGATGTGTGGCTGTCCTGGGGATGTGCTGGCAGGAGAAGATACAGCAGGGAATACAGGATCCTAAACTGTACACAGGCCGGAGGGAAATTAGAATAACCCTAATCTAACTCATTTCCACACTGATGTTCTACTGGAACCACAAAAGAGCATTCTTTCTGTTGAAATATATATATATA
>NW_006921636.1:14344820-14361437 GCF_000298275.1 Orycteropus afer afer | reverse complement strand
TGCTCCACCACATGTGCTGCCATCTCCCATCTTCCACTGAGGGCCAGCATTACCCTTCCCAGAGACCATCACAACTGCTAACATGACACTGTAGGGTCTTCAGATGCCTGAAGCTCACTCAGCACCAGAAAGAGAGGGAAGGCTGGGAGCCACGGAAGTTACCACTAGAAGAAAATTATGAAAGCAATCATGCAATGGGGTGTTCTGCCTCCCTACAGCTGAAGCCAGGCGTGGTCTGCCTCCATGCGTAACGTCGTGCTTAAGAAGGGAATAGACCATAGTTTAGATTTGCAAATACTCCCTTATCTAAATATTCAAGAATATGTATCTTATGTTGGCATTTTCAGTGGGGTAAAAGAGGTCAGAGCCTGTATCACAAAGAAATGGAAAGCTTCAAACACTGAGGATGAGTAAAGAATTATAAGAAAACAAACTTCCCTGATGGGCCAACTGAGGCTCAGAAAGTTTGAGTAACCAATCTGAGACTTGGGCAATGACTTCAGGAATGCTGACTCCAGATATGAATAAACAAACCTCACAGAGACACTCTTACTTTTATAATTATTTCGCTATACACTTCAATCAACAGATGACTCAAAATTAAGAAATCAATAAGTTAAATATTCCAGTTTGACTATGAGGTCCATCTTGCAATTTCCTCAAGATGGAGGAGAATGATGACCTTAGCAAACACCTCTGATGGAAAAGCCACACTTTTGAGCCAACAAAACTATGAAGGATTTGACACTTCTTTTTACAGTGACATCTGGATGAAGCTTTAAACAAATGAGGTCACTCTGGATTCATTCATCTCAGAAACAAATGTTTAATCGAATACCAGAAATTGTTCAAGAAAAACTTCTCACTCGTGTTCAGGTTAAGCTACAGACTCAAAGTCTAATAAGTAAATAACTTTACAACTTATGTTAAGAATAAGCCAAGAAAAATAATTGAAAGGAAATGTAGTATACTAAACTATTAAGGTGACTGGCTCTTGGTATTATATTTCTTTGTCTGTTTTTCTCTAGTATCTCTGTTTTCTAAAATGGACCTGTATTGCTTCTTTAAAACAATCTTTACCTACACAAAACCCATTGCCATCAAGTTGGTTCCAACTCATAGCAACACCCATTGGGTTTCCATGGCTATAAATCTTTACAGAAGTAGATTGCCTCATCGTTCTCCCATAGAGCAGCTGATGGGTTTGAACTGCCAACCTTCCAATTAGTGGCCACACACCTTACCCATATACCACCAGAGATCCTTTTACCAAGACAAGAAAAGAAAAATATATAATCTCATTAGCTCTGTCAGACACCTTGTGCTGCTCTAAAACCCACAGATCTATCCTAGAATTGTTATTGTTGTTGTTGTTGTATTGTTGTGAGGCGTCATCAAGTCAGTTCTGACTCATAGCGACCCTATGACAAACAGAATGAAACACTGCTGGGTCCTGGGCCATCCTAACAGTTGCACTATGTTTGAGCCCATTGCTGCAGCCACTGTGTCAATCCACCTCATTGAGGGTCTTCTTTTGTTGCTGATCCTGTACTTTCCCAAGCATGACCACCTTCTCCAGGGACCGGACCCTCCTGATAACAAGCCCAAAGTATATGAGGCGAAGTCTCACCATAACCACTTCTAAGGAACATTCCAGTCGTACTTCTTCCACAACAGATTTGCTCATTCTTCTAGCAGTCCATGGTATACTCAATATTCTGCACCAACACCATAATTCAAAGGCATCAATTCTTCTTTGGTCTTTCTCATTCATTACCCAACCTTTGCATACATATGAGGTGACTGAAAATACCATGATTTGGGTCAGGCACACCTTAGTCCTTAGTGACATCTTTGCTTTTTTAACCCTTTAAACAGTTATTTTGCAGCAGATTTGTCCAATGCAATACATCACTGGATTTCTTGACTGCTGCTTCCATGGGCATTGATTGTGGATCCAAGTAAAATGAAATCCTTGACAAATTCCACCTTTTCTCCGTTTATCATGATGTTGCTTATTGATCCAGTTGTGAGGATTTTTGTTTTCTTTATGTAGAGGTATAGTCCATTCTGAAGGCTGTAGTCTTTGATCTTCATTAGTAAGTGCTTCAAGTCTTCTTCACTTCCAGCAAGCAAGGCTGTGTCATCCACATATCACAGGTTGTTAATGAGTCTTCCTCCAAACCTGGTGTCACACTGTTGTTGTTAGTTGCCATGAAACAACTCCAACTCATGCTGACCTTACTGTAACAGAACAAAATGTTGCCTGGTCCTGCAGCTACTGTGTCAACCCCAGGGGCCCAAACTTGCCTTCTCTTATCCTTGCTAGACTAGGAGAGGTTCCCCAATGCCCTGCCATCCCCACTGTATTCCCTGATCTGAGCACCTAGGATTGCCTAATACATATTTGTTGAGGGAATGAAATCATGGGGTCTTGTATGGCGCTTCACCCACCCTTTCTCTAGATCTGTCAAGTTAGAGGATGTTGCTCAGGTAAATGATATTTCCTGGAAGAAGCCATACAATTAATTACCCCTGTAACCTCAAAAATCATATTTGAAATCAAATCTGCACAAGTGACAAGTAGAGCATATAAAAAATGGCATTCTCCTCAGCCTCTTAATTACATACTATATATCAAACTTCTCCCAAGCTCTCAAAGTGTCCCATTTAACATTCCTCACTTGGCATTCAATTCCAAAACTTGAAATAGAGATTGTAGTACTTAAACATTTCCCTGACTTTTTTTTACTCATTTGCTCCTCATTTTTACCCTTCAGCTTCTATGTTTTACTTACTCTTTATGTCATACTGTGGTGGCTTGTATGCCACTGGTATTTCAAATACCAGCAGGGTAACCCATGGTGGATAGGTTTTAGCAAAGCTTTCAGACTAAGACAGGCCTGATAATCCACTTCTGAAAATCAGCCAATAAAAACCCCTGTTAGTGTAGTGCCTAAGGCACTTAACTGCTAACCAGAAGGCTGGCGGTTCAAACCTACCAGCCACTCCTCGGAAGGAAGATGAGGCAATCTACTTCTGTAGTGATACTGCCTCAGAAACCCAAGGAGGGGTTGCTATGAGTCGCGTCCGACTCAATGGCAAATAACAACAACAACAACAACATGGTTCACAACAAAATATTATCCAATATAGTGCCTCCTAGTCTGGAAAGCAAGGAGCTCTGGTGGTACTATGGTTAAAGCTCTGAGCTGCTAAACAAAAGATTGGCAGTTCAAACCCACCAGCCACTCCACAGGAGAAAGATGAGGCAGTCTACTTCCGTAAAGATTTACACCCTTGGAAACAAGATGGGGGCAGGTCTCCTCTGTCCTATAAGGTTGCTATGAATCAGAACTCACCCAACGGCAGTGGGTTGGGTGGGTTGGAAAGTACTTAAAATACACAAGTGGCCATACCAATGGATTAGAGATTACCAACAAATGTGAAAATAATGCAGGACTAGACATCATTCTGCTCGGCTATACATGGGACTGGCATGAGTCAGAGCCAATTCAACAGCAACTAACATGATTTCATTATGCAGAGAAGGCTTGTAATTTTTAAGTCCAGATACATTCATTGTCCTAAGACTAAGGGACTTTACCCAGTGACAAACATGGAACGCACTCAAAGCATATGGAGGAAGTCCATTATCAGAAACAGAACAAACATTAGTGGCAAAGCAAGTTGAAGACATACATGGAGAGAATCATCCCTCTGCCCATCCTGCTACATGCAGCTAAATATCTTGACATTGGAGGCCAATACATATAACATGATTGGCATTTTGTTTAAAAAGCATGTATGTATGTTTACATACAGCTATGTCTGTATTTCATAGAAAATATCAGAAAGAATATACACCAAATAGAAAATAATAATTAGCCCTGCTATTATTGGAAGTGGAGTAGAAAAGTCAGTGGGGTAAGGAGAGAGAAACTTTTACTTCTAATTTTACATAATTTATAGAGTGATGGAACTATGGGTAAATTAAATTTTTATGTTTCCCTTTTTTCAAATAAAAATATGTATGTATGAACAACATGATTAAGATAATTGATAATTGATACTACACAGAGGGAGTGAACCTGTGGGCTCAGGACCATAGTCTTGGGAGACATCAAGCTCAATTGGCATAACATACTACACAAAACATTGTTCCATCTCCTACTTTGGCGAGTAGAGACTAGGATCTTAAAAGCTTGCAAGCAGCCATTTAGATGCAATGATGGGTCTCTCCTCTTCCAGAGCAAAGAAGAATGAAGAAAACAAAAGATTCATGGATACAATTAGTCCAAGTGACCGGTACACCATGCGACCCACAGTCTATATGACTATGAGACCAGAAGAACTAGATGGTGCCCGGCTACCACTGTCAACCAATTGGAGGGGGATCTATGTAGCAGATCCTGGATAGAGAGAACAATGTGGAACAAAACTCAAAATCATTTGGAAAATAAAAGGGGGAGGGATCAGGTTTGCTGGTCTGATAGAGCCTGGTAGAGCCACTGAGACTATGGCCCCTAACTGCCCTTCAGGCCTGGAATTGAACCCACACCTCTGGCTTCCAGCCAAACAAAAGACAGGCATAGGAGTTGAACATTTACCTGAGATAGATACACTCCTTGAAGAGAACATTCATAGGAGAAAGAAGGGCTGTTTATGCACAGGGAGACAGCTCAGGGGGCAGGAGTGCTTGGAGGGACAGACACAGGGAAGAGGTAACTATTGGGAGGAAGTGGGAAGGGAGTTGTTGCATTGGGGTAAATTGTAGTCAATGTCATGAGACAAAGTGTATGTGAACTTCTGTATGGAAAGTGAATTTGCTCTGTAAACTTTCACCCAAATCACAATTCCAAAAAAAAAAAAAAAAGCTAATTAGCTAATTGATACTATTAAATTGCATATGTGAAAAACAATGAATTGGCAAATTACGTGTTACATATGTATTTAAAACAAAAAACCAAAGGCACTGCCATCAAGTCGATTCTGACTCAAAGCGATCCCCACTGGGTTTCCAATGCTGTAAATCTTTACCAACCTCATGGTTAGCAGCCAAATGCCTTAACTGCTAGGCCATCTGTATGTATAATGGTGGTGGTTACACAGTGTAACGAACACAATCGATGTCATTAAATTGCACGTGTGAAGAATGTTGAAATGGCAGATGCCACGTTACATACATATTTACCACAAATTTTAAAAAATAGCGTGTGTTTAGAAAGATTAGTTCTCTGCCATCGAGATGAAAACAGTATTAAAAGCAAACACATACAAAAACAAAAAACACATGTAAATGAACAAGTATTGAGAAGCAACAGCAGAGTCAAATGGGTGGAAATTTACTCCTGGAGCAGTGACATGCCAGAACCAATGGTCACCTCTCAGACCTTCTTCTGTCAGACAATGGCTTTTGGACACCACTCTGTCCAGACACATCCTCTGTCTCCTTCATCACTTCCTCCTCTTCTGACAACCCCTTAGATTGTATTCTTCCAAAGTTTTGTCTTTGATCCCCATCTTCCCATGTTGGAATACCTTCCATCTTGGTGGGCCAAGGAGGATGCTTTTGGTTGCAAGTAATGGAAAATGCAACTCAAACCAATTTAACCACTGAAAGGAATTCCCTGCCTCACAGTCCCAGAAGGCCTGAAGGTGTGTGGCATCCAAGATTAAAAGTCCAGTTGCTTTCCATCTTTTTGTTCTACCTTCCATGGATCAGCTCTGTCCTCAGGCTGACCTCCTCTCATGATGTTCACATGGGCACTGCTATTACAGGATTCACATTTATAAATTACACGCAGAAGGAGAAAAAGAACTGCCCTCCTTTTGGCCTCCTCATGGGCCCAGAAATGCATGAGCTGATTGGTTCAATAACCTAAGCTTAAGCCAGCCACTGTGGTGAGGAAGGCTGGATTAGCCTGATTAGCTAAAACTGGGTCACAAAGTTGGGGGGCACCAGCAGTGAGATTCCTTCAAAGGGGAGAAGAATAAAAATCTAGGTGCTATTAGGAGGCGTAGTGCCTAAGGCACTTGACTGCTAACCAGAAGGCTGGTGGTTCAAATCCACTAACCACTCCTTGGAAGAAAGGTTGGGCAATCAATCTACTTCTGCAGTGACACAGCCTCAGAAACCCAAGGTAGGGTTGCCATGAGTCGGATCCGACTCGACGGTAGTGTGTTTGGTTTTTTTGTTTGTTTGTTTGTTTTTATTAGGAGAAGGAAACAGGGAATTAATGCAGAACAGGGACCAACAGAAAAGGTTTCCATCCATGCTCTACATGAAGGATCCCAGGAAGGTCTCCTAGATGTCTCCTTAATCTTGGCATCTGTCTTGTCAAAAAAATTATGTCAAACCCACTTCCTCGCTAATTGTTACAGCATATGGACACACAAAGCTACTCTTATGTCATATTTACAGTCTTTACTCTCTCCTCACTTGTATCCCTGATTCTGCCCTTGTCCTTTTCAATTCACCCTCTCACCAGCCATGAAAGTAAGTATTCTAAAAAAGCTAACTGAATTTTGTCACTTCCTTATTTGTTGTTACATGTCATCTAGTTGATTTTGATACACAGCAACCCCACGTCAGAGAGTAGAACTTCCCCATACAGTTATCTAGGCTTGTATCTTTACAGGAACGGATTGTCAGGTCTTTCTTCAACAGAGCAGCTGGATAGGTTTGAACCACCAACCTTCCAGTTAGCAGCCTACTGTTTTACTATTGTGTCACCAGGGATCCTCTCATACTTAGAATCTACCAGTGGCTCCTCACTGCCCTCAGCACTCCTTGGCATGACCCAGTTGTAGGGTTCTGGGTGAACTGGCCCTGCATCCATCTCCAGCCTCATTCTCCACCACAGCTCCTCTACATCCTGTCGCCAGCCTCACCAGCTCCCAGAGAGCTCCCAGAACTTGTCATGCCAATGCACATCTCTATTTTTGGTTTAGTTAGTCTCTCTGCATCAGATTCCCTGCCTTTCACAATGACCAACTCCTCTTCCCAGACTCGGGGTCCCTAACTCACCCTACACCCAGCAGAGACGCCCCATCCCTCATTTGCACCACATCTGCATAGAGTATCCCTGAGTATGATGACTTGCCACCATGCGTTCTGACTGTTTCCCATCTGCCCCTTATTGTAGACTGTGAAAATTTTAGGTCATCTTATTTAGCTTTGTTTCTACCCATACCTAACAGAGATGACACATTAATTAATGAATGGAAGAAATAAAAGAAAGAAAAAAGCTTAAAATAGACATACTTCCCCATCCTATGTCCTCAAAAAAAATGGAAGTCAAATTCAGACAATGTGACTGGTTTAGCTTCCTAGTGCTGCCACAACAGAAACACCACAAGTGAGCGGCTATAAAGAACAGAAATTTATTTTCTCACAGTTCAGGAGGCTAGAAGTCAGATGCAGAGTGGAGCTCTAGTAAGAGGTCCTTCTTGTCTATTTGTCTATTTCAGCTTCTCCAAAACAAAAACCAAGCTCACTGCTGTGAGTTGGATCCAACTCATAGCGACCCCTCCTTGGGTTTCCAAGGCGGTATCACTATGGAAGTAGATCGCCCAATCTTCCTTCCAAGGAGTGGCTGGTGGGTTTGAACCAACTAACCAGGAGGTACTACACCACCAGAGCTCCTACTACTAGCCAGTAATCCTTGGAGCTCCTGGGTTTTAAATTCCTCTGCCTCAGTCCACATCAGATAGAGTCTGTCTTCCCTTGTGTGTCAACTCTGCTCTTCCTCTAACTCAGAAATGGTTAGGTTTAGGCCACACCTTGTGCTGACACGGCCTCATCAACACAACAAAAAAAAAACCTGTGTCCAAATAAGATTATACCCACAAGTAAAGGAGTTAAATTCCAACACATATTTGAAGGAAACATAATTCCGTCCATAACAGTGGCCCCCACAAAGATCTCAATAAAAGACAAATGCCACAGTGCCTCCATTCAGGTATTTGGCTTTGTTTTGTGTGGGAGATGCAGAAGATCAGATCAATCAGTCAATGCGATTACAATGGGGTTGAAATTTCAGAGAAGCCAGCAGTAACGTTAGCACAGAGAGGACAATGGGATGAATAATTATACCAAGCACATAGGTTCACGGCCTGGAGGAGGAGGGACCAAAGCCAGCCTCTCAGAATCAGATGGCTTGTGAAGAAACCTCTGGAGATGGCCCTGTCTCCCCCAAGAAAGAACACTGCAGCAAGTCCCTTCCTGGTAAGAAGACTCCTCCACACTTCCACATCCTCCAGTCTTTGGGAAAGGAAACACTGAGCTGGTGAAGCTGTTAACAGTCTCCTACAGGAGAGATCTTCCTCAAAACTAGTTCATCTCCCACTGAAAATGTAAACTTCATCCCTGCTCTTCAGAAATTAACAGCCTGGGCCCTCAGCACAAAATTCTTCCAGGTCTGTAAGTCACTTCTTAGGTTGTCTTTTTGCAAAAATAATCCCTGTTATTCCCTTGCTGCTGTTAGTGGCCACAGAGTTGACTGTGACTCTTAGTAACCCCACGTGTGTCAGAGGAGAACTGTGCTCTATAAGGTTTTCAATGGCTGATCTTTGGGAAGTAGATCCCTAGGCCTTTCTTCTGAGCACCTCTGGGTGGACTCGAACCCCCTACCTTCCTATTAGTAGCCCAAGTGCTAACCATTTGTATCACCCAGGGATGCCTATTCAGCAGGATAGTCAGCCCTGGTTTTACCCACTTACAGACCAATTCATGCCTGCTAGCTACTTTTAGGGTTGACTTTTGCTCTCCAAATTGTCCTGGCTTGGATATAAATTATATAGTCATCTGAGAGAGAAGCATGCTTAGGACTCGAAGGACACAAGGCAGTTAGCCAGGCAGTTGTCTAGGGAAGAAACTTCTGAACAGAGGGAACAGATAGAGAAGGTCTCTGAAGTGTCTGAGGAACAGCAAGGGGGCCAGGGTGGGGACTGGAGCATGGTGGAGAGTGGTGAGTCTAAAAGGTCATAAGGACTTGTGGGCCCTTACAAGGAAGGATGAGGGCTTCACTTTGGGTGAGATGCAGAGCTTTAGGAGGGTTCTGAGCAGAGGAGGGACATGACCCAATTCTTATTTTAAATGGGCCACTCTGGCTGCCATCTTGACAGCATATTCCAAGAAGACAAGGGGAGAAGAAAGGAGGCCAATTAGGAAGTTGTCATGATAATAATCAGGAAGTTCTCATAATAAGCCAGAGGGAGAAGAGAGTGCCTTGGCCAGGGGGCTACAGTGGAGGTAGTGAGGCTGGTTGAATTCTGGATGTATTTTGAATCTTGCAAGTGGATACCATGTTGGGTGTGATGGAGAGGAGTTGAGGAAGACACATCATGTGGCCTAAGCAACTGATGAATGGGGTTGCCCTCAATGAAATGGGGAAAAGAAGCTCTGGTGGCATGCTTGTTAAGGCATTTAGCTGCTAACCAAAAGGTTGGCTGTTCAAACCCACCAGCCACTCCATGGGAGAAAGATGAAGCAGTCTGCTTCTCTAAAGATTTACAGTGTTGGTAACCCTATGGGGCAGTTCTGCTGTGCTCTATAGGGTCACTATGAGTTGAAATCAACTCAGTGGAAGTGGGTTTGGTTTGGTTTTGGTTTGAAGTGGGGAAGGTGGAGGGTAGAGAAGGTCTGAAGGCCAAGAAGAGTTAATTTTGGACATGTTGAATGTGAAATGTTTGTTGCACATACAAGTGGCAGTGTCAAGCAGATGGATACAGGTGTCAAGAGTTCTGGAGAGAGCTCTGTACTGGAAATAAAAATTTGGGAGTCAGCTGCCTGGACTAGGTCTTGAAAGGAATCTCTACCAACAAAGAACATCTGGCTTTGGTTCAACTCAAAGCAGAACGAATTATATCAAAGTCACTTACTGCTTTATCCCCTCCAGCCTGTGCATGTTCCCATTAACACTTCTTACAACCCCAGACTCTATAGTAAGACCGCACTACAAAGCCCAAGCAGCCACAAGGTACCCTCACACACATGAGCATCTCCTGAAATAATTTTGTCCCATGACAATCCAAGCCCTTACTGAGGACAATTTGTGTAAAGACAGGCAGACAGTTGGGAAGATCATTGGACATAAGGTCAGAAAACCTCAAAAGGAAAGTTGGCTCTTCCAATGGTGAGACTCTTTAACTGTGTGATCTTGGATAAGTCACTTAACCTTTCTGAGCCTTAGTTCCATTACTGTAAAATAGAAATAATACCTTATAGGTTTGTAGAAGCTCTGGTAGTGCAGTGGTTAAACCATTCAGCTGATAACCAAAAGTTAGGTGGTTTGAACCCATCAGCTGCTCCATGGGGGAAAAATGAGGCAGTCTGTTTCCATAAAGGTTTACACACAGCCTTGGAAACCCTATGGGGCAGTTCTACTCAGTCCTATACAGGTGAGGAGAGACAACTCAGGGATGCCCAAAGCAGCAGGCCAGAAGAGCAGGAGAAAGGGGATTAAAAGCCAGGAAGCCAGACAGAGGAACAGTCAGCCACAGGGACCCAGGTGGGGGTGATAGGAGAGGTCTCCAACAGCAAGACAAACTTGTCTGTCGGTTTGTCCTACTGTGGTGACATGTAGACGTGAGTTTTGAAGCTGAGCCTCTGGTGTTTAAAATCCAGCGAAATGCACCCAGTGCACAGGTAACAGCCCAGCTTATAGGGTCACTATGAGTTAGAATTAAGTCTATGGCTTTGGGTTTCCTATTTGCAGTGAACAGTAAGTGCCAAAACCCATCTAAACAGCTTAGCATAGCAACTGGAACATAGTAACTGCTCAATAAATACCAGCAATAATTACTATGCTAGTGGCTAAAGGCACTTGACTGCTAACCAGAAGGCTGATGATTCAAACCCACCAGCCACTCCTCCCTCGGAAGGAAGATGGTGCAATCTACTTCTGTAGTGATACTGCCTCAGAAAACCAAGGAGGGGTCGCTATGAGTCGGGTCTGACTCGATGGCACATAACAACAACGATGACGATGATGGTGGTGGTGGTGGTGATGATGGGCCTTAGCTTTAATTTCCCCAGAGGTAATTTTGAGAAAATGATTAGCAAACAAATAGTTTACTTGGAAAGAGATCCCAGGAAACACTGATAAATGAGAGGAGAAATGAGGAATGGGAGGAAAGACACCAACAGAGAGTATGTTATTGAGCAAGACACCACTGTGGGCAAGTGGAGCTTAATCTTGCCAGGGCACTCTAGGATCCTGTATAGAACACGCCCCTCAGAGTCATCCTCCCAGTTATGGAACTGAGGTATTTATAGAACAACTCCAGTCAGCCATGGGTAGAGGGCTGCTTGGTGGGAGAAGATCATTTCTGGGTTTGGACAAAGGGGCCACTAAAAGTCAGCTGGAGCCCACTGGAGTGGTAAAGCCCACCTGGCATTATTATTAATAAATATGACCTCAGCTCCTAACATTCAGGCAATTCACCCAACTTCTCTGAGCCTCAGTCTTCCATCCATAAAATAGGGAAATAACAAATGTCTCTCAGAGCTGGCATGAGGATGTCACAATAATGTTCGTAAAAGCACCCGGTATGATGCCCAGCACACAGAATTTCAGTTTCCTTTCTTCCTTTTTCCTTCTCTGCATTATATCCTTCACACATAAAGGAAAAGCTCACTTCCTTGCTGGCCCTTTCACAAGGGCATTTTCTGTTTTATGGCACTGTTCTCTGGCTGCAGAATAGTCCTTCCTTGTAATATACTCTCCAGCGTCGATAACTATCTCTCTAAATACTCCTTCCTGGATGGAGGAAGTGGAGGTGCTTTAGAGGGCAAGGATGGCGATTCATGTCCCTGGGGTATATTTAACTTCCATTGCTGCCATTTATTGCACCCACCAAGTCAGGGCCTCCCAACTCCACGGCAAATTAGTCAAGACCGAGTCCTGTCATAACACGGTTACATTCAGCACCCACCAGCATATGCATGTCACTGGGCTGCTCACAGAAACACAGGCAAGTTGATCCAAAAAAGAGCCAGTCTCTGACCCCTCCCCCCAAAACACAGGCCAATCTTAAAAGGGCCCCTCGCAGGAAGCAGGCCTGCCCGGTGCAACCCACCAGCCCATACAGCAGAGCCGGACTTGGGCCGGAGAGACAAGTGCTCATGTGTGAGCAAGAAGCTACCAGAATACAAATGAGCAGGGAGGTCTCTGTGCCAGGAAACCCCCACAACGGCTATTTGTTTGGTGTCTGGGAAAACCGAACGCCAACAGAGGCCTCACGGAGGCATCCAGCCACCAGAACAAATCTGAAAGGAGTGGACCACGCGCGAGGCTCACCAGGCTTGGTGACTGACACACAAATAAGTCCAGCTGATTAATAACTACTCTCTTTTTTAGCCATAGTCTCAAAGAGAGGTGTTCTCACTGTGGCCAGAGAGGTGTTCACTAACATGGAAAAGTGATTTAACTGAAAAGAAAATGAGATCAGGTAGTTTGTATGCATCAGGACTGTACTAAGGAACTTGCGTATGGCATTGTCTCAGTTATCTAGTGATGCTATAACAGAAATATCATAAGTAGATGGCTTTAACAAACAAACTTACTTTCTCATAGTTTAGGAGGCCAGAACAATGAATTCAGAGCACTTGCTCCGGTGGAAGGCTTTCTCTCTCTGTCCTCTCTCTTCAGCTTCTGCTTCTAGGTTCTCTGAAGATCTCCATATGTCCTGGCATCTATCTTAGCCCATCTCTGCTCCCTAGCTTGCTTGTTTAATCTCTTTTAAATCTCAAAAGAGATTGACTCAAGATACACCAAATGTTAATTCTTCCTCACTAACATAACAAAGACAATCTGCCCCCAAATGGGATTATAACCATGTTGTTGTTGTTGTTGTTGTTGTTTGCCATGGAGTTGGCCCTAACTCATAGTGACCCCTCCTTGGGTTTCCGAGGCAGTATCACTACAGAAGTAGATTGCCTCATCTTCCTTCCGAGGAGTGGCTGGTGGGTTTGAACCACCAGCCTTCTGGTTAGCAGTCAAGTGCCTTGGGCACTATGCTACCAGAGTCATAGAGTTTAGGATTTACAACACATATTTTTGGAGGACACAATCCATAACATCCACCCTTTGGCCCACTAAAATTCATTCTTTGTCACATGTAAAACACATTCATCCCAAAAGTCTTAAATCAACTCTAAGTCTCAAATAGCATCTTCTGAATCATTTACACCAAATATGAGTGAGACTTTAGGAATATTCCATCCTGGTACAAAACTGTGTGAGTCTGTGAAATCTAGTTATCTGTTTCTAAAGGACAATGGTGGGACCAGTAAAAGGTAGACAGTCCCATTACAAATGGGAGAAATTGGAGAGAGAGAAGGAATAACAGGTACCAAGCAAGTACAATTCACATCAGCTCTCAAGGCTTGGAAATAATCCTCTTTTCTTTGAGACCATCTGGGCAATGGCTCTGCCATCCAGACTCTGGATGCTGGCCACATTCTCTGGATACTGAGTAAAGGCCCCTCAACTCTGGCCTTCCTCTTCACCTTTCAGGCCCTCTATGATGGCAACTCTGTGCCCCTGGCTTTAGGTGGCCTCATTCTCCTAGTCCATCTGAGTGGCAACCCTATCCCCTCAGCTCTGGCAGGCCACATTCTTCTGCCTCTTGGGCATGGCAGCCCCACCCTCTCAGCTCTGGGTGGCATCTCCATCCCCTTGGCACAATTTAATAGCAGCCCCATACCGTAGAAAAGAGTTGGCCAAGATCCAACTCTTTGAAACCTAGGAGACCATGCCCCCTCCCTTTGAAACTGAGAAGGCCCTGCTACCCGTGCTCCTTCCAATAGTTCTGCTGATCTCAGAGTTGCTCCAGGGATGGTCCTTTTCTTTTCCTGGAGGACAACAGATGTAGCTCCTTTGGCCTGTTTCCTGCCTATAAAATTCCAACAGACAGACAACATTCTTCCCTTTCATTCTTCCTATGTCCTTTGAAGTCTAAACATGGATTTCCAGCTGTAGTAGTTAGACTCATAAGTCACAGCTTGCAAGTGGCCGTCTAAAATCCAACTACTGGTCTCTCCTTGTCTGGAGCAAAGAAGAGTGAAGAAAGTCAAAGATGCATGGAAACAATTAGTCCAAAGGACTAGTGGACCATGGGAACATCAGCCAACATGACCCTGAAACCCAAAGAACTAGATGGAGCCTGGCTACCATGCCAAACACTCTGAAAGAGATCAAAATTAGAGATCCAGGATAGAATGGGAGGAAAATGTGGAACAAAACTAAAATCATACAAAAGACCAAGCTCACTAGTCTGACAGAGACCAGTGTAACCCACAAGAATATGGCTTTTAGTCACCCTTTAGGCCTGAAACTGAACTCAATCCATAGCTCAACTTTTAGCCAAATAGACAAACGTAGGTGAACAATAATACCAGAGAGATAAGCATTCCTTAGAATAATGAACCGTAAAAGATAAAAAGGGTAGCATTTGCCCAGGGATAAACCTCAGAAAGCAGGAATGGAAAAGAAAGAAGGAAAAAAGAAAATGGAAACCACAGGGAAAAGATGGGAGGGATGTTGGTATATTGTGGGGACTGCAGGCAATGTCACAAAACAAAGTACGTATGTACTGTTGAAAGGAAACACAATTTTCTGTATAAACTTTCACTCAAATCAAAATAAAAAGTTAGAGAGACAGAGAGAACTACTCCTACACCTCATTAACATAACAAAGATAATCCATTCCCAACTGGGATTATAACCATAGTCCTAGAGGTTAGTATTTACAACACATATTTTTGGGGGGACATAATTCAGCTCATACAGTAATCTTATTGATTTCTCATGATGCCCTTGAGGTGTAGTAAATTACCTAGTATGGATTTTCTAGCCATAAGTCTTTGTAAACTCCATGGTGGAATTTGCTGTGAGCAACTGAGGAGCTCTTGATTATTAAAGTTATCCACCTGGGGTATTTCTGTTGAGAGTGGCACAAAGCAATGTTCTGGGAAGTTCGCTGTCTCTCAGGTGCTTAGAATTCTGATGTTATAATTGGCTAGTTTGGCCACTCTGTCAGGCTCAAAAGGAGGCCTCCTAGAGGCAGAAGTCTCTCTGGCTGCTGGCTGAGAAGGACGTGTGCTGAGAGAAACACGCTGGTGAGAGAAATGCACTCCTGAGAGACACGCGCTCCTGAGAGACACACGCTGCTAGGAAAGAGACACAAGAGACATGCATTGTTCCTGAGAGAGACACCGAGAAACACGCACTGCTGGAAGAGAGACTGTTGGCTGACAGACAGTGGGCTGAGAGAGACTGAGCATTGTTCCTGAGCTTGAATTGTAGCCTGGTACTTCCCTATTAAACCCCATAATCTGTGAGTTCTGTGTGGCCACTACAGTGAAATATTGAACCTAGCAGAAAGGTGGTGGGTGCTGCGGGGAGGAACAGTTGGTGTCAGGGTTGATGAAAGGGCTGGAGGGAGGTGGCATGTCCGGCCTCACAGGAATAGGCCTTGGGCTACTGATGGTGATTCTGTCTTCCTCTTGTGTGGTTAGAGGAGGTCAGAAGATGCAGCCTCCCTGCCCCTTTAGCAGCCCCTTGACACAAGCATTAATATCCCCATTTTACAGGTAAAAGACATGAAGCTCTAAAGGCCTATTAACAATTTTAATCATGGTAACAAAACTAGTAAACAAAAGAGTTGGTTGTAACCCCAACTTTACCACACATTAAGTTTACTTCATAATAATAATTTTTTCAGAATCTAGGCTATCTGGCAAGATGGCGGACTAGGCAGAAAGACTGCACAGACCCTCTCCAACAAAGAAAAGGGAAACCAATTAACACAGACACAGAAGATAATCTTGGACCCCTGAGCCTCAAAGGGAAGGATATAGAAGTGGACTTAACCCTAACTAGCAGAAGAATTTGTGTGAAAATATCAAAAAAGGAGACATACGGAGGTGTGGTCTGGCAGTGTTCCTGAGTGATCCAGACGGCACAAACAGCTTGGAGATCCCCGAGTGGTGGTAGGACCTAAGAATTAACCTAAAAAGCACCCTGATAGCCAGGGACTGCACGGAGGACTGTGCATGTGGCTGGGGAACAAACAGAGAAGGTGAAGAAAAAGGTGGGCTGAACTGTGGACTTTTGCGAGTCCAGTGGGCGCTGCCATTTTGAAGGTTTAAAAAGCGGCTTGACTATTTTGGATATTTAAAGAGACAGCGCTCTCGCAGATTCCTGCGGCTTAAGAACACGTTCTGCTTTCCAGCAACCCCAAGGACACTCGGGACCTGCAAGACTGAAAAGGTACAACGTTCCTCTTGTTACTCTCATACCATACAGCTGCTTGGTGAATGGAGGTGTAGCCACCCCACACTTCCACCTACCTTCTGGGCCCACAGAAACTCCATCACAGTCTCTGTGCTCAGACAGAGCCTGGGTGCCCTGCCCTGTCCTCCACTGACTTTTTTTTTTTTCTTTCTCTCTTTATTTTTCTTTTTCGCTTTCTTTTTACTGGTGATTAGTTTGCTTGTATTTGTCTGTTTTAAAACAACTAATATTATTAATACTTTTGTCCTTTTTTATTATTATTCTTAATCTTCCCCTACCAGGTCCTAGTTTTCAGCATTTTTTCTTTTCCCTG
>NW_006921636.1:14334926-14338105 GCF_000298275.1 Orycteropus afer afer | reverse complement strand
GTGAACTGCTGTATGAAAAGTGAATTTACTCTGTAAATCTTCACCCAAATCAAAATAAAATTTAAAATAAAAAGATAATTTTTTCAGAATCTGGTGTTTTCATATGCAGTTTATAATGTACTACAAAATTTAGGTATTATGTTTAAAAGCCATAATAGTAGTTACCTTTGGGATGGAAAGAGTTAATGAGATAACTTAAAAACACTGATTTTGTTCTACTTTTTGGCCTCAGTGGGGTTTCATGAACTTATTCCATGGCCCAATTCATTATAGTGGACACTCAGTGATTTGTGACTTTTCTGTATGTATGTTATACTAATGCACCAGGGCAGAAAATCATGTCCTGTGGGCCAGCTGCCTGTTTTTTTAAATAAAGTTTTATTGGAACACAGGCATGACTGTTCTTGCACATATTGTCTATGGCTGCTTATCTGACCCTTTACAGAAAAAGTCTGCCAACCCCTGCCTGCGTATTCTGTATACAGAACACTAAACTTAATTTAGTATACATTAAATCTATTCTTCTGCTGTGTTTTTCTTAGCCAAACAAGTAACTGAATTTGCATACTTTAAGAACATAGCAAATGACATGAAGGGAAGAGAGTTTAATGTTAATGTTTACTTGATCATTAAAGAATATGAGTTATTACTGGTCTGATAGAGCCATGAAACTTCGGAGATTATGGCCCTTAGTCACCCTTCACACTTGAAACTGAACTCACACCTGTGACTTAACTTCCAGCCTTAAGACAATCAACCATAGGAGATAAGGATAGCATTTGTTCATCAAGAAAGCTCAGAGAGCAGGAATTCAAAAGGACAACACAGGGAAAGTGTAACCACAAGGAGGGAGCAGGTAGAGAGCTGTTACATCGTGGGGATTGCAATCAATGTCATGAAACAAAATGTGTATGAACAGTCGAATGGAAAATGAATTTGTTCTGTAAACTTGCATCCAAATCACAATTTAAAAAAATAAAAAAGCCTATGGAACACAGTTCTACTCTGACACATGGGGTGGTCATGAGTCAGAACTGACTCCACCCCAACTTAAAAAAAAAAAAAAAGAATATGAGTTAGCATATAACATGTGCCACACAATGAGAATGGAAGTAAGCAAATAAATGGAAGAAAATTAAGACCAAAGGGATAGTCAGGTATTACATCAATCAACCATGTGATGTGACTGCAAATTTGATTCAGTCTCCCGGACATCAAAGCAAAAATGGAAACACATGCAACATAAATGCACCAAGTGCCAGGAAGCCAAGCTGGAATTTAAAACTTGCCTCGCACAGTCCAGCAAGCATCAAAATCCAACTGAAAACTGATTGCACTTAATTAAAGCCACCTTTATCCTATTTTTCCTGTAAAAAGACAACTCATTTTTTTTTTGCTCTGATGGGCCAAAGGACCCTCAGGAGCCTAATTTTTGCCAACTGCCATGTGGCACTGCCTGTTCCCATCTGGGTGGGCCAGCACAGACCTCAGCGAGCAGAGGGCCCCAAGAGGGTCCTCAGATCATGGCTCCATCACAATGACCTACTTGGGATTAGAACCACATTCTAGAGTACGACTGTGTTTTATGGGTCATAAATATTGCACAGATGTTCCTTATTTACAAAGACTCGGCAGCTTATTATTGAAACATTACCATGCTAATATGATGATTCCTGCATTCGAAACTGGAGGGCAGGAAGCAGAGAGATGTAATTAAACAAGCATGATGCATATTTTGGGGGGTTGTTCAAGAAAACAAAACGAAAGCACATCCTGACACTGCTCTGTGTTACTTGATTTTATTCAACAACTGACATTTGATGGGCAGTGTTAAACTTTTCAAAAAATATTATTTGAGGGCTTGGGTAAGCAACAAATTAAATAATAACAATAGTAGTAATAGCTAACATTGAATGAGTGCTTACTATGGGTTATATATAGATATATCTAGTTGTTGTTAGTTGCCATCAAGCAACTAAGGTCCCATGTGTGCACAGTCCAACAGCTCCATAGTGTTTTCAAGGCTGTTACCTGTAAGAAGCAGATCACCAGGTCTGTCCTCTGGTGTGTTTAAACCACCAACACTTAAGTCAGTAGTCTACTGCTTCACAATTTGTGCCACTCAAGCATTCATTGATTGATTGATATTTCGTTGTTGCTGTTGTTGTTAGGTGCCATCGAGTTGGTTCCAACTCATAGTGGCACTATGCACAACAGAACGAAACACTGCTGCCAGCCGGGTCTGTGCCATCCTCACAATGCTTGAGCCCATCATTGCAGCCACTGTGTCAATCCATCTGAAAGTCTTCTTTTCCTTATACATATATAATGAGCCCTGGTGGCACTCAGCTGCTAACCAAAAGGTCGGCAGTTCAAATCCACCAGCAGCTCTGCAGGAGAAAATACCTGGTGATCTGCTCCCGTAAAGACGTCAGCCTAGGAAACCCCATGGGGCAGCACTACTATGTCAATATAAGGTCACTATGAGTCCGAATCAAACAGAAGGCACAAAACAACTACACAGATGCGTATGTATACGTATGTAAGGAGTTCTGGTGGCATTGTGCTCAAAGCACTGGGCTGCTAACGAAAAGGCAGGACATTTGAATCCACCAGCTGTTCCACAGGAGAAAGATGAGGTAGTCTGTTTCCATAAAGATTTACAGCCTTGGAAACCCTATGGGGTAGCTATGAGTTGGAATCCACTCAATAGCAGTTTTGGTTTTGTGTATATATGTGTATGTGGGTGGGTGTGTGTGTGTGTAGCACTGGTGGTGCAATGGTTAAAGCACTGGGCTACTAACAAAAATGCAGGAGATTTGAACCTACCAGCTGCTCCATGGGAGAAAGATGAGGCAATCTGTTTCTGTACAAATTTACAGCCTTGGAAACCCTATGGGGCAGTTCTACAGGGTCCTGTAGGGTCGCTATGAATCAGAATCAACTCAATGAAAGTGGCCTTTCTATATCTAATATATATATGTAATATATGTAACATATATAATATATGTAACATACATATAGGAGCTCTGGTGGCATAGTGCCCAAGGCACTTGACTGCTAACTAGAAGGCTGGTGGTTCAAACCCACCAGCCACTCCTCAGAAGGAAGATGAGGCAATCTACTTCTGTAGTGATACTGCCTCAGAAACCCAAGGAGAGGTCACTATGAGTTGGAAA
>NW_006921636.1:14322464-14334083 GCF_000298275.1 Orycteropus afer afer | reverse complement strand
TTTTGAGTTTTGTTTCACATTGTTTCTCCCATCCCGTGCAGGATCTTTTACATAGATCCCCCTCTGAGTGGTTGACAGTGGTAGATGGGCACCATCTAGTTCTTCTGGTCTCATGATCCTAGAGGCTGAGGATCTCATGGTGTACCAGTTGCTTGGGCTAATTGTTTCCATGCATCTTTGGTTTTCCTCATTCTTCTTTACTCTCAATGAGGAGAGACCCATCGTTGCATCTAGATGGCCGCTTGCAAGCTTTTAAGATCTCAGTCGCTACTCACCAAAGTAGGATGTGGAACAATGTTTTTGTGTAGTATGTTATGTCAGTTGAGCTTGATATCCCCTGCAACCATGGTCCCAAGCCCACGGGTCCAACTACTCGCTCCCTCTGTGTAGCCGCCTGTGGTCAAGAAGTGACTACAACTTTGTCCCTTTACAAATATGCTTGTAGAAACACTGTCTGTCAACCCTATACATGGTCATGGGCACACTCCCCACTACAAAGACATATCTAATAGTTCAGCCTGTCCACCCATCTATTCACCCATAGCTCAATGTTTAGGAATGGACTCTTCTGACAACATGACCAAAGTAGGTGAGACGAAGTCTGGCCATTCTCGCTTCCAAGGAGCATTCCAGTTCCACTTCTTCTGGGACAGATTTGTTCCTCTTCCAGCTATCCATGGTATTTTTAGTATTCTCTGCCAACATAACAATTCAAAGGCATCAACTCTTCTTTGGTCTTCCTTATTCACTGACCAGCTTTCACATGCATATGAGACGACTGAAAATATCATGGCTTGGGTCAGGCACATCTTAGTCTTCAAAGTGACATCTTTGCTCCTTAACACTTTGCAGTACATTTGCCCAGTTAAATACAATGTCTGATTTCTTGACTGCTGCTTCCATGGGTGTTAAGGATCCAACTAAAATGAAATCCCTGACAACTTCAATCTTTTCTCCATTTATTGTGATGCTGCTTACTGGTCCAGTGAGGATTTTTGCTTTCTTTATGTGGAAGTGTAATCCATACTGAAGGCTGTAGTCTTTGATCTTCATCAGTAAGTCCTTCAAGGATTACATTAATCCTCAGAACAATTCTATGTGGTGGGTCTTATAATTATGTCCCTTTGACAGATGAGATAACTGAGGCAGAGCTTGGCTAAGTAATTTGCTCAGGGTCATAAATCTTGAAGCAGTGGAGGTAGTCTGACTCCAAGCCCTAGTTCTCTTAACAATTGTTTAATAAGCAAGGGACTCAGAACAGTAACTACTTTCTGCAGAAGCAAAAGTTATTCTGTGCCATCCTGCCCTGAGTCACTGAAGCACATAGCCAGCAATGGCCCAAAACAATCAGTGATCCCTACAAATACAACATGGCCTCCCTGGAGACAGAGGACAAAAGGTCTCCATGTCTGTGACTCTAGGGGCAGCAAGGGGTCAAGCTTCTGAGAGCAACCCGTTGCCGCCTGCGAGACCCAGTCTGGGGCTTCCTCCCCTCCCCTCCTACCACACCAGCTCAGCATCCCATGGCTCCAATCACATCAGAGTACTTGGCTTTCCAAATGACCCACTGGGCATTGGCTCAGTCCAGGCAACTCTTCCATGCCCTCCCTGGCTCACTACCCCACAATCAAGCATCACTGCCTGCCAGAGCCATCTCTGGCTTGGGCCAAGTGAGTTGTCCATCCAGACTGCCCCTTGCAGCAATATCTTACACCTCCTATCCTTGTAAGTCCACTGCCAACATGCCCATTTGTTTCCCCAAAGCACAGAGCAAGCTCCCTAAGGGTGGGAATGGTCCTTCCATGTCTCCCTCCCCAGGGGATGATTCAGAGAAGGAACTCAGTAAACACTGGTGAGCTAGAGGAACTGGTAGGAAGAAAACAGAGACCTATCTTTGATAGCAGCAAAGCATTCTGCCAAAAACTGCCACAATCATTACTGTTACTAAGATTTGTCATGAAATAGTCAGCAGGCCCTTGGCAGTTTCTAAGCCTCCAAAATAAACATCTATGGTCAACGCTGACATGGGCAGATTGCTTGCTTTTTGGCATTCCAGTCTACAACACAAATACCGCTCAGAAGCCAGTCACACTCGCCCTCAATCCTAGGCACTGGTCCCATGAGAGAGTTCATGTGGTCTTTGGAGGTGTCACCACACAGTGAAGAACTGCCCACATCTCCAAGGTAGTTGCTGGGTTTTTATATGTCATATGGACAGTTCTGTGGCTCTTGAATGGGCCTGGTGGTCTTCATAGAAAAAGCCACTCATCCATGTCCACCAACAGCACATCTGTGTGACATGTGTCCTTGTGTGTAAAGAAAAAGGGAAGGGGAACAAAAGGGGGGGAGAATGACACATCATTTCTTAGCCCCTCTTTTATGAGATATGTTCCTAAAAATTGGTTGCAAATTGAATGTTTGAAATTTGGAATACACAGACCCTCACATGCTATAAAGGTAAGAGAAGAGAAGGGAGTCTGTGGGGAGAAGAGTTATAAAATACTATGAAAAGTTAATTGCAGTTTAAAGGTTTCATTTCCTTACCCCTCAAGTTATAAAATGTACCCATGATTATTTAGTATTTAAAATGTTTTTAAAAAATTGCAAACAATAATTAATTTTGTAACATCCTTCCTTACATTCCAATTATCTCACTTACTTAAAATGCTATTTTGTGTGAAGGAGGAAATGAGTTTGTTGTTGGGGAGAAGGATGTGCTGGTACAGAGGTAGCAGGGGATCGAACCTGAGACCCAGTGCTGACTCCACTCGTGCGCACAGTCCATAAGCAAACATTTACAGAGTATGTGCCAAGGAACTCTGGGGGTGTAGTGCTTAAAGCATTTGGCTACTAACCAGAAAGTCAGTGGTTCAAACTCATCAGCCACTCCACAGAAGAAAGATGAGGCAGTCTGCTTCTGTAAAGATTTGCAGCCTTGGAAACCCAATGGGGGTCACTATGAGTCAAAACTGACTCAACGGCAGTGAGTTAGGTTTGGTTTTGGCAAATATGTGCCAGGCACTTCCAGAATGTTAAGAAAGAAGGCAAAATTGCTCCCCCTATGTTGTTGTTGTTGTTAGGTACTGTCGAGTCACTTTCTGCTCATAGCAACCCTGTGGACAACAGAAGAAAACACCGCCCAGTCCAGCACCATCCTTAACAATATTTGCTATGTCTGAGCCCACTGCTGCATCCATTGTGTCAATCTATCTCACTGAGGGTCTTCCTCTTTTTTGCGCTCCTTTACCAAGCATGATATCCTTCTCCAGGGACTGGGCCCTCCTGATAACATGTCCAAAGTATGTGAAACAAAGTCTCACCATCTCACTTCTACAGAGCATTCTGGCTGTACTTCTTCCAAGACAGATTTGTTCATTCTTTTTACAGTCCATGCTCCCCCCCCTGCCTCATTAACTTACATGAATCAAACTTAAACTCACTGCCATCCGGTCAACAACTCATAGTGACCTCCATTGGGTTTCCAAGGCTATAAATCTTTCTGGAAGCAGACTGCCCCCATCTTTCTTTTGCAGAGTGGATGGTGGGTTCGAATCACTGACCTTTTGGTTAGCAGCCCAAAGCATGCATGAATATGAGGCAAAAAAGCAGCAGCAAATGAATACTTTGAGATAGGTGATGCTATCCCTGTATCAACTTATCCAAGCTAATGTGGACTGGAAGTGAAGGGGTGACACTTGAGCTGAGGATGAAAAGGAGCATCCCAGTGAAAGAGAACAGTAAGACAGTAAAGACCCTGAGGGAAGTCATGTTTAAGAATGTTAGAAAAGAGAAGGCAATGTGGCTAGATCAGGGATCAGCAAACACTTTAGGCTCTGCAGACCATACAGTCTCAGTGGCAACTACTCAAGTCTGCCATTGTAGTGTAAAAGCAGCCATAGGCAATATGGAAACAAAAGAGTGTGGCTGTGTTCCAATATAATGCTATTTGTGGACGATGAAATCAGAATTTCATATAATCCACACGTGTTACAAAGTACTATTCTTTTGATTTATCAGACATTCAAAAACATAAAAACCATACAAAAAAAGGTGGGAGGTCTGACTTGGCCCATGGGGGGTAATGTGCCAACCCTTAGGCTAGACTCAAGAAGCTGTGGTGGCATAATGGTTAAGCACTCAGCTGCTAACCAAAAGGTTGGTGATTTGAACATACCCAGTATCTCCAAGGAAGAAACACCTGGTGATCTGCGCCCATAAAGATCATAGCCTAGGACACCTTATGGGGCAATTGTCCTACAGCATGTGGGGTTGCTATAAGTTGAAATTGACTCAATGGCACCAGCAACAACAGCAGGCTAGACTCAATCAAGTACAGTGGATGAGGACAATCGGGAGAGGAGATCAATGACAATCTCAAGGCCTAGATTTTACAAGCAAGAAGATTGGTTTGGGCTTGGGCCTTTATTTATGCTAAGTGTAAGTGGAGCAATCTGAAACAGCAGAGGGACATGGTCTGATTTATGTTTTTAAAAATTACTTTGGCAGTTGTGTGGCAATTCCGATGGTGTCGTCAACTTTCCTAAAAAATGTGTGTCCTCTTGATTAAGGAGTCTGGAGCAAACCGTCTTCCCATCAAAAGCTCCAGGGATCTGTTGATTTTTCTCTGTATTTGAGTCACTGGAATTTTTTTTCTCCTTTCTGTTGACTCTCCATGCATAATTTTACAGACTTCCCCATTTTCCTCTATTTCTATACACAGCCTTTGAGGAAAAAAAAAAAAAAAAAAATGTTTAAGGAGACATTTCCTACCTTTCATGCGTGTTCTTTCATTTTATTTCCTTTCCCAATTTAAGTCATCTGACCAGCAACAAATTGAGGCTAAATAGTCAATACTTTCTGTACATCTAACAGGCTCTATCTTTGCCACAAATGTATTACCATGAGTACCAGCTTTTCCGCATTTCCATTTTCCACTCATTTTTATAATACAAGAGAATAGTGGGGAAAAATTCAATCACAGCTGTACAGACAAAGGTGGTGAGGAGAAAACCTGGCCTTCTGGTTGACAGACATCAGAGCACAATGGTTTCCATTGATATCATAAACTCCAAATTTAATATTGCAAGGCATGAATGTATAATGAAGAAAAGGGGCAGCCGTTTCTCCCTAACTCTGCCCTATATAAGAAGAAAAGCTTTTGGGGGACTTGGCCCTTTTAGGCTTTACTATGATTTTCTGGCCACCCTTCCTGAATCCCAATTCCCAGGGTCCCCTCTGGAGCCTGGCCTACCTTGATATCTGCTAGGGACTCTACTTGACATCTTGACACTCACCTTAGCCCAGTGGCTCAGCTCCAGGTAACCCTGCCCCATCAGAAAACTGTCCCCATGTTAGTCAACCCCAACACGGCATTTACTCTCAACACCTCTAGATCTCTTAAAAATCCAAGTGGCTCTCAACCCTTGGACAAGACTCAAACTTGTTTCTGAAACTCAGAAACTTCTGAATCTTACCCTATTTCTCAGGGTGATAGGAAGGTGAAATGAAATCTGGTATTTCGAGCCTTCTTCAAGACACCTGATAAGTTAACCAAGGTTAACTTTCAGTCTCTTAGTTAAATGTCACTCCCTTTCATACCCATAGTAACAAATCCATCTGTACTCACGAGACAGCGATTTTTTAAGATGTGACTGTATGGCAAACAGATTCTAAAATGGCTATCTCCTCATCTGGTAGCCATACTCTGTGTGATCCCCTCTTGACTGGCTTATGCTAGTGCCTAAGGAGCTCTGGTGGCATAGGGCCTAAGGCATTTGACTGCTACCCAGAAGGTTGGCGGTTCAAACCCAACAGCCACTCTGCAGAAGGAAGACTGGTCAATCTGCTTCTGTAAAGATCTACTGCCTTGGAAATCCAAAGAGGGTCTCCATGAGTTGGAATCAACTTGATGGCAGTGAGTTTGGTTTTGGTTTGAGCTTCTAATTAACAGAATATAGCAAAGATGATGGGACATCACTTCTGTGATTAGGCCACATAGGACTGTGACTCCTTGCTAGCAGACTTGCTCCCTTGCTGGACAAATGAAGTGAGCCACCATGCTGGAGAGGCTCCTTAATAAGGAACTGGGGTGGCCTCTGGCCAACAGCCAGCAATGAATTAAGACCCGTAGTTCCCAACCTGCACTACTGTATGAGCTTTCCCTCCACTGCTTTGCTCTTTCTAAGCCCTGCATCCTGATATCTGGAAACATTTGCCAAAATGAACTACCCTTGTATAAGCCCTTGTCTCAAGCTGTTTTGGGGGGGATGCCTATGGTAGACAGACATCTAAGATCCAGCAAGTCCTGCCTCTTGGAATTCACACCTGTGGAAAGTCTCCCACCCTGCCTATTAACATGCTACTAACCCACAAAATATGGAAGGGTGATAGAATGTCATTTTGTGATTAGATTACAAAAGATTTTAACTTCCATCTCCCTCTAACTGGCTGTCACGGAGCAAGCTGCCATATTAAAGTGGGAGCTCTGGTGGCATAGTGCCTAAGGCATTTGACTGCTAACCAGAAGGCTGGCGGTTTAAACCCACCAGCCACTTCTCAGAAGGAAGGTTAGGCAATCTACTTCCGTAGTGATACCACCTTGGAAACCCAAGGAGGGATCGCTATGAGTTGGATCTGACTTGACAGCAGTGAGTTTGGTTTGGGTTTTATGTAGGAAGGAACTGAGGGTGAGTTTCAGCCAACAACCAATGAGTAAATGAGACCCTCAGTCAAATATACCTGGAGGAACTGAACCCGCCAACAACCACAAGAGCTCAGAGGCAGAGTCTTCCCCTGTGGGGCCTCAGACGAGCCCCCAACCCTGCTGACACCTCCATTATGTGGGATCCTGAAGCAGAGAACTCAGCTAAACTACTTGGACTCCTGACCCCCAGAAACCATAAGATAATAAATATATGTTGCTTTAAGCAGTTAACTTTGTGGTAATCTGTTATGTAGCAACAGTTAACTAATACAAGGTCCAAACTGTCACTTCAAATTGAATTTCTAAAGTCATCCTAACCCAGAATTCTCATGTTGTCAACTATCCGTTCATCTCCAAGTACATTATTCTAAGCGATTCACAATCTAAAAGAAGAGATTAGAGGTTGATTTCTTCTAAAGAAGCACCACATTAAACTAATTTCATTCTCTTTCCTCCAACAAAGAGGCATCATTGGCCAAATCTTCCTCTTTGATGCAAGTGACAAAGAGGAAAATCAAGCCCCGTTCACAGCCATCTGGGCCTAGGAAGAAGAGATAATGACAGGATCCACCCTGTTCTACCTCACACCAGGGACCCTGTTAGATGGTCCTGAGCCATGGGCCTCTGCAGGCCATTTGACCAGACTGACCTCTTGAAGACGCCAGAGGTGAGGTGTCCTCTGACGGCTACTGGTTCATTGTTTGTTATCAAAACCTCAGCCCTACAGAAATTTTTCCCTGTGGCTAGTCTGAATGTCTCCCAGAAAATAAAAGTTATTTTTAACTAAGAGCCTTAGGCTGCAAACTTGTTCCCCTTGAAGAGTTGGTTCAAGCAAAACCAAAGCTGCCAAAGAAAGGTAGGGAGAAACGAACGCCTCCAAGGAGATGCAGCCTGGAATGACTCAGCCAGGTCTAGGGACCATGTGCCTTGTCCCACAACTGTGCCCTGAATGATATTCCAGGCCCACTTCCCACTCCCTTTTACCTAAACCTCCTTCTATGCATTTCCTCCTACTTGCTCATCTTTCACCATGCCTTCACCCACACTGTTTCTAAGAAATATGTCTTTACAGATAACCAAGTTTTCCACACAGCTAAGGGTTTCCTTTCAATTCAACGTACTACTTGAAAAGCTTTGTCTGCAAAACCTCTCTAAAATGCCCCCAAAACTTCTCTGCCCACTTATGTGATAGAATGGGGTCCCCGCAGGTATCCAAGGTTCAAAACCTGAAGAGCAGGTTTCAGGCCTTGTCCCAGCCCTCAGCACCTGTGTGGCCTTGGGTTGGGACCCCGACTCCTGTCTGCAAAAGCGCACAACACTTGTCAAGAGCCCAGGATTCAAATGGAATGTATGCCTGAAAATACTCAATAGAGCATTATAAAAATAGAATCACTGGGATTACAGAAAACAATTTAGCCGTCTTAGTCTTTTGTACCTCAAGGTTACCCAGAGATCCACTATTGTATTGGCGACTCACACCTATTTTTTTCTCCTGACATCACAATTATCACGAAGGAACATTCAGGGCCTTCACAGAATAGCATCCCCCCGCCCAGGTGCCAGGCAGCTCTGGCTACTGAGAGACAGAGATCTCATTGCTGGTTAAGAGTCTTCTTTCCTCTTCCCCAGCAATCAGGCCATTTTCATTTACCTCCACTGATGCATACCTCCCTGGAGCAGCCTGTCTCTTGCTCCTAAACCTCCCAGGCTCGGCAATCAAAGAATTTGTTAGAATCGTACATAAAGTAAGAGCTTCCAGACACTGAGTGAGAGTCTAGGAGTCCTCTTTTAGAAAAAGGACAACAGCTTTGTGTGGATTTAACATCTATTTCATGCCTGGGTGGTGCAAAAGGTTAAGTTCTCCAACACTAGCCAAAAGGTCAATGGTTAAAACTCACCTAGAGATGCCTAAGAAGACAGAACTGGCAATCTGCTTCCAACGGGTACAGCCTTGAAAACCCGAGGGAGCAGTTTTATTGGGCACACATGGGATCATCATGAGTCAAAATGCACACAAGAGCAACTAACAACAACAACATCTACTTGGAAGCTCGGAGACTCTTTACAGCTCATAAGAAACTGAGCCTTCTCAATAGCTGGGTTCTGAAAAAGAAAGACGTTTATATAAAATATATAGCATTTAATGTTTTTATATGACCTCACCTGGTACCTACTTACCTACAGATATGGATGTACAGCTCCATGTCTAGTATACGATAATATTCTGTTACCTAGTGCCACTCAGACAACAATATACCACAAATGGGATGGCCTTAACAAACAGGAGTTTATTCTTACAGTTTGGAGGCTTTAAGTCCAAGTTCAAAGTGCCAAACTCTAGGGGTTGGGTGAAAGCTCCTCAGCCTTGGGCTTCAGCTCTGCCTCCAGCTCCTGGCCCACTGAAGCTAGAGGCTTTTCTTCACTCAGCTGCTGTCTGCTGAGGATGAGAAGCCCATGGTTGACAAATAAAATGGCACAGTCCTGATGTTACCAAACCACATGGCAGGCCATTAATTTAAGTCCATTGTAAGTCCCAAGGTTGGCAGAGCATAGCAGGCTGCTGAATAACAACACAGCTACATGCAGGGTCCAAGCACGCCACAAGCTCGAGACCATTCTCAAAGGTGCTTCTTATATACAGGAAGCAGACCACATGCCCAAAGCAGCTACTCAGCTGCTTGTGGTAGATCCCACCGTGGAGCTGATTGCCGGTCTCATCATGGGCAATAACTACCACCAGCTGCCCAGCCACTCAACCAGGTCCTGCCAAGTTCACACACAAACATGACCACCATAGATAACAATGATACCATGGGCATATTAATATACAGAGGAAATTCCCATTTATAATAATAACTGTCACCCTATTTACTCACTACTTAGGACACATCTCACCACCCATCTGTCAGTGTGTTGTACCATGGTGGCTTGTATGTTGCGATGATGCTGGAAGCTATGCCACTGATATTTCAAACACCAGCAGGGTCACCAATGGTGGAGAGGTTTCAGCAGGGCTTCCAGACTAAGAGTAGGAAGAAAGGCCTGGTGATCTCCTGAAAATTAGCAAATGAAAACACTACAGCTCACAACAGAACACTGTCCAATAGAGTGTTGCAAGATGAGCCCCTAGGTTGGAAGGCACTCAAAATACACAGTGGTTACAACAATGAACTTGAGCAGACCAGTGGTCATAAAGGTGGTGAAGGACTGGACAGTGTTTCTGTTCTGTTATATATAAACCCACTGCCATGGAGTTGATTCCAACTCACAGTGATCCTCAGTTTCCAAGGCTGTAAATCTTTACAGAAGTAGACTGCCTCGTCTTCCTCCCACAGCACAGCTGGTGAGTTTAAACTGCCCACCTTCTGGTTAACAGCCAAATGCCTAACCCACTGCACCACCAGAAATCCTTGTTATACCAAAAACCAAAAAACCAAATTCATTGCCATCGAGTTGATTCTGACTCATAGAGACCCGCATTGGGCTGCCAAGGCTAGAAATCTTTATGGAAGCAGACTGTCCCATCTTTCTTCTACAGAGCAACTGGTAGATTTGAACACTGACCTTTTGGTTAGCAGCCAAATGCCTTAACCACTGTTCCACCCCTAATTTGGACCTGACTCCTTAGCAACTAACAACAACATGCATTACCTCACATGATGCTCATAACAGTCTAATGAGATAGGCATTGTTACCTCTATTTTCTGATTTAAAAAATTAAGGTTCAGAAAGATTAATTGATTTGCCAAAGGATACACAGCAAGAAAGCGGGATGATTAAAGATGCCAGGCAGTGTGATTACAGAGCCAGTCCAGATGGGGATGAAAATATCTCCAGAGACAACTGCAAGTATAATTAACACTATCAGTTTTTTCCCTTAAAAAGAACAATAAATTCTAAAATCCACCCACCTGATTGAGACTTATCACATGATTCCTGCCTGAATTACCAGTTCTCAAAAGGTAATATTAACCAACACTGGTACCATCACATGCCAGATACTTTACATGCATTATCTCAAATCCTCACAAACCCCCTGCCAGGCTGGTATAATCATTCTCATCGACAGATGGGAAATCTGAGGCTCAGAAAGGTACAGTAACTTGTCCAAGAACACACAGTAAGAGGCAAGAACCAGAATTTTAATTCAGGTGTCTCTGATTCCAGTGCCTATCCTCTTGCCAACATATTGAATGATTCAAGATAAAGTGTATTCAAGGAAAATGTATACTTTTATTATATAATCAATCTTTATAATTCAGAAGATTCTTTTGAATCTTGCACAGCTTTGAAATTGAAACAACACTAGTCTAGAAGTGAAGACGGCTGGATTTATACCCTTATTTGTGTGGCCTTGGCATGTCACATAACCTCACTGACATATTGCTGTACAGACATCCAACTTCACAGGGACATGATGAGGATTAAATGGGATAAGGTGTGACGTATATGTATGTGCCACGGTCCCGAGCACATGAAGCGAGCTTTAAGCATTCTTTCCTTAACTCATCAATTATTGTTTTCCTTTAAAATAAAAGTACTGGTTGAGGTTTCTGATTGACAGTTAAGATAAACCATCTATTACCGTATAAGACAGACACAGAATCTTTGGCTCTAAAACTAAAATTGCTGAAAGGATCTTAGAAATCACTTAATATTCATTCATTCATCAACACTAACTGAGCACTTACTAAGTGCAGCAATGATGGTGAGCACTGGGGATCAGCAGTGAACAGAACAAAGGCCCAAACTTCATCTGAAGATTAGCACATAGATAAACAAGAAGACCATTTCAGAGAGGCAGTATCATGAATGGAGACAGAAAAACTTGCTCTCACTTGGCTGTGGGGAAAGCTGACTTCTAGGCCACTGGAAAGAAAAAAAAAAAAAACACCTCACTGCCGTGGAGTTGATTC
>NW_006921636.1:14312469-14321956 GCF_000298275.1 Orycteropus afer afer | reverse complement strand
GGAAACCCAAGGAGGGGTCGCTATGAGTCAGGGCCGACTCGACGGCACATAACAACAACAACAACAACATTGTCCACTGAGTGAATTTCGACTCCAAGCAATGCTACAGGACAGAGTAAAACCACCCCACAGGGTTTCCAAGGCTGTAAATCTTTATCGAAGCAGACTGCCACATCTTTCTTCTGCACAATGGCTCACAGGTTCAAACCACCAACCTTATGATTAGCAATTGAGTGTTTTAACAACTGAACCACCATGGCTCTTTAGATCTGGATTCACTCAATCACTGTCATGGAATCAATTCCTACTCCATAGCAATCCCCACTGGGTTTCCAAGGCTATAAATCTTTACAGAAGTAGACCACCTCATCTTTCTGCCACAGAGTGGCAGGAGGGTTCAAGCCACTGACCTTTTGGTTAGGAGCCAAATGCTTTAACCACTATACCACCAGAGCTCCTTCAGATCTTGCTTAAACAAAAAAACCCAAACCCACTGCTACTGAGTCGATTCTGACTCAAAGTGACCCCCATTGTGTTACAGAAGTAGATTGCCCAGTCTTGCTTCTGCAGAGAGACTAGTGGGTTTGAACCACCAATCTTCTGGTTAGCAGTCAGATGCTTTAGGCACTGCACTACCCAAGCTCCTTTAAGATCTGGGTTAGGGCCCAATAATTTGCTTTCTAACAAGTTGCCAGGTGGTGCTGACATGTCACAGAGCAGAAACGGAAAGGGGACTACATGCTCTTTATTATAGGGCACAGTGAAAAAGTAGTTGGGGAGGTATTTGATGCCTTTGGAAAATCAGAGATAAAATTACACAGGTCCTTATAGCTTATGAATCAGAGCTTCCCTCCGCAAAATCTTTGGCATTCAGCACCTTCATGCAGCCTACAAAATTCAAAGCCAGTCCCACATGTTGGCTTGAGCTTCAACCTCCTCATCTGTAAAAATGAAATAATAATCACCTGTTCTAAGTCCACTGGGTAGCTATCATGTGGATTAAAAGAGCCAATAAACTATGTTCAGCCAAAAAGTGAATTCTTAAACTGATGTGCTTAGTGGAGCCCCAGAGGTCCTGAGACTACAACCTGGGATGAACCACACACACAGGTCTTTATCTAAGTGGGAGGGTGTGGTGCCTTCAGCTGCGGAGTCATACCTCAAGCTCAGCCCTTGTTCTAGGATACGTGAGGGCCATCCCCTAAATAATCATCTTGTAAAACTGTGATCCAGGTGAAAGAAAATAAAAGAGCTGATTCCAACTCGTGGTGACCCCATGAGTGTCAGAGCCCTGTGGTCCAGAGGGTTGTCAATGGCTGATTTTTTGGAAGAAGATCACCAGGTCTCTCTTTCAAGGTGCCTCTGTGTAGACTCAAAACTCCAAACTTTTGTTTAGCAGCTGAGTGCATAACCCTTTGGACCATTCAGGAACTCCAAGATTGGGATAACTAAACTACTTTGGAGGAGATGGGGCTCTTCTCTTGGGGACACAGTCCCCTTTTCCCCATAAATCTTAGTGTCATAAAGATCTGCTAAGATTACACATCATAGTGATGATAAATCTGGAGTCAAGAGTGGGACACCCACTAGTGTGACTGTACCCAGCCCTTTAAACCTCCATAAAACCCATTCTCCTATGTACAAAGTTGTTGTGTCTGCCTCATAGGATCACTGCAAGAATTAAATGAAGTCTTAAAATTCTCCAAAGGAATTCTCATTGAAAATTCTGAAGGCTGGCTTTCCACCCAAGCATGTCCAATAGGACCTCGATTCTCTCCCAAGCATGAGTTAGCACAGCACCTCGCACAAAGTAAATTAGAGAAGCAGCAGAGAGTAGTGGCTAAGAACAGAGATTCCAGCCTTGAACTGCTTGGGTTCTAGCCCTGGCTCTACCACTCACTATCTCTGTGGCCTTGGACTTGCCAAGTAACCATTGTGTTCTGTAATTTTGATGATTATTGTACTCACATGTCACAGGATTGTCATGAAGATGGGTGATGGTTAAAGCACTTGGGAAAATGTTTGGCTCATGTTAAAGTAAAATATGCAGTGGTGTCAGTGCTCACCCTTTGGTTGAATTTTCTATCTTATATTTTTATTCCCCCAAAGTTCAGTTTTGCTCTTTCATACTATTTAAGACATGCCTTAGTGTACCTGTGATTTTCATAAACGTTTACATCTAGTTCCTTATTATTATCTCCATTTGGTGTACTGCCTAAGGCATATGACTGCTAACCAGAAGGCTGGCGGTTCAAACTCACCAGCTGCTTCTCAGAAGGAAGATTGGGCACTCTACTTCTGTAGAGATACTGCCTCAAAAACCCTAGGAGGCATCACTATGAGTTGAATCAACTCAATAGCAGTGAGTTTGGGTTTTTTTGTTTTTTTTTTGGGGGGGGGTATCATACATCAGAGCTCTGGTGGCACAGTGGTTAAACACTTGGTTGTTAACCAAAAGGTCAGTGGTTCAAAGCCCCTAGCCACTCCTCCAAAGAAAGGCGTGGCAGTCTGCTTCTGTAAAGATTTATGGCCTTGGAAACCTTCTACATCATTTCTACTCTGTCCTACAAGGTCTCTGTGAGTCGGAATAGACTCAACAGCAATGGGTTTGCTTTTGGGGGGTTTATCATCCATCATCTCACCAAATGATTTGTCATCTCTTTGTATTTTCTGCTGCCCTTCCAACAGAAGCCAAAGGCTCTCCTCTCTTGTATACTCTTTGGGGTTTAGACATATTTACCCCTGGAATGTGAAGACTCCAATTGTCATATTCTAATCTGGACTGTTTCAGTGGAGTCGCTTGAAATGAACAATCCTGGGAAAAGATTCCACTTGTTTCATCTTCCAAACCTGGGGATTTCATAACATATTCCTTTTGAACCAACAAGCTATTGATGGTGTCAAACGACAAAACTAAGGGGTCCTGGTAGTGCAATGGTTAAGGGCTCAGCTGCTAACCGAAAGGTCAGCAGTTTGAATCTACCAGCAGCTTTGTGGGAGAAAAGACTTTGTTCTCTGTTCCCATAAAAATTACAGCCTAGGATACCCTATACAGCAGCTCTACTTGGTCATATGGGGTTGCTATGAGTCAGAATGAACTCAATGGCACACCACAACAACAATGGCAAAACTGATCAATTGAGAAAAGCCAGATTTTTAATATATTAAAGGTTTCAAATCATTTGATTTTCAGGGAACAAAAATCAACATTCGTAAGTAGGAGGCATAGAATCCCAACCCAGAAGTCATCTGGTTATAAACAATAGTTTAGCTTAATTAGTAGACTGTCGGCCTTGAGTTTAAAGAACTATCTATATGGGATCAAACTGACAACAGCACCTGGAAAGGTTAGATAGGAAGCCTGGAGGGAAGTGAGATTATGTTAATGAGGGAGGAACAGCTAGGAAAAGGAAGGTCAGAATGGTTGCACAACTTGAAGAACAGAATCAATGCCACTGAATTATACTTGTAGAAATTGTTGAATTGGTGTGTGTTCTGGTGTGTGTATTTTTCACAACAAAAGAATAAATATAAGAAATTACTTTTTTAAAAAATCATCTGGATTTTTCAAAGAAAAGAAAACTGTGCCCAGATTCATCCGGTTATTTCATGGTTGAGAAAACTATGCCAGGTTCATACCATCTATAAACACTGAAATTTTTTTAAAGCACTAGTCCTCTGTCAAATGAGCCTTTCTGAGTACTCAACAAACCCAGGACCAAAGCAGTCCCATGGAAGAATATCTGCTGTTTCCCTGGTGGGCAGGGGGTCTTCTCCATGGAGGTCCTAGGAGAGAGAAGGGAGTGTGGTAAGAGGATAGATGCTAATGCCTAGCAAGATCCCCTCCAATGGAGCCACACAAACTCACACCCAAATGTCCTCTTTTGTCTACAACACATTTCTCTACTTATCTCCTAACCAGATGCTTGGATCTTGAAATTTCCCAAGGGAACCCTCATTACAGACTCTGAAAGAAGGCTCTCCACATAAAAAAAATAATAATAAGGCTCAAATTTGTGTTGAGACAATGACTGAAGAAAACAGTACACATGTTTAAATGTCCTATCATTTTCACTTTACTAACAAACCTTCTGCCACTCCTCAGTCAGTCTGTAGTACTGGTGGCTTGTGTAAAGATGGCTTCCGTGTTGCTGTGATGCTAGAAGTTATGCCACTGGTATTTCAAATACCAGAAGGATCACCCAGGGTGGACAGGTTTCACAGAGCTTCCAGACTAAGACAGACTAGAAAAAAGGACATAGCCAGGTACACTGAAGAACAGCTGCCTCCTCAAAGTAGAGTCAGCCCAAATGATGTGGATGGGACAAAGCTTTCTGGGCTTTCATTTGCTGATGTGGCATGATACAAAAGAAGAAGAAACAGCTGCAAACATTCATTAATAATTGGAAGGTGGAATGTATGCAGTATGCATCTAGGGAAACTGGAAGTTCTAAAAAATGAAATAGAACACATAAAGATTATCCTAGGCATTAGTGAGCTGAAATGACTGGCATTGGCCATTTTGAATCAGACAATCATATAGTCTATTATGCCCACAATGACAAGTTAAAAAGGAATGGCGTCGCATTCATCACTAAAAAGAGCATTTCAAGATCTATCCTGAAATACAATGCTGTCAGTGATAGGATAATATCCATACACCTACAAGGAAGACAAATTAATACAACTATTTTTCAAATCTGCACTAATCACTAAAGCCAAAGATGAAGAAATTGAAGATTTTTACCAATTTCTGCACTATGAAATTGACCACACATGCAATCAAGATGTATTATTAATTAGTGGTGATCAGAATGCATAAGTTGGAAACAAAGAAGATGTAACAGTGGTTGGGAAATATGGCCTTGATGATAGAAATGGCATCAGAGATGGCATGATAGAATTTTGCATGACAACAACTTATTCATTGCAAATACCTTTTCTCAACAATGTAAATGGTGATTATGCACATAGACCTCACCAAATGAAGTTCACAGGAATCAAATCAAATACATCTGTGAAAAGAGAAGAGGGAGAAGCTCAGTATCTTCAGTGAGAATAAGGCCAAAGGCCAACTGTGAAACAGGCCGTCCACTGCTCATGTTCAAGTTCAAGTTGAAGCTATAGAAAATTTAAACAAGTCCACAAGAGCCAGAATATGAACTTGAGTATATACCACCTGAATTTAGAGACCATCTGAACAACAGATTTGACACACTGAATATGAGTGACCAAAGACTAGACAAGCTGTGGGATGACATCAAGGTATCATACATGAAGAAAGCAAAAGGTCATAAAAAGGCAGGAAGGAAGAGAAGACAAAATGGATGTTCAGAAGAGACTCTGAAACTTGTTCTTGAAAGAAGAATAGTTAAAGTGAATGGAAGAAATGATGAGATAAAAGAGCTGAAAACAAATTTTCAAAGGGCAGCCCAAGAGGACAAAGTAAAGAATTATAATAAAATGTGCAAAGACTTGGTGTTGGAAAAGCAAAGGGAAAGAACACACTCAGTTATTTCTCAAGCTGAAAAAACTGAAGAGAAAATTCAAGCCTCAAATTGCAATACTGAAAGATTCTATGGGCAAAATATTGAACAATGCAGGAAGCATCAAAACAAGATGGGAGGGATACAAAGCATCACTATACCAAAAAGAATTGGTTGGTATTCAACCATTTCAGGAAGTAACATATGATTATGAACCGATGGTACTAAAGAGGAAAACCAAGCTGCACTGAAAGAATTGGAGAAAAATAAGGAATTGATGGAATGCCCAGTGAGATGTTTCAAAAACTGGATGTAGCACTGGAAAAGTTCATTTTTTATGCCAAGAAATTTGGTAGACAGCTACTTGGCCAACCAAAGGAAGAGATTCATATTTGTGCCCATTCTAGAGAAAGGTGATCCAACAGAAGGCAGAAATTATTAAACAGTATTGTCAATATCACACACAAGTAAAATTTTGCTGAAAATAATTCAAAAACAATTGCAGGACTTCTGTTAAGATGGCGGAATAGGCACACAAGCTACACAGACCCTCTTCAACAAAGAAAAGAGAAACCAATTAACAGAGAGACAGAAGATAATCCTGGAGCCCTGAGCTTTGAAAAGAAGTATGCAGAAGTGGATTAGGCACCAACTAGTGGAAAAACCAGAATGAAAACAGTGAGTAGGGAGACAATCAGAGCAGTGGACTGTCAGCTACTCTAACAGACCAATAGCCTGAATATTTCCAAGTGGTGTTGGGAGCTAAGAATGGACCTAAACATCAGCCCTGGTCTCCAAGGGCTGCAGGGATGACTGTGCTAGTGGCCTATGACTAGGAAAAGAAATACCAAGGAGGGAGACAACCTGAGCTGAGGACTTTTGACGGTCTGGAGGGTGCAGCCATTTTGATTGTTTACAAGCAGTGGCCATTTTGCATATTTAAAGTGACCGAGGGTGCAGCCATTTTGAATGTTTACAAGTGGTGGCCATATTGGATTTTAAAGTGACAGCATTCTCATTCAGATCCCAGGGACCTAAGAATAGGCTCCATCTGCCAAGGACAGCAGGGACATATGGGAGGCTAACAACAAGATGGAGACAGATGGTGAGTGTAAAAGTGCTGCTAACTAGTGAATAGAGGAGCACAGTACCCTGCTTTCATAGACAACATCAAAACAAAACAAAGAAAATGAAAATCATAGGCAAGTTACTCCAACATACAATCACCAATTAAATATAAACACAAAAATGTCACAATGCTTCAGATACAACAGAGCACCACAGTCCACACAAAGAAGCAAGATAAAGCAGGAGAAACAAAGGACCAGGATACAGACCCAAAACACATACCTAAGGAAGTAGCAGCACTGGAACTCCCTGATAAGGAATTCAAAAGAATTATATTTAGGTACCTACAATGGATTGAGAGACAGATCAAGGAAAACACAAAATTAAGGAAAACACAGAGAAAACCCTACAACAATTTCAAAAGACAATACAAGAAAAAAATGACAAAAGAAATGAAAAATTAGAAATGATACAAAATCTACAGATAGAAATCCAGAACATTATTACTAAATTTTCAGAAATACATAACACATTGAACAGGCAAAGAGTAGAACAGAATCAATGGAAGACAGAATTAGTGAGATTGAAGAAAAATGCATTAATACTTCTTTGCAAAGGGATCAATCAGAAAAAAGATCAAAACAAAATGAAGAAAGCCTAAGGTTCATGTAGGATATCATCAAAAATAATAACCTACATGTAATTGCAATTCCAGAACAGGAAGAGACAAATAAAACCACAGAGAAAATTGTCAAAGATTTGTTGGAAGACAATTTTCCTGGTATGATGAAAGATAAGAATATATCCATTCAAGAACTCCAACGAACCCCAAACAGGATAGACCTCAAAAGAACATCACCAAGATGTATCATCATCAAACTCGCCAAAACCAAAGATAAAGAAAGAATCCTGAAAGCAACACAAAGAAAACGAAAAGTTACCTACAGGGGGCAACCAATAAGACTAAGTTTGGATTTCTCGGCAGAAACCATGCAGGCGAGAAGACAATGGGATGGTATATACAAAACCCTGAAAGAGAAAATTTTCCAACCAAGAATTATATACCCAGCAAAATTGTCCCTCAAATATGATGGTAAAATTGGGACATTCCCAGATAAGCAGAAATTAAGGGAATTTGTTAAAACCAAATCAAACTTGAGGGCACATAACAACAACAACAACAGACCAAACTTGCAAGAGCTGCTAAAGGGAGCCCTTTGGACAGAGAACCAACAACAGCAAACAACTACAGATCATTAATACATATGATGACATAACCCAAAAACCAACCAATTATGGGAGCATCCAAAGTAAATAAGCCTACAGGATTGTAAACAGGGAATCAGAGACATCAATTGGCAAATGAGGACAACTACAAATCAAAAACAGGGAAAAAATTGTGTAGTTACAGAACTTCTAAATGATAGGCAAGTCAAGACAACTGCAAGATAGAATGGACTATTCTAAACTTGGGAAGAAAATTATAAATCACAGGGTAACCTCAAAGAAAAATGATAAGCCTTCACATCAAAATTAAAAAGAGGCCCAGCACAAATACTAAAACAATAGCAACAAAGGAAGTGATAACACAATTCATAAACAAAACGAGCTCAGCACAGAAAATTATATGGAACAAAGAAATCAGGAACACTACGAAAAAGCACATAACAAAATGACAGCAACACATCCACACTTGTTGATAATTACATATCTGACAAGGGACTTATCTCTAAAATTTATAGAAAACTCCAATACCTCAACAACAAAAAGACTAACAATCCAATGAAAAATGGGCAGAAGACATGAATAGACACTTCACCAAAGAGGATATTCAGGCAGCCAACAAATACATGAAGATATGCTCATGATCATTAGCCATCAGAGAGAATCAAATCAAAACAATAATGAGACACCATCTAACCCCAGCACTAATGACAATGTTCAACACGACAGAAAATAACAAATCCTAGTGAGGATGTGGAGAGACTGGAACTTTCATACACTGCTGATAGGACTGCAAAATGATATAAAAACTGTGGAAAACAGTATACCAATTCCATAAAATTCTGGAATTAGAAATACATTTGACCCAGCCATTACATTATATATATATAGGTATATATCATAAAGAAGTGAGAGCCAGAACAAGAACAGATATATGCACACCCATGTTCGTTGCAGCACTATTAACAATAACAAAAATAAGAAAACAACCTACGTGCCCATCAACAGAAGAACAGATAACCAAGCTATGGTACACACACACAATGGAACTCTAGACAACACTTAAGAATAATATAGAATCTGCAAAACACCGCATAACATGGATGAACTTGGAGGACATTACGCTGAGTGAAATAAGACAATCACAGAAGGACAAATATTGTATTAGCTCATTATTGTAAAAAGTCAAGGAAAGGTTTATATATGGAAGGAAACTTTGTCTGTCACCAGGGGTGGGAGAGGTGGGAAAGGGACACTGCAAAAAAAAAAAAAAGCACTGACCCATGTCACTTTAGTTTTGTGTATTTCACTGTACATAAATTATATTTCAATAAAATGTATTTTTTAAAAAAAGAAAAAACACACATACTTCACAAACAGCTTTAAAAAAAAAAAAAATGAGTACAGCCAAGAAAAAAAAATGAGTACAGCCAAGAAACCATACGGGGCAGTCCTGCTCTGTCACACAGGGTCACTAGAGTCAGAATCAACTCAATGAGCGCCAACAACAGGTTTGAGGAAGGATGAGGGGACAAGAAGATGATAGCTAAAGAGTACAGGTTTATTTTGAGGTGATGAAAATGTCCTAAATAGACTGTGATGATGGTTGTACATTATTTGTGACTATGCTAAAAACACTTTAAATAAGTGAGTTGCATGGTATGTGAATACATCTCAGTAAAGCTGTAATTAAAAAAAAAAAAAAAAAA
>NW_006921636.1:14310661-14311714 GCF_000298275.1 Orycteropus afer afer | reverse complement strand
GAAATTCAGTCCAGATTCATAAGAGAATGTAGAACAAGAGATATCATTGCTGATGTCAGACAGATCTGAGCTTAAAGCAAGAATATCAGAAAGATGTTTACCTGTGTTTTATTGATTATGCAAAGGGTTCTGACTGTGGATCATAATAAATCATGAATAACATTGTGAGGAATGAGAATTCCAGAACACTTATTGTGCCCTTGCAGAACCTGTACATAGACCAAGAAGCAGTCATTCAAACAGAACAAAGGGGTACTGAGTGGTTAAAATCAGGAAAGGTGTGTGTCAGGGTTGTATCCTTTCACCATACTTATTCAATCTGTATGTTGAGCAAATAATCCAAAAAGCTGGACTACATGAAGATGAACATGGCACCAAGATAGGAGAAGGACTCATTAACAATCTGTGACATGCAGATGACACAACCATGCTTGCTGAAAGTGAAGACTTGAAGCACTTACTGATGAAGATCAAAGACTACCGCTTTCATTATGGATTACACCTCAATATGAAGAAAATAAAAGTCCTCACAACTGGACCAATAAACAACATCATGATAAATAAAGAATAGATTGGAGTTGTCAAGGATTTGACTTTACTTGGATCCACAACCAGTGCTCATGGAAGCAGCAGTCAAGAAATCAAACGGTGTGTTACATTGGGGAAATCTGCAAAAGACCTCTTTAAAGTGTTTCAGAGCAAAGACGTCACTTTGAAGACCAGGGTGTATCTCACCCAAGCCATGGTATTTCAACAGCTCCACATGCATGTGAGAGCTGGACAATGAATAAGGAAGACTGCGGAAGAATGATGCATTTGAATTGTGGTGTTGGCCAAGAATAGTGAACGGACCATGCACTGCTAAAAGAACAAACAAATCTGTCTTGGAGGAAGTATAGCTCCTCAGAAGCAAGAATGGCCAGACTTAGTCTCTTGTACTTTGGTCATGTTGTCAGAGGGATGAATCCCTGAAGAAGGATATCACTCTTGGTAAAGCCGTGGGTCAGAGAGAAAGGGAAAGACCTTCTATGAGATGAATTGACACAGTGGCTG
>NW_006921636.1:14296640-14310066 GCF_000298275.1 Orycteropus afer afer | reverse complement strand
ATATACACTTTGATTTTTAATGCATATTTGATTGTTACATCCAAAATGTTGGATATGGTTCATAAACCAGAAGAGCCTGATATTGTAAATATCCTTTAATAATATGCTCAGATTTTTAGCATATACTCTTCCAAGATGCTGGTATAAAAAGACAGCAGCATAGCAAGAGTTAGCCTGCCTCAATATACAAGGAGGATTCCCCCCGGTGTTGAAGAAGCTACTGGCAACTCTGTACCTCACTGGTGAACCAAAGCACCAGAAATGCCATCCAAGATATATTGCATCTCTTCTGCTCTGAATCACTTGCATGATACCCTGTGTCTTTGGCTACATAAATCATGAACATATAGTTTTGGAATACACACAAGGTCCCTGCCAGGTAATCTTAACCTATTGGAAACTATGCTGTTGGTGTCAGAAGTGGGACATGAATGCAGAGCCCATAACCATGGCCAGATTTTAGATGGGAATTAGAATATCAAGTAGGAAAAAAATGAGTAAAAACATTCCTGAAATATAAGAATTTTTATGAGAGGAGCTGAGTTAAATGCAATCCATAACACTGTCCCTCTCCCTCCAACCATTTGGACCTGGCACATAATAAAAAAACAACTGAACCAAGGGCAATGATCCCAAAGCATAATTCCAAGAATCTTATGTGAGTGCTAAAGCAATGGCTAGGACTAAAGACCTCCAAAGGGAGTTGAAACTCCAAAAGGAGGAAATATCTGGTGTTTGGTATGGATTCCAAAAGGATGCCCTGAACTAGACAGATGAAAAGGTCACTTGAGATGGGGGAGGTCCCAAGAATCCCTAGAGACCCTGGTGAAAAAGATGGTCAGAAATTTTCCAAGGATAAATGATAGCTGCTAAAGTTTTAGAATGAGAAGGAATAGAGAAATGCTTTAATGCTCATTGAGTCAACTCTACAGGTAGCAGCAATAGCAATATTGACACAACACACAAAGCAACTTAAACACATGCCAAATGTTGTACATGTGAGAAGAGGTTAAGATAAGAAAGCTCAGACCACCAACCTGCACTGAAAAGGTGACCAGTAAGGAGAGGCTGATCTCATGCTAAATTTTAAGCTAAGACATTGTTTTGAAAAGTGTACACCTCTTATGGACAATGGTGCCCTTGGAACTCTGGGATTGGCTCAAGTTAACAGCACTCCTCCACCACAAACAGTGTTCAGAGGGCCAAATCTCAGAAATAATTTTCTACTTGAAACAGACACTCTCTGAGTAGAAAATTTAATAGGCTTAATTTAGAGGGAAAATTTGCATTGGTAAGTATACAAAGATAAATCTTTTTTAAACTCCTGTTTGAAGCAAGGATGATGTGGTACCTGTTCTCAGTTTAGTGTTTGGATGTTTGAGCTGAGCATCTCAGTAGCTGAGAGCTACGTTTCCTCTTTCCTAGGAGGTTCCATGTTTCCTTAGTAAGCCTAATTAAAATGGCCTCAACAGAATGCAACCCAAGTGTTAGAGAGCTGGCCTCTGCTTTGTTCCAGACAATTTTGTTTAGGAGAAGATAACCATCCTGAACTGGAGCCAGATGAGATACAGGGAGGAGGCTGGCAAAATGCCCAGCTTCTTTAAGGCTAGAAGCTTTGGGGAAATAACTGATTATTCCTCCCCCTACACACACAGGGTTTAAGACAGTTTAGAATCTTGGCTTAAAGTCTTGGTTCTGAAGTTTCTGAGCCGAAAACCACTCCTCTCCCCCTCTCATACACACACTTTTTGTAACTGCATTAAAGCTTTAATCTGGAAGCATATGGTTTGTGGAAGATGCGATCAACACCAGGAGCCCTAACTCCGTATGGACTCTTGACATAGTTCAGACGCCAGTCGCATTCTTTGTTACTTCCCTAATACTTGCTGACCATTAAACCAGTAATGTGACTATGCTTAGCCAAGGCCAAGGCAAGCCCAGGGAGGGGTAGTTTGCCCTCAGGATGGGTGTAGATGAAAGCAGATTATGCAGAAAGATGCTCACACAAAGAACTGGGAGCTTGCCTGAGCATTTATAGATTGTAGCCAACCAGACACATGTTCAATTTAAAGGTGGAGGCACTGGTACTATGACTCAAGGTTGCACAATCATGAGCCAGACCCTGATCACCACATAACCAGGTAATCAAAGCCCCCAGAACCAACCTTCTAACCTTTCTTAGCCTGCAATTATGTATGTATCCCAATCATGGTCCTGTCCCCATTCCTGTAGTTTCATCCATGACATTGATGGACTGACCTGCCACCAATCATGATCATGTGATGATTTTCTTTGCCCTCCATCACATGCAATGAATACGAGAACTATGATTCAGCGGATTCCATTGGCCTCTGTAATGAGTACTTGCTGACAGTTTCCCTCATCCAGATGACTATCTTTGTTTTTGTCTTTGTCCTGTGTAAGACTTAATAAAAGGGTCTCTATGGAATACTTGGGAGGTCTGGTGGTGGAAGGTTGGGCAATCCTACTTCCGTAGTGATACTGCCTCGGAAACCCAAGGAGGGGTCGCTATGAGTCAGGGCCGACTCGACGGCACATAACAACAACAACAACAACAACATGGAATACTTGGGAGGTCTGGTGGTGTAGTGCCTAAGTCATCTGACTGCTAACCAGAAGTCTGGTGGTTCAAACCCATGAGCTACTCCTCAGAAGGAAGACTGGACAATCTACTTCCACAGAGATATCGCCTCAGAAACCCTAGCAAATAACAAAAGTTGAAAAAAATAATGCAAAATATGAGGAGATAATAAATGAACAATATTAGACAAAGGAAAGAGTCACTGAATAAAAAATAATAACAGTTAGCATCAGGATCTCTGGACCTAGAAACCACAGGACAGGGATGGAACATTACCGTGACTTTGAACTCAAAGCTGGCCCAGCTAAGCAGGATGAGGTGTTTGATGTAGACTTGTTAGATCCAGCTGCACAGAGTCCATATAGCAGCAGCACAATCTAGACACCCAGGAAAACTATACCCTCACCTTCCCTCACTCCAGCAGGCATGGCTGGCATCCACCCTTGCACAGCCTCAATTGGCTGTGTGTCAGCTTGGTCAACGAAGCTTTGTCAAGAAGCTGGTCAATGACCAAGAAATTGCCCAAACATTATACAAGTGGAAGTCAGTTGCCCAAAGCGTCTGAAAGGTGAACTCAAGGTGTCTTGGGCTCCTTCCCCAGAATCGCGCTATGGAAATGACCTCAAAATGGTCCAGAGCCAAGATAAAATATTGAGTCCCCTGACTAAATACAGATACTGCTACACAAGCACAATGGGGACCTTTGTAACCATCAGCCCCCTCCCTATCCTCCATTCAATAGCTAATCTGTGAAAACAGGTAAATTCCTGTCCCCAGCAAGAAGTACTATGTCTGATCAGCCCATTTGGATGTTGACAAAACCAAATATCGTGGACCCAATGTGTCCCCCAGATGCAGGTGTTGCAAATTCTGACCCCTACTTCTGCAGATGTGATCCCATTTGGGAACAGGCTTTTATTTACTATGTTAATAAGGTCAGATCAGTGTCGGGTATGTTTCAAGCCAATCACTTTTGAGATATGAAAGAGCTGATGAGGCACGCAAGCAAACAAGCACAGATGGAGTAGATGCCACAGCACATGAAGATCACCAAGGAACCCTGCAGCAGAGGCTGGGAAGAGACAAGGACCTTCCCCCAAGCCAACAGAGAGAGAAGGCCTTCCCCCAGCTCCAGTCAAGGCCCTGAATTCAAGCTTCTAGCCTCCTAAACTGTGAGAAAATAAATTTCTGTTTTTAAAGTCACCTGCTCCTGGTATTTTTGTTATAGCAGCACTAGGAAACTATGTTACCATCCCTGGTGTGGATTTCATGAGGCTCTAACCACAGGTCCTCGGAGAAGGTACTTGACTGAGCTTCATCCGTGATGACCACACTGCTCCCATGTCAAATAAAACAAAGGGTCCAGCACAACATACAATAATTTGGTGCATACAATAATTTGTTTATCTACATTAAATTTTTCAATTGCTGTAACCTGTTTGATTCTCTATGTCAGCATTCTGAAAAAAAAAAACTCACTGCCATGGAGTCAATTGCAACTCATAGCAACTCCTCCTTGGGTTTCTGAGGCAATATCTCTATGGAAGTAGATTGTCCGACCTTCCTTCCCAGGAGTGGCTGGTAGGTTTGAACCACCAGCCTTGTGGTTAGCAGTCAAGTACCTTAGGCACCACACCACCAGAGCTCCCATTGTTAGCATTATGGGATAATTTTTTTTAACACCATCTGTAGATGGGTCCAACAAATCTAAAATAACTACATGTAATTAAAAAATATTAAATTTCAGCTAAATTATATTATAACCCTAATCTATTAGGTTTTTTTAGAAATTAATTCTTGTAGAATCTAGATATTATGGTAAAAACGCTACCGTCTTACAAAAACAATATAGTACTTCAACTTTTGGGATGAAGTTTAAAAAGATGTCTGATGATCCTCACATTCACTTGTATGTCCCGACATTCCTAATTAACTTTTAAAATTGGGAATAAATCAGTCTTGAAACAATAAATCTCTCTATTCAAAGCCCTTCAAAAAGTGAAAGCTTGACACTGAACAGACACTTGTTTTTGTTGTTGTTATGTGCCACTGAGTCAGACCCAACTCATAGCAACCCCTCCTTGGGTTTCCAAGGCAGTATCACTATGGAAGTAGATTGACCCATCTTCCCTCCAAGGAGTGGTTGATGGGTTTGAACCGCCAGCCTTCTGGTTAGCAGTTAAATGCCTTAGACACTACGCTACCAGAACTCCCCGCAAGATACTAGGTTTCCAATATTTATCTATTATTTGAGGTTTCTGTGATAGCCAGCTTCTGAAATGGCCTCCAACCAAAGACCAACCAAACTCACTGCCATCACGTCGGATCCAAGTAATAGCAACCCCTCTTTGGGTTTCTGAGGTGGGGAGCTCTGGTAGCATAGTGGCTAAGACACTTGCCTGCTAACCAGATGGCTGGCGGTTCAAACCCACCAGCCACTCCTCGGAAGGAAGGTTGGGCAATCCTACTTCCGTAGTGATACTGCCTCGGAAACCCAAGAAGGGGTCGCTATGAGTCAGGTTTGACTCGACGGCACATAACAACAACAACAACAACATCACTATGGAAGTAGATTGTCCAACCTTCCTTCCAAGGAATGGCTGTTGGGTTTGAACCACCAGCCTTCTGATTAGCAGTCAAATGCCTTAGGCACTATGCTACCAGAGCTCCTGAAATGGCCCCCACTGATTCCCATTTCCTGGTATTCATCTCCTTCTATAAACCCCTCCCCTTGAGTGTGTGCAGGACCAAGCAACTTGCTTCTGACTTACAAAATACAGGAAAAGGGCTGAAATTTCATTTCCAATACTAGGTTACAAAAGATTATGACTTTAGTCTTGCTCATACTCTGTCTTGATCTCTCTTGTTCGCGGTTATGAAGCCTGCTACCATGTTGTGAACTGCCCTATGGAGAGGCCCATGTGGCAAGGAACTGAGGGCAGCCTCCAGCCGGCAGCCTCCAGCCAATAGCCAGTGAGGGTCCGAGGCCTCCTGTGCAACAGTCCATGAATCTCTGAATCCTGCCACCAATCCTGTGAGTGAGCTTGGAAGTACATCCTCTTCCATTCCAGCTGAGGTGATTGTAATCTCAGTCAATACCTTGACTGCAGCCTTGTGAGAGACCCCGAGCCAGAGGGCCCAAGGTAGCCATGTCCAGATTCCTGACTGAAAGAAACAGTGCAAGGATAAAGTCACTAAGTTTGGGGCAATCAGTTCCATGGCAATAGATAACACAGTTCCCTTGGAGTGAGACTGGAATTTGTAGTTTTCTTTTCAAAAAATTGATACCCAAGTGTTCTGGTTACCTAGTGCCGCTCTGACAAAAAATATACCACAAATGGGATGGCCTTAACAAACAGGAGTTTATTCTTACAGTTTGGAGGCTTTAAGTCCAAGTTCAAAGTGCCAGGTGCTGGGTAAAAGCCCCTCAACCTTGGGGTCTAGCTCTGCCTCCTGCTCCCGGCCCACTGGAGCTAGAGGCATTGCTTCACTCAGACAGCTGCTGGCTGCTGAGGGTGAGAAGCCCCAAGGTTGACAAGTAAAAAGGGCACAGTCCCAATGTTACCAAATCACACAGCAGGCCATTAACTTAAGCCCACTGTAAGTCCCAAGATCAGCAGAGCATAGCAGGCTGCCGAGCAATGACACGGCTACATGCAGGGTCCAAGCGTGCCATAGGCTAGAGACCATTCCCAAGGCTTCTCTTTATATACAGGAAACAGACCACATGCCAAAGGCAGCTACTCAGCTGCTTGTGGTAGATCCCATCATGGAGTTGACTGCCAGTCTCATCATGGGGAATAACTACCACCAGCTGCCCAGCCACTCAACCAGGCCCAGCCAAGCTGACTGTTACAAATGTAACTACCACACCAAGCAACACCAACAATGAGAATCACTTGGGCCCATGCACTTTTAGGGGGGTGCAATTCCAAGATGCTTAAGAAAAAAAAAAAAAAAACATAAATAGCCACTTCTAGGCTGTATTCTAATTTATTCTAATTTAAACACATAGTAGAACAGTGTGCCAAAATTTTTTCATTAGATCAATGAGTTTTCATATTCAAACCAACTTTTGAAAAAATCAGAGAAAAAATCATAAAACATATGCCCTCTGAAATATACCTTTCTTTTCTATCCTTAACATTTTCAGCAGCCTGTTTTACCCTGCCCTACCCCAGGTAGCATAGTGATAAAGCACTTGACTGCTAACCAGAAAGCCGGCGGTTCAAACCCACCAGCCACTCCTCGGAAGGAAGGTTGGGCAATCCTACTCCCGTAGTGATACTGCCTCGGAAACCCAAGGAGGGGTCGCTATGAGTCAGGGCTGACTCCACAGCACTTAACAACAACAACCCCAGTGTTAGAACAGAACACAACACTGTGGGCCCGACTCTGGTGTCTCCGTGAAAAGACACCAGGACTCTTTAAAAAGTAACTGACTGCATGTTTGGTGCAGAAAACCTCAACCAAGCCCCAGATCTTTGTTGTCACAGAAAAATAAGGATGTGTCCTCACCGATGTCTAGAACTGGTAGAAAAGAATCTGGTTTGAAGGGGCTCCCAGTGACCAACCAGTGATAATTTGAGCAGCAACAACAACAAAAAAAAAAAAACACTGATCATAATTAGAGTCAATTAAAGCAAGTCCAGACCGCTCGAGGCCGCTAGTTCATCTTGATGATGGTACATTAAGTGCTCTTTCAGAAGTTCAGCCTGCTGCTCTGAATTCAGTCCTTCACGCTTGGTTCCAAAGACACCAATGTTGTTGTTGTTGTTGTTTTGCCGTCGAGTCGGCCCCGACTCACATGACCCTTAAAGGTTGAGCATGTAACCCCCCACCACGAGTTAGTGGGGGACTGAGGGAAATGGATGTGTGGTCTCATGTCTGGCTTTAGAACCACCGGCAGAACAGCACAGCAAAGTAGCGTCGGGGGGCGACATGAGAGAAAAGAGGCTTTCTGGGGTCCTTGGAAGCTAGAGTTGGGGACAGTGCTCAGGGACACGCAGGCAAGAGCACCACATCTCCCCACAGGTAAGGATGGGCCTCACTGATGCCGAGAAGGCTCCAGGCTCGTAAAGTTCTTTATAAGAGCAGCACAGTGACGATCAGTGGGGACCCAGGGTGTTCAGTGGGAGAATCCTCGCCTTCCACGCAGGACACCTGGGTTCAGTGCCCAGCCAATGCACCTCGGGAGCGGCTACCACCCATCTGTCAACGGAGGCTTGGGTGTTGCTACGACGCTGAACAGGTTTCAACCGAGCTTCCAAACTAAGACTGAGAGGAAAGGCCTGAGGATTTCCTTCTAAAAATCAGCCAATGGAAACCCTCCGCGTCACAACCGGCCCTGGGGATGGCACCCTACCGGCAGCCTTTCCTTCCACTCGGCTTGGGGTCACCAGGAGTCAGAGGCCCCCTAAATGGGAGCTACCACCACCAACAGGGATTGCTGGCGTGAAGCTTTTCCGGGCCTGGATGCAAAGCCCGGATAAAGGCAGGGCCGGAGCAGACCTGGGCTGTTTTCTCATTTTCAGCAGCTGTTTATCCAGTTAGAAAACTAAGGGGCCAAAAGAATGTCACATCTGCCCCTGCTCAGGAGAATTTCAACTCGCCTGTTAAATTTCTACATCCTTGGCTAAATGAGAAAGGCAATGGATGAATGAAAATGAATAAATGCATCATCTATTCTCCTCCCCCATGGATCCATCCCCGACCAAAACACTGCAGGCACAAGGTATTCGCGGCCTGTTTTAACAGACGTTGCCAAATTAGCACTCAAAGTGGCGGTTTCAATTTTCCCGACTCAACAATGAAAAAAACATCTAATTGCTCAGATCCTTGTCAAAACTTGATAGTCTTAAACTTTTTAATTTTGCCAAACTGATGAGGAGAAAAAAAAAAAATGCTAGTCTTGCTTTAATTCACAGTTTCAAAAGCCTGAAAGAGGAAGAAAAATTACCTAAAAACAAAAGACACTTTGCAAACAGCTAATACAAGAAACTATATGGAAAACAATCAAGGAATATGGTCATACCAGTTACTGTGTGCTTGACGATTTACAGACGTTATCTCCAGCTAAGGACCCTAGCAGTGCAGTGGTTAAGTGCTCAACTGCTAACCAAAAGGTTGGTGGTTCCAACCCCCTAGCAGCTCAGCGGAAGAAAGATGAAGCAGTCTGCTTCTGTAAAGATTTACACCCTTGTAGACCCTATTGGGCAGGTCTACTCTGCCCTCAAGGGTCACTATGAGCCGGAATCAACTCAACAACAAAAGGTTTGGTCAGTTTTATCTCCAGCTATTGCAGCACCCAGGCATCAGTATTCCCATTTTATAGATGCAACAAGAAAAGTCCGGAACAGTTCATTTAAGTAACTTATCACTGGATTTGCATTCAGGGATAACGATGTCAAGGTCCATGTTCAAATAAAAATCTTAACCATACTTGTTCCATAGAATTCATCCATGGTGAGCATAGAATTCTACGATTTTTCAGTAAATTTAAAGTTTACACTACCATCACCACCTTCCAGTGTTCAAATATTCCCATCACCACATTCTTTTCTGCCCATTTGCTATAAATCCCTGCTCTAATGCCCCACCCCACGCAACCACTGATCCACTTTCTGTCTCTATAGATTTGCCTTTCCTGGATATTTCATAAGGAGTTCTGGTGGCACAGTGCCTAAGGCATTTGACTGCTAACCAGAAGGTTGGAGGTTCAAAGCCACCAGCCACTCCACAGAAGGAAGACTGGGCAATCTACTTCCATAATGATTTACCATCTCGGAAACCCAGTGGGGTTTGCTGTAAGTTGGAACTGATTTGATGGCAGTAAGTTTTTTGCTTGTTTGTTTTGGGTATTTCATATAATATGTGTCTTTTACATCGGGCTTCTTTTACTTAGCGTAATGTGTTTGAGGTTCACCCGCGTTGCAACAGAATCAGTATTTGATTCGCTGTTACTGCTCAATAGCATTCCACTGCATTGGCTCAGCAGTTCACAAACCCCTCGATGGCCTGCAGCGTAGGGCTACCATGAATGACGCTGCTGTGGACATTCATATCCGTGTTTTGTGTGGACATATGTTGTCATTTCTGTTGGATAGATTCCTAGAAGTAAAATTGCTGGATTGCATGGTAAGTATATGTTTAACTTTTAAGAAACTGCCAAAGTACTGGCCAATCTGGATTCATCATTTTCTAGTCCCTCCAGCACCAAATAAAAATTGTAAGCTGCATGTTCGAGAAACGTACAAGACTTTCTATTTCACTCATGCACCAGTGGAGGTATACTTGTCAGATGTACTTCAGCCGGATTCCAGTATGAAAATAATTAAATCAGGAACACTGTGGACTCCAATTTTTTACAGTCACCCACTGTCTGAGGGTGCATCTGGCAAACTCCTGAGCAGCCCTTCACTGTGTGTATACCTAGGATGGGCCAGCTGACAAAACACTGGAATTTTGGCCCTGAGGATGGCCAGCTTTGGTGTCACCTACTTTGGTCATGTTGTCAGAAGGGATCGGTACCTGGAGAAGGATGTCACACTTGGTAAAGTAGAGGGTCAACAGGATGGATTGACACAGCAACTGCAATGATGGGCTCAAGCATAAAGACTGTGAAGACGGCCCAGGACCAGGCAGTGCTTTGTTTGGTTGTACACAGGGTCACGATGAGTCAGAGCCAACCCAATGGCACCTAACAACAAGGAAAACCGTTTCCCATTGGCTCCCTCACCCTTTCACCATCCTGCCCATGTTGCTACAAGAATTCCCAGTTTTCCCAGCTGACTCTGGCAGACCCTTGTGGTCAGTGTCTAGAATCTTCCCTGGACTCCTATGGGTTCTCTTTAGTACTTGTAACTGTTACCAACAGGTTATAAATAAATGACATGATCATGCTCATTTCTCCCACTTCCAGGCAAATAAAAGCAAGACTACATCCGATGCTGAATCCCACCACCTCAAATGATCACCATGACCCACCTGCATGCCACACTATTGACCACAGCTGTCACCATGGCTGGGTCTAGTCATTATAACTCCACAAGTCAATCTGTGGCTTTCTTCTTCTTCAACCCAATTGGAAACCATTTGATAAGAAATCATGAGATTTCATGAGACACTCTAACTGCCTTCTCATGTCAACATGGCGTTGCCTCCTGGACTCAATTCAGTAATGCGCTTGCAGATGCTATTACACTTGTCAGACATGGTTTGTTTTCAATAACCTCAGAGCCTTTTTATTTATTTATTGGAATGCCATGGCCTTACTTGTTAGTAAAGTACACAGAGCATCATTTTCCCCCCAAAGCCCCAAAAGTAACAAGAATGTTGTCTGTACATAGAATAAAGCCGGGCACAGGGCCCTAAGGCTAGGAAGATGGTACAGACTACAGATGGAAGGTGGCAGGAAGGGACAGACGAGAAATCCACTCACTCTCCGGCTGAAATGTGCGAACATTTGTTTTCTTGTTTTGCTTTGTTTTTGTCAGTAAATTTAATTGTAAATTAAATCTAATTCTAAAAGCAGGTGCAAGGAATCAAATCCTCAAAAAAGAAGAAAAAATTAAAAGCATCATCAAAACCCAGCCATCGAATTGTCAATTCATAGCTTAGCATCTCTGCACCCTGTGGCCTGTTTACGTGCACCAATACCTGGGGAAGTAACAGCACAGCCAGAAAAAGCAGAAGTCATTGCATCGGCTCTGACTCAAGGCAACCCCCTGCGTGGCTATGCTCCACGAGGATTTCAGTGGCTGACCTTTCAGGAACAGATTACCAGGCTTTTCTTCTGGGGCCCTCTGGGCAAACTCAAACCTCCAACCTTCCAGTTAGCAGCTGACTGTGTTAACATTTGCACCACTCAGGGACTTCCTCCTGACAAAGTGCAGAGGTATCTCTCAGGAATAGCAGGTGCCACTTGAAGGGGGCGCTACTGAGCAGGTTCTATTAACCATGGCCGCTTCCATCACCAGCTGTGAGAGATCATTCAGCCAATTAAAACAAATACTTCCCTATCTGAGAGCCTCCATGGATCACGGCAGACGGTGGTTTTGCTCTGCTGAGTACAGAAAGAGAAGAAACAGACAAAAATGACTTTGAGCACATCTTAGACCAATTTTCATCAGGGAAAGCAAAGAAGGTGCAGTTGTCATTTTCAAGAAGTGCCATGTGTTAAGCAAAAGGAGAGCAAGCTTGTCTTTTTGAGTTGATATTATGGTAAAGTTATCTAAACCCTGTGTGCCAGATGTTTGGAAGGGCGTGTAATTTCAGTGCCTGCCATAGACACTATTTTCCGTACTATGTCTCTGACCCAAGTGCCCACTTCACACCAGGTAGTCTCCTATTCACTCTGTATACATTGTTTATTTAATCGTCACAAAATCCAGTGAGACAACTATAATTACCCTCATTCCTCAGATGAGAAGCTGGGGATCAGAGAAGGTCAATGACACGTCCCAGTTGGCATCCCCAGTAAGAGGCAGAGGCAGGAGTCAAACTGAGGACTTAGGACTCTAAACTCCTACTCTTTTACATTCAGCCAAGGTGCCTCCTGAGTTAAACTTCCCCATCACCCATCAAAAAGGAACTCTGGTGGTACAGTAGTTAAAGCATTCAGCTGCTAACCAAAAGGCTGGCAGTTTGAACCCACCAGCCACTCCACAGAAGAAAGATGTGTCAGTCTGCTTCTGTAAAGATTACAGCCTTGGAAGCCCTACGGGGCAGTTCCACTCTGTCCTGTAGGGTTGCTATGAATTGGAATCAACTTGATGGCAATGGGTTTGTTTTGGTTTTTCATCTCCCACCATGGTTATGGGGGCTCTCTGCCAACTCTTCATCATTGTCAATAAATATTTATCAAGGACCCCTTGCCGATATGGCATTGCTCTTGTTTCCACAGCAACACATTGTCAGAGAGTCATGAGAGTCTCCGCACTTAAAAGAAAGATGCTGTAATGTCCTGCGATCATGGCTCTTAAAGGTGACAGTTACACTACTATAGTGGACGCTGTCTCAGCTGACAGCCTGGAACCTACAGGAGCTGGGCTGAGGACATGCAAGAAGAAATTAAGCAGAACAGATAGTGACTGTAACCCACAAAGATGGTGTACTTTCACTATGACTGTGTTTAAGATTGTTGCTGAAACAACACGTCACACCAGGCTTGCACATTCATTGTTCTTTTATTAGGAAACAAATCAAGCAATCCAGGACATAAAGTGAAATTTGACTATTTACCGCTAACAGTTCCCCAGGGATGTCTGTCAGCGATTATCGAGTTAAATGACTACATTGCTAACAGTCCCTATAAAATCCATTTTTGCTCTCAATGTTCTGATACCAAAGCCACTAGTAAAAGGACGAATTATCCTCTTACCCATTTGTTTAACGACTTCAATACTAACCCTAGCCCCATCCCAAATCCTGCTTGGCCACAAGATTAACAGGCAAATTTTAAAAGCTTTCTTAGTATCATTTCTTACAAAAATTGTCCTGGCTTACGAAAAACATGTTCAAACAGGAAGAAAGAAACTGCCTTTTCCTAACACGCTTTTGCCCTCACTTCTGGACACAGTGACCAGCATGTCACAGCAAAATATATCAGCCTAACTGGGTACGGGATGCAAACTGACACACGGAGATTGTGTTGAAGACAGAGAACTTTCAGATGAAAAGAAAATGGAGAACACCTCATTGGTTTTTAGATCTATTATTTACCCAAACTCACCTAAAGTTTTACCCAAGACACTTTATTAAAAACAGGCTGTTGTCATGTTTACAGTAGACGTGAATTCCAATATTATCTACCATTGGGAACAA
>NW_006921636.1:14294055-14296325 GCF_000298275.1 Orycteropus afer afer | reverse complement strand
AAAATAATAATAATAATCTACTTTCAATGGCCTTGTTAGCATTAAGCCAGAAAGGAAGCGATAAAAATACATAGAAAGCTCCCATTTCTAACAAATGAGTGAGGCTTAAACGGTACCAAATCTTGCACAAACTAATCCCACTTCTTTAAGGAGCCCGTGGAACAAACGCAGCCGCTTGCTAAGTATATGCTATTGTAGCTTTACAGAACCCAAGCCGCTCAGGTAAAAGCAAAAGAAACATAACGCTGCCTTAACAGTAGATTTCTTCCCGAACTGTATTCCAAGATTGCTTTTCTTTCCCATGTGTTCCGAAGAGCAAACAAAGAAAAGGTGCTTGCTCTTCACACTTCTCTAAATGTTTTAACAAAAGGCTGCTGAATAAACACATTACTCATTTAAAAATTGAAAAGAAGTTCTATTCCGGAGATGAAAACAACTCGATTTGCATTTTAACAGTTGTGAGCGAGCGCCACCTGGTGGGAGCATCTGGAACCGGCGCGCGTTCAGCAATCGACAACTTCCGGAACCCGTAGGTCTCACGGCTCGCTACCCAAGACCCGGTTGAGACCCTTGGTGGAGTATTTTTCATACTCGGTTTGCTGCGGTACCCTGAGTAATACAGATGTGTACCTAGCCAGTCAGGCTTTGAGAGCAAGCAGTAAAACCTAATTTATGGGTCATGCTCGGCTCCCCAGGACTACCCCAGGGTCGTCTTTCCCTCACCTCCCTAGTACACCTAATACCCCAAAATGAGGAAAACAAGAACGGAGCACCATCTTTAGAACGGTGGTGTGTGGGTCCCTCTTCTCTCACTGAGGACTCAACCCTTCGGTTTCACAGCCACTCAAAAGGAGTGTCCTTGTCACCCAACTCTTCCAAGCCCTTCATAAAAGTCCCAGATTCAGTTCTCCTTTTAGCATCAAGAAAAGAAAACCAACGCATTTCCAATGGATGTATCTCTATCGCGGCTCTGAACCTCAGAAGCAGCCAGTTTAAGGTTACACTCCCCACAAGGCTTCTTCCTCTTTCTCCCTTCCTTTCTCTTTCAGCTTGGGCACAACTGCTGCTTAGCAATCCAAAATGAGCATTTTCCTAAGTTCCTCTTGCTTATCTCAGCCTGTCCCTGTGATCCAGTGTGGTCACACCAAAGCCAGTGGGTGCTAAGAAACTTCAAGGTGATTCTGAACTTGGAAGCTTCCCTTCTGCCTTGCTCTCCACCGCCTACCCTTTAGGGGCTCAAAGCTAGAAGCTGGCCACACTGGGCTTGAGTGACGTGTAAGTCCCTCTTGCCCCCCCCCCCACACACACACACCGTGGTGGTCTCCAGGGCCCTCACAGGCCAGCTTAGCTTTAGGGCCATGGCCAGGGCAAACCCCACGCTGGAGAACTCCCTCAGCTCTCCTCCTTCCTATGATCAACCCAAATAGCAGTCACCCAAACTTTTCGGGAGCAGATACCGCACTGGTCAAAGCCTTTCTACTCGAAGGGCCTCACCAAGGGTTCATATTTCATACTCCGGTTCAAAACCACCCGTGGGGGAGGCATCGCTGGGTCCCTCACGAACACAAACATCGCGCGGTGCCTTCATCGGCTTGCTTGAAAACAAGCTTAGGGACGCAGCGTGTTTAGAGCAAGTCTGGGGCGTTCTGTTATCTCAAGAAAGACAAGACGAGGTGCCACCGCCCCGGCAGCCTCTGCCCGCTGGGGACCTGTCCTCCCCACGTAAAGCGCGCGCAGCCCTAGAAGCTGCCAAGGAAAGAACGCTCCACCCCGGGCGTCGATGCCGCTTCTCATCTCGCCGCCCCAAACACTCAAGTGACAGATTCCGACAAGTGGGAGGCAGCAAGTGGAAATATTCACAACAACCGCAGAAAGTTACTACAGCCCCGGGCCCCGCAGGAAAGTGAAGCGGGAACCTTCGCCAAACGCGGGACGCGGAGGGACGCGAGGGGCCAGGCGTGCTGCCCGGGCGCGCCTGGACTCGGCTTCCAGCGTCTGCAGACTGAGACTGGGGCTCCGCCCGGACCCCGCGCACCCTGCGCGGCCCGCACAACTTTCTGCTCCGAGGCCCCTTGGCGGGTGCCGGGGCGCAGCGGGTAGAAAGCGGGGAGGACGGCGGGCGCACTCACCTGCAGCGCTCTGTGCCCGGGCGCCGGGCAGCGGCGGCAGCTGCAGCCGCAGGAGCAGGCAAAGGGCGAGCGCGGCGAGGCTCGCCATCCGGGCGGCGCGACGGCTTAGCCCCTTCCCGCGTGGGCCAGGGCTGGGGCGGA
>NW_006921636.1:14277572-14293512 GCF_000298275.1 Orycteropus afer afer | reverse complement strand
GGGGGCGGGGGGGGCGGGGGGAGGAGAGCGGCCATTTGAACTCTCCGTGGGGACGACAGGTGACTGAGGGGGAGGTGAAAATAGAAAGCAGCCGACAGAGCTTGGGGTGAGGGGACAAGTGAATGGGGGGCGATCTACCCGAAGATGGGGCAGGCGGCTGCAGGCAAGGGTCTCGGGCACGCCCTGGGATGAGAAATTCATCTAAGCGCCCACACACACACTCACACACTCATTCATACACTCACTGTTATGGGGCATCGCTGACCGCACCGCAATCCCCCAACCCTTCTCATTGACCCATATCTCTGCCTATCCCCACCCCCACTCGGGGGGGAGGCACCGCTAGGTATCAGGCACCAGCCGTCTCCCTCTCTCTGACCACCTGCCCTCCTCCCTTTCTATGGAGACAGAACCACGTAGCTTTTTCCTGTATTTTCCCCGGTCTGAACAAAGACCTGGTTGGGGCTGCAAAGCAGAAAATCGCAGATCAGAGAGGCCAAGCTGCTCCTCGCAGCCCGAGGAGGGGGCTCCTTGTCTCCGGAGAGTAGAAGGAATGGCCGGTGCTGGCCACGCTGCGGAGGGGCCTGGCGGGGTGGCAAGCTCATGAGATTCACACTTGGTGCGCACTTTGCTCTCTGGCCAAAGCTCTCCTTGCGTTCAGTACAGCCATCCATCCTTGCTGGAGTTCCAAAGATTGGGTTCGGCTGACTCCGGGGGAGTCCTGGGAAAGTCAGGCATGGCCAAGGTTTCCCAAAGCCCCACTCTCTGAATCTGAGTTACTGTGGCAGTGAACTCCCCAGACCCCATTTCCACTAGATGGAGTGGAAGAGTTCCCTCGCCTGGAGGCACGTTGACTCCCTCACAGCCCCCTTGTAATCCTGGGCAAACTTCCCCACCTTCTCTCTGGACGCCCCCACTGTCACCACCTTAAAAGATGCCCAGTTGGGACTAGCCAGTTAGTCTAGCTGGTGCCTGCCTCCTGCAGTGGAGGGGAGAGTGGGGGTGGGGACTACCAAGGAGATTTCTGTAAGTTCTGCTCCCCAGACACCTGCGTGAGGAGAGGTAGGGTCCACGAGTCCAAGGAGGCCTAGGAGTTGGATCTCTAACAAGTTATCGGGAGATTCTTCTTAATTCCACAAATACTTACGGAGTACCTACTCTGTGCCATAGCCTGTTGCTGGCCTCTAGGGACACGATGAATGACCATCCTCAGGGGCAGCTGGAAAGGAAGCTGCCTCCTGCTCAGAGCTAAACTCTCAGTCATTTCCTCCAAACCCTCACTTCAGGCAGATGAGCTGTTAGGAAGCCTCTGCCGAGATGTTTTAACCCAGGTCCATGACCTGTGACCCCGGGCATAGCTGACCCCAGGGACTAAAGTAGGGGAGGAGGGGTTGCTAAACCAGGAGCTTGGTGTCACAGTTGTAACTTGTCCCGGCTCCCTTGGGCTCCTGCCAATTTGTTCCCTCTCTCCAGCTCTCAGGAAAAGTATAAAACAGTAGTTCTCACAGCATCTTCCGGTCCTCGCTGCTCCCCGGAGCATGCGCTCTGCCGCACCACCGTTGGATTACTCCATAAAGTACTACTTACTAAACTGTCGTGAACAGTTGTACATGCTTTTCACCACATGTGGTATCGTGTAATCCGCCCCTGTCCGGTACCCAGGCTCTAGAGATGCTGCCTAACTCTGCAGAGAGTTCCCAAGGCTGAATGGGGCTCATGCCGCCCCAGGAAATGTTCCATTGCGACGGTAACCGGGCTGGTGGCGCAGGACCACGGCCGCACCCGGGCACTGGGCCTTCCCTGCCCAAGTGTGAGCCCTCACTCTCAGAGACTGAGCCTCCCCTCTTTCCTGGAAACCTCACCCCCACCTCACCTTCCCAACTCTGGCCTCAGGGCTAAAGCGTCCGGCCCCACACCCATGCCTTTGAACCTGCTGTTCCCTCTAGCCGGATTGCCCCTCCCTGCTTTGTCTCCCCAGTAAATTCACACTGGTCTGTAGGGCTTCCCTGTGAAGCTCGCCCACAGGTCCTTCCTGTCCTAGGTATATTGCCCAGGCCCCCTGGGCTGGCTGTGAGGGTGGAAAGCTTTCCACACTGGGGGCTGTTGTTTGGCTACAAGTTGGTCTCTTCCAGGAGACTCAGTTCCCAAAGGGCACTGGGGCACTCACACACGGCGGCTGGGGGTCGGGGGAGGCTGGGGACTGGCACAGACCAGAGGGGCCTCAGGCCACGCCCCCTCCCCGTGGGTTCTCACGGGGAGCTTCTCTAGGAGCTATAACATCACATCTTCTCCCACCCCCACTGCACCCGGAGCCAGGAACGGCTGGGAATCCAGGGAGCTTTCCTATCTGCCTCCACAGCCTAGGAAGCAGTGACGTGACCACACCTTCGCCCCTGGCTCAGGACTGGACTCCGGACTGGTGCGGAAGGAAGGAGACAGGGCCAGGAGAGCTCCGTGGTGGCTGGAAGGGGTGTCATGGGGCTCCCCCCTGCAGCCCCTTTCACTTGCCCTCAACCTCCTGAAGATGTCCTTGTCCTCAGAGTGACTGTGCCCTTTCTCGGTGAGGCCTCGGGTAAGGCCTCTACTAGCCTCAGTTTCCCTGTCTGCTCAATGACTTCCCTTCCATGTCTGATAGGGGCCAAGACAGGAGTGTTCAGATGTTTTAGCACAATTCTACTCTAGCAGTTTCAGGTGGGAATCCAGTCAGCGATTGTCTTGTGTGTCTGCTACAAGCCAGGCATTGTTTGTAGCTTGGAAAGAAACGGGGCCTGTTCTGGTTACCTACTGCCGCTCTGACAGGCATATACCACAAATGGGATGGACTTAACAGAAGTTTATTCTCTTACAGTTGGGAGTCTTTAAGTCCAAGTTCAAAGTGTCAGGCTCTAGGGCTGGGTGAAAGCCCTTCAACCTTGGGATCCAGCTCCGTCTTCTGCTCCTGGTCCACTGGAGTTAGAGGCATTTCTTCACTCAAGACAGCTGCTAGCTGCTGAGGCTGACAAACCCAGGGTCGATAGATAAAAAGGCACAGTCCCAATGTTACCAAACCACACAGCAGACCATTAATTTAAGTCCATTTTAAGTCCCCAAAGTCGGCAGAGTATGGCAGGCTGCTGAACAACGACACAGCTACACGCAGAGTCCAAGCGTGCCATAAGCTAGAGACCATTCCCAAAACTGCTTCTTATATACGGGATGCAGACCACATACCCAAAGCAGCTACTCAGCTGCTTGTGGTAGATCCCATGGAGTTGATTGCCAGTCTCATCATGGGGAGTAACTACCACCAGCTGCCCAGCCACTCAACCAGGCCCAGCCAAGTTGACACACAAACATAACGACCACAGGACACTTGCCCTCATGGACTCTACAGACTGGTGAGGAAAATTGCACAGAAGGGTAAAGGGCCCAGAGAGGGCCCCCATCTCCCCAGCCCCGCCCTGCCCCCAGCAGTGGAGAGACAGTATGGAGCACATATTCATCAGAAAACCCAGTGATGCAGCTAATGTTTTATCCCCATGTTACAGAAGAGGAAACAGAGACTTGGAGGGAAAGAAAAGCCCACATGGGGAGGTGGCTGCTCCATTAGAGACTCGATGGTGCAATGGTTAAGCATTTGGCTGCTAACCTAAAGCTCAGTGGTTCGAACCCACTAGCTTCTCCAGGGAGAAAAGACCTGGTGGTCTACTCCTATGAAGATTACAGCCTGGGAAACAGTACTCTGTCAAGCAGGATGTGGGAGTTCAGTTTGTATGTCAGCTTGGCTGGGCCTGGTTGATTGGCTGGGCAGCTGGTGATAGTTACTCCCCATGATGAGACTGGCAATCAACTCCATGGTGGACTCTACCACAAGCAGCTGAGTAGCTGCTTTGGGATGTGGTCCACTTCCCATATATAAGGAGAAGCTTTGGGGATAGTCTCTAGCTTAAGGCACCTTGATCCCTGTGTGTAGTTACGTCGTTGCTCAGCAGCCTGCCATGCTCTGCCGACCTGGGGACTTACAATGGACTTGAATTAATGGCCTGCCGTGTGATTTGGTAATATTGGGACCGTGCCTTTTACTTGTCCACCTTGAGCTTGGCAACCTCAGCAGCCAACAGCTGTCTGAGTGAAGAAAAGCCTCTAGCTTCAGGGGCCAGGAGCTGGAGGCAGAGCTGACACCCAAGGCTGAGGGGCTTTCACCCATCCCCTAGAACCTGGCACTTTGAACTTGGCCTTAAAGCCTCCAAAATGTAAGAGAATAAACTCCTGTTTGTTAAGGCCATCCCATTTGTGGTATATTCTTGTCAGAGCACTAGGAAACCAGAACACAGGGTCACTAGAGTCAGAATCCACTCGATGACACATAATAATCTTGCAGTAGCACATGTAGCCACTAGCCACACGTAGCAATTTTGATTTAAAATTTAAGAATTCATTTCCTCAGTCTCACTTGCCACGTGTAACTGGTAGCTGCTATGTTGGCAAGCACAGGTACGGAACGTTGCCATCATCACAGAAGATTCTATTAGATTATGCTACTCCAAAGGGAAAGTCAGCTGACTACAGCCTGTAGGTCAAATGCGGCCCACTCTCTGCTTTTTTCGATAAAGTTTTATTGGCACACAGCCACATTTAATCATTTCCATATTGCCTATGGCTGCCTTCCTCATTACAACTCAGTTCCCAAGAGGGCAGGGAAGCACTTACACAGGGCGGCTACAGTTGTGTAACTGTGACAAACACTGTCCTGCAAAGCCATAAATATTGACTGTCTTGCCCTTTACAGAAAATGTTTGCCAACTCTTTGTAGAGAAATTCGTACATCCCAATTTGACCATCTTCAGTCTAAAGCAATAATTTTCAAAACGTGGTCCCTGGACCAGCAGCCTTACCTGGGAACTTATTCAAATGTCTGATGCCATGGAGTTGATTCCAACTCATAGAAACCCTATAGGACTGAGCAGCACTGCCCTATAGGGTTTCCAAGGCTGTAGTCTTTATGGAGGCAGACTGCCACATCTTTCTCCCGCAGAGTGGCTGGTGGATTCAAACCACCAACCTTTTGGTTAGCTTGTTAGAAATGCAGGCTCAGCTCCACCCTAGAGTTACAGAATCAGAAAGGCTAGAGGTGGCGACCAGCAGTCATGTGTTTTAATCAGCCCGCCGGGTGACTCTGATGCAGGTTCAATCCCCTGATCTAAAATACCTCTGGGGGAAAATGCCTACACGTGACCGGCACAGTAATGTGGGTAACCTCAGAGCAACAGCCGATCCGCTGCCTGGCCCCTCTGTCAAGGGGGTGAGGACCTCTCCCCAACGACCTGGAGAATGCCCAGGCCCCACTGCTGGTCGCTGGCCCCACCCTCCCATGAAGTTGTCAGCACATTTGGAGCCGCCTCTACGCATAAATTCATGGACCAGCTGTCTCTTTTAATCTGGTGGCAAGATGAAACCATTAATAGATGTCAGACACATTGGCAATGATCTCTTCATTAATAATTTCCTCCTTTCTGAGGAAAAAAAAATTAGTAACAAGCAACCATCAATAATTCAAAAATACAAGTTAACCTTTCTGTTAGCAGAGTGACTCTGCACACACCGTGGACTCCTCCAGAGCCGTAATTCTGGCTTGAGTAATGTTTTGATGACAGGAATATTAATATGTGTTAATGCTGTCTGTCAAGGCACGCAAATATAAATAACTCAAATGCAGCTTAGAAATCATAAGTATTTTTCAAGTTTAACCTCTTGATCTGACCATTTCATTCTATGAGACACGCATTGCTGTGTCCAAAAATAGGACTTTACAAAAGGATCTGTTTCAGTTTCAGGTCACTGTCATTAGAAAGATCCCCCTTATGCTGATCCAACACTGCCTCTCTGTAATTTCCTCCCTTCCATGGTGGTTCCTCTCTCTGGGGACACACAGAATAAGCCTGGACACATTTCCAGGTGACCTTCTTTCGGATGTTGAGTCTGCTCCAGATAAAAACCTAATTTCTGTCGAGTCACTTCTGGTGCCTATAAGGTACATATCGGTGCTGACCAGTTGTCGTCCAGGTGATGTTGACTCGTGACACCCTGTGTGTCAGAGCAGAGCTGTGCTCCACAGGGTTTCCAATGGCTGGGTTTTCAGAAGGACATCACCAGGTCTTTTGGCCAAGGCACCTTGGGTGGACTTGAACCACCATCCTTTCAGTTAGCAGTCAAGTGTGTTAACCATGTGTACCACCCAGACCCTCCCAGTAAGCATTCTCAATTCCTCACATCTTTCCTATTCCTCACTTGAGATGGTTTTCAGACCCCTCAACTCCTGGTCCCTCTTCTCAGACACACTCCAACATGTAATGTCCTATCCTGGTGAAGTCTTACACCTGCTCACATCCCCCACACCTCTATTCACCACCCAGGTAACCACAACAAATCACTCTCCCTCTCTGAATTTGTCACCCCATGTATAAACTCGGGGTGATTGTTCCCACCTCACTGGGCTGATGTGAGAATTAAGTGAGTTAATGGGCATGAAAACACCTAGGACAGGGCCTGGCCCACTCAAGAGGTAATTTCCTGTCCTTTCTTTCCTACTGCCAGCCCTTAGAGTACCACACCACCCAGCCTTGCCTGCAGGCCAACTCTCATAGACACCTGGCCTTCATCACAGCATGGCAAGCCAGCTGCTTCATCTTTGGGCCAAAACACCAGCCCACAGGGCAGACTCTTGGCAAGTAAACCTCAGTGCTGGGATGTCCTGAATCTAATGCTAGCATTGCATCTCACTTAGCTCAAATGGAATCTTCCAGACAGCTGTTTCTTTTCATTTAAAATAATAATAATAAGTCATGTGTGGTGGCACTCACCTTAAATGATTGCACCTCTAACCTGCACCCAGCCTTGTGCTGGTCAGTGGGGAGATGAAGATAAAGTCCCCATCCTCAAGGAGAGGTCACGCCAGCACATCTCAGACAGTGATGTTAGGGTCAGGATCACCTTGTTTCCTAGGCTCATGGAACAAAGTACCACACAGTAAACAAACAAACAAACAACAAACTCACTGCCATGGAGTCAATTCCAACTCATAGCAACAACCCCTTTGGGTTTCCAAGTCGGTAAATCTTTATGGAAGTAGATTGCATGGTCTTCCTTACACAGATGAGCTGGTGGGTTTGAAGTGCCAAACTTCTGGTTAGCAAGTGCCTTAGGCACTGCACCACCAGAGCTCCTTTCATCCACACAGCAGGTAGCTTAAAACCAGAACTTTACTATCTCAGAGTTCTGGAGGCTAGAAGTCGGAAATCAAGGCGTCAGCTGGGCCATGCTCTGACAGCTCAGGATAAGATCCTCCCCTCTTCTAGCTTCTGGTGGTTCCTTGGCACCTTGGCTTGTAGACACATCCCGCTGATCTCTGCCCCCATCGTCTCCTAGCTGTCTTTCCCTTTTTATAAGTCTTCTCTTTTTATAAGGACACTCATCACATTGGATTAGAGCCCACCCTCCTGCAGTACGACTTCGTGTTAACTGGTAACATCATCAATGACACTATTTCCAACAAGGTCATATTCCCAGGTGCTGGGGATTAAATGTTAATATATCTTTTCTGGGGACACAATTCAACCTCTAATACAGACTTAGAATAAAAGATGTTGAAAATGATTGGCTCCAGCCTCTGCTTCTTGCTGCCAGCAAAGTGGCTTCTCTGATGAAGTCGGAGAAAAGCCACTTTTTCAAGGCAACCTGGTTCCCTGGATGTGGACATGCACCTTTTCAGTGCACTGAGGTCCCTTACCGTTCCTGAGCCACACTCAGATTCAGGAAGGCACGGGCAGAGATGGACTCTGAGTGGGATCAACCTACTGTTTCTCCCCACACTCCTGCAGTGACCTTAGATCAAACTTCAGTTCCCGTACTACCCCATGTCTCATCCCTTCCCATCCTGACTTCAAAAGCTGCATGGGAGCAATGTCTGACCTCCTCTAGCTTCACAAGGGGGAAGAAGGATCCAGAATAACAGCCCAAGGCTGATTCCTATGAGGTGGAGGTTAGACATGCCTCCAGCCTCAAACCCTTTTACAAGTTTTGACACAAACTGTCCCTCCCATGGCACCCTCTGCTTCTCTGTTGGGTTCGACAATTCACTCCCATGGCCACATAGAACTCACAGACAATACTTGTGATTATGGGGTTTATTAAGGAAGCAAACAATTCGTGTTCAGGAATGCTCAGGATACAATTCTTTGATCAGGACAGCTCCTTCTCAGCTGTGCCGCAGGTACATGTCTCTCTGGCCTTGGCCTCTGCTTGGGCCAATGGTACAAAACTCTTTCAGAGGCATCCAGAGAGGCACTCCACTCTACCAGCAAGCCTCCTGTCCAAAGGCACTCAATTTCTCACTCCATGGGCTGGGAAGCCTGCCACTCTGACTTGTGCCCATCTCTTGGTTCTGCTGCCTCTCATCCCACTGTTTCTCTGACATCTCTCTGCTATCTCAGCATAGGGATCTCAAGTCCAAGAACACACTCACTTCCAGCTCTTCTCTCTTGATGGCAGTGAGATCCCCCCATTCTGCCTCTGGGATGGCTCATTTTAAGCCCAGCAAGATGGCAAAACTGACCAATCCCCATGTTAGGTTTCCATACACTTTATTTCCATGGTCCCATCCCCACAAGGGTGCCATGTACCTTATTCATATTATTAACAAGTGGCCCAATCCCCTTGGTCATCCACAAGCACCTGACAATTGCATAGTCCCACCCAACCACAAAGACCATGGCTAGAAGAACCACATTAAGGAATTCACTACACTGCACTGACCCACACAGCTGCCAGGGTGGTCGTGCAAATGAAACAGCCTCTGGATCTCAACTCTGCTTCTGTCTGTGGGGAGCCAAGGAAATTGGACTCTGACAGTTCCTTATACAGTTCTCACAGCTTAAACCCTCACTAAACTCTATCCAAAAAAGACTGGCTGATTTCCTAAACCAGTCATTTTGGCCTGGGAAGTGGTGGAAGGCACTCTAATTGGCCATCTGTTTTGGTTACCTAATGCTACTCTAACAGGAATGTACCACAAATGGCATGGCTTTAACAAATAGGAGTTTATTCTCTTACAGTTTTGGAGGCTAGAAGTCCAAGTTCAAAGTGCCAGGCTCTAGGGGCTGGGGGAAAGTCCATCCACTTTGGGTTTCAGCTCTGCTTCTTGCTCTTGGCCCACTGAAGCTGGAGGTTTTCTTAACTCAGGCAGCTTCTGGCTGCTGAGGCTGACAAACCCAAGGTTGACAAGCAAAAAGGCACAGTCCCAAGATTATCAAACAACATGGCAGGCCACTAGTTCAAGTCCAGAAAATGTTCCAAGATCAGCAAGAAACATGGTAGGCTGCTAAATGAAGACTCAGCTGCATGCAGGGTCCAAGTGTGCCAAAAATTGCAGACCTTTCTCAACACTTCTCCTTATATACTGGAAGCAGACCACACCCCTAAGGCAGCTGCTCAGCTGCTCCACTAGAGTCCACCATGGAGTTGATGACCAGTCTCACCATGGTTAATAACTACATCCAGCTGCCCAGGCACTCAAAACCAGGCCCAGCCAAGTTGACACATAATCTTAACTACCACACCACCCTAGGTCATATGTCCACTCTTTTTTTTTGGGAACGGTGACCATCAACTGACAGCCCCACCAAGACCAAATGATGACAGGAAGGGGTATTTTTTCCAAAATCCTAGACAGTCAAATAACATCTGTCCACCACATTTATGAATCAAACTGTTCATAAACCCCTTTTATGGGTAATCTAGAGACTTCACCCAAGTTCAAGGTAGTCTCTCTAAGCAGAAACTCCTCCTTCCTCTCCATTGACCCTACTTTCACCCTCCTATACCCACATTAGGAGCTCTGGTAGCATAGTGCCTAAGGCACTTGACTGCTAACCAGAAGGCTGGTGGTTCAAACCCCCCAGCCACTCCTCAAAAAGAAGGTTGGGCAGTCTACTTTTGTAGTGATACCGCCTCAGAAACCCAAGGAGGGGTCATTATGAATCGGGTCCAACTCGATGGCATATAACAACAACAACATACCCATATTAACCCTATGATTTTTCACACAACTTCACTTTCCTCTTTCCCCAACCATGAGTATTATCCTCAAAATGCCTCCACCAGGTCGCTACTCCACAGCTGTTGTATTGTTGTTGTTGTTTTATGTGCCGTCAAGTCATTTCCAACTCATAGCGACCCCTCCTTGGGTTTCTGAGGCAGTATCACTACAGAAGTAGATTGCCCAATCTTCCTTCTGAGGAGTGGCTGGTGGGTTTGAACCGCCAATCTTCTGGTCAGTAGTCAAGTGCCTTAGGCACTACACCACCAGAGCTCCTAGAAGAAATATTAATGCTTTGAATTTCAGAAAATAGTATCTGTTAAAGATATTTTACTATGCTACAGAGAAAGTCACTGCACCCAAAATGATAGCAGTGACCTTCAGCCCCTAGAACCTCCCTCCCCACCCCATGAAGCTTAGTGGATGATGGTGGAGGGCTTGTGAACACAGAGATGGGCACAGTCCATTGGGCAACAGGCCACATTGCACACGTTTATCCAAGCCATTCTCATGTCAAATAAAACGTTGATAAATCATTGTTTCTACACACTAAAAAATGCTAATAATTCAAGGCAGAATGAGAGTGAGTTTGAAATGAATGTGAAAAATGGAGGGTACAATCTTGGAATGTCAAACTACGGAGAGTACCAGCGGGGACACAGAAATCATCTGTCTTATCTGGAAGCCTGTCCCCAGAGTGGCGAATTTTGGGATTGGTTTGAAGACTGAGTGTATCCAGTGTTCAGGGGAGGGGGCGGGTCTTCCTTTACCCAGAAACACTGTTCAGTACTGTCTACCACTGACGTGGAAACAGTGATCATCTTGGGGGATTTTTCACTTTAGGTTTTGCTTCTTGTTTCAACTTGTGTTTAGTGAGAGCTTACTCTGAACCAGACACCCAGCTAAAAGCCTTGCTGCTCACTCTCCCTATTGTTGTAGTTGGTTGTCATCAGGTCATCTCGAACTCATGGTGACCCCACATACAACAGAACAAAACACTGCCTGGTCTTCATGATCATTTGTTTGCTCGTGTCCGTTATTGCCGTCACCGTGTATTTTGAGTGATTTCCAAACTCAGGGTTCATCTTCCAGCACTGCATCAGACAATATTCTGTTGTGATCCATAGGGCTTTCATGTGCTAATTTTCAGAAGTAGATCACCAGGCCTTTCTTCCTAGTTGTAATCCAGAAGCTCTGCTGAAACCTAATCACCATGGGTGACCCAGCTGGTATTTAAGATGCTGGTGGCATAGCTTCCAGCATCATACCAACATGCAAGATCACAGCAGGACAAACTGGCAGGCAGTATTCATCCTCTCCACAGCTCTCACCCCCCATGTACAGGTGGGGAAACTGAGGCTCAAGGGGGTTTGCTGTTTGGGATTGACATTAATTTTAGGTTTTGTTTGCGTCTCCACATTTCCTGGGCCTTTTGAAGTTGCTGTAATTGTTACTCCCAATCACAAGACAAGAATATTAGAATGATCAGGGAACTTTGAGCCTGTCCATCCTAAAACTCTTTTCATTTTACAGACATTTCAGTAGTTTTGCTAGTAAAGAAAAGTGAATAGGGTTTGGTTTACCCAGAAGCCAGATTGCCTGTAATAAGATCTGGGCTTGGATCTTCCCAGAGCAGGGGAATGTACAGTTGTAGTTTGGGTTGGTTTTGTTTCTTTGAGGGTTTCTGAATCTCCCAGGCCCGACCTACCACCAGGAAGAACTTGAAGTATAATAAGAGACCATATAACCCCAGAAGTCCCAAAATTAACAAAGGCTGATGCTATTCTAATGCCAGTTTGAGGTCAGACTGTCTGCTTTGAGAGACTGGACCTCTAGACAAGGCTTGCTTCCTAGGAGAGGCACATCAAGGGCCCATGCATGTTTCAAGATCCAAATGCAGGGAATTTTGCAACTTGTTACTAATCCATTTTCTCTACTGTGATAGGATTCAAAAAAATCAGGAATTGACACCTCAAATATTTCCTTACTGCTAATAATGTTCCTCCTCCCCTTTCCCCTTTTTTTCCCCTTCTTCGAACTCTTCTAACATGAATTTATTTTCTATTTGAAAGCCAATCTCCCTGGTTATTAGATATTCTCCCTGCTGTCACTATCAGTAAATTATTAAACAGCTGACCAAGCTTTGTTTTAAAATGATTCTCTTATGAAGCTCAGTGATATATATGCCTTGAATATGCAATGGTGTCATGGTCTCTAAGGACACGTGAATGATTCCTATTTACTACCTTTAGCAAAATGTGTGTGCAATTAGCAGCCAGAACTTGCCTTGTATCACTGTTACTGAAGATATCTGTAACTCATTTACATGGAGTTCTCTTCACCCAGTACCCTGCCGGCTGGTAGAAGTATGTTAAGCTTCTAGGCCATGTCATTAAACAGCATAAAGACCTGCCTTTTGTGGTTCCTCGCATCCTTGCATGTCTTGCCAGCCCTGAGCTTCAACATACCTTGAGGATCCTCTCAAGGAGCAGCTGTTTCCAAGTGAATTTCTGTTTAAAGAAAATAAACATTATTGGGAGAAAGTTATTTAATCTGTGTCTCCACTTCTTCATCTATGAAATGGAAATCATAATTTCTGCTTTGTGGGTTCTAAAATGAAAACAAAATGCAGAGAGAATATGACGGTCATTATTCCTGGTATGTAGTAAGTGCTCAGGAGCTCATAGCTACTTTCATTCCTATTGATTAGTCCAGACTCTCTGGGTTATAGGGAGCTCTGGTGGCATAGTGCCTAAAGCACTTGACTGCTAACCAGAAGGCTGGCAGTTCAAACCCACCAGCCACTCCTCGGAAGAAAGGCTGGGCAATCTACTTCTGTAGTGATACTGCCTGGGAAACCCAAGGAGGGGTCTCTATGAGTCAGATCCGACTTGATGGCAAGGAGGTTTTTGGTTTTTGGTTTTTGGTTTTTTATCTGGGTTATGAGTGACAGAGACCCATCTCAAATTCACTTAAGCCAAAGAAGAAACTTGCCTAATCAAATCAAACACGACATTATGCTTAGTAAAGTAGAGGGTCAGAGAAAAACAGGAAGACCCTCAATGAGGTGGATTGACACATGGTTGCAACAATGGGCTCAATTATGTTTTGCCTAACTCAAGACTTGTACTGTGGCTAGCAAGTCTACACTTGTTACGTGAATCAGGGAAAAGTGGCAGAGAAAACAATGGCAATGATTGTGAGGATGGTGCAGGATCAGGCAGGGTTTCATTCTGTTGTCCATGAGGTCACTATTATACTAAAAGTCAGAACCAATCCAACAACACCCAACAACAACCAACAGTGGTTGACAAGAAATTGCTTCAAGTATTTACAACCAAAAAAAAAATCAAACTCAGTGCCATCGAGTCGATTCCAACTCATAGCAACCCCAACTGGGTTTCCAAGGTGGTAAATCTTTATGGAAGTAGATTGCCCAGTTTTCCTTCTGTGGAGTGGCTGGTGGGTTTGAACCACCAACCTTCTGGTTAGCAGTCAAATGCCTTAGGCACTACGCCTCCAGAGTTCCATGGAACTTTATCATCCAAGTGATATACAGGGGTGAGGAGGTAACTCATAAATACATGAGAGCAGGAGGCTATTACCACCCATAGGACGGAGGGATAAAGGAGCTGGAAGCCTGTGGGGTGTGGTAGCGCATGGAAGCCAGAACGATGACTGATATGGCTAAAGCCAAGGAGGCCACTCCAGTTTGGAGAAACTGCTCAAAGCAGAGAGAGAAGAGAAGAAATCCTTTTGCTTCTTCTTCCCCCCCCCCACCCCTTTAGCATCAAGTCAGTGCTTCCCATTGGGCAAACCCAGCAAGAAGCCAGCTGGGAAGACACAGCCACCAGGCTCAGCCCATCTGCCTACAGAAAAGAGCAGAAAGGCAAGGTGTGGGACTGAGAACAAACAAGCTCTGGACCAGCCCAGATGGAAAGGGCAGAGGCGAGGCAGCCTTGAGTCCCAGTCGACCCTCAGGAGGACTCAGTTCACCAGCTTTGTTCTCCAAGCTCTGCTTACCACATAGCAGAGAGCATGGCTAAAAGCTGACCCATCCCACATCCTCCAACTGCATGGTCAAAGAGAATAGGGCTTTCCTCTCCCAGCTGCAGTCTGAAGAATGCTGATGGGTCTAGCTTGGGTTACATGCTCATCCCTCCACCCAATGTGAGATATTATGTTTTGCCTAACTCAAGACACATACTGTGGCTAGCAAGTCTACACTTGTTATATGAATCAGGGAAAAGTGGCAGACAAAACCATAGATGCCCCCCACATCAGAGTTGGACTATTCTCCCAAAGGACTAAGTTGGAAGTTTAGAGAATATGATAGTCATTAGTCCTGTTGACCAAGTATTTCCAGTTCTCTTTCCAGCAACATGGTAGAATGACATTTGCCTGTATCTTGGGGTTAGATGTGACCAAGTGACTTGCTTTGGCTGACAAAACGAAAGCAGACATGATACATGTTATTTCTAGGTACAATCATGTTATCCTCTCTTCTAACACAACGACTGGCAACGTTCCAGATAATGGCTGCTTCATCAGCCTGGGTCCCAGAGTGAGAAGGACATGGAGCAGAGCTCCCTGCCAATCCACAACGGATATGTAGTGTGAGCAAGAAATAAACCTATAGTGTTTATGCCACTGCAATTGGAGGGTTGTTTGTTACAGCAATGTAGCCTAGACTACCCTGACTGGCTCTATGAGAAAGGGACTTAGAGCAGTGACCCTTCTGAGCTGTGCAGAAGGAAAGCTGCTCATCCACAGCCATGTAGGACACTAGTCTCAAACAGCCAAAAATTTCAGTAGAGGGCAGAAGAAATAATTGTCTATTACTTGTTATTCTTGGTATCGGCAACCATTAAGTCACCCTTCCCTCCTCCCTCACACTAGCCTTATTTGCCCAGCTTGATAATGATAGTTGTAATAAAAACTACCATTCATTGATCATTTCCCATATGCCACACACTGTGGAAAAGCATTTCCAAGTATACAATCTTCACAACAACTCGATGTGGTGGGGATTCTTGCCCCCATATTTTCAGTATAGAAACCAAGACTCAGAGCGATAATCTATCTCAGCCAAAGTCACAGAGCTGGTTGAACTGAAAATCAACCTCCAGATTGTCTGAGTCCATAGCATGTGTTCTTAACCACTACACAATACTATCTCCTTTATAGAATGCCATGAACATCACCCCCATCGGAAATGACCTGCTCCCTTTGATGACACCTGCATAATTGTTCTTACCACAGATGTTATGATCTGATCAGTCCTTGGTCATGACAGATTTAAGGGGCTCTGCTTGGGATAGGAGTCCCTGAGTGTTGTAGAGTGTTGCTTAACTCTCGACTACTAGGCAAAAGGTTTGTGGTTCAAACTCACCCAGAGACACCTTGAAGACAGGCCAGGCAATCTGCTTCTGAAAGGTCACAGCCTTGAAAATTCTATGGAGCACCCTGAGGGAATGAGGTGGTGGCCTGGGGCTCAGGACCATAGTCTCAGGGGATATCAAAGTGAATGGCACAACAAAGTCCACAAAGAAAATGTTACATATCCTACTATGTGGTGCCCAGGTACCACTGCCGACGGCTCTGAAAGGAATCTGAAAGGAATTGGTCTGATAGAGACTGGTGGAAGCCCTGAGACTATGGCCCTTAGTCACTGTTCAACTTTCAGCCAAACAATAGACAGGCCTGTGAGGTGAACAATAACACCAGGGAGAATGCACCCCTTACAACAATCAGCCAAATGAGATGACCAGGGCAGCATTTGCCTAGGGATAAACTCAGAGGATAGGAAGGGACAGGAAAGAAAGATGAATAGAAACAGCAAACACAAGAGGAAGTGGGAAGAGTGCT
>NW_006921636.1:14276540-14277322 GCF_000298275.1 Orycteropus afer afer | reverse complement strand
TTAGATGGTCTTGATTTTCCATCAAGTCAGTTTCATTGTTGGTCCCACAAAGGCCTTCAGTCTGGCTCTAAATATAAGGATTTTGTCTTGATTCTTCCTACCAAGCTCTTACCTTGTACCTTAGATCTAGAAACATGTTCCTACCTCATGCCTTGTGTCTGAAACCCTTTTTCAGTCCTGTACCTGTAATGTCAACTCCAAGACAGAGGATTTGCTCTCACTAATATTCCAAATTTGTCTTCCCACCTCAACTAGACATTGCCACCTCCTCCCAGGCCTCCCACATACTGACCATTCACTGCTGGACTTTTAGCCTATAGGTGACAGCTAGGTTGTGCCTGGATCAGCCACGTACCCCAGCTGATCTGATCCCACAGTTACTGATTTGGCCCCCCACCCACCCAGGAGCCAACCAAACTTTATCTATGATGCAATCTCTGTTACCAATGAGAATTTCACCCTGTTAATTTTAACAAAATTTTTTGTCATTTATCATATGCCAAAAGATCTCTAGTGGTGCAGTGGTCAAAGCATTTGGCTGCTAACCAGAAGACTGGCAGTTTGGACCCACCAGCCACTTCATGGGAGAAAGAAGGGTCAGTCTATTTCTGTAAAGATTTACAGCCTTGGAAACCCTATGTGGGCAGTTCTACTCTATCCTATAGGGTGGGTCATTATGAGTTGGAATGAACTCGAAGCAGTGAGTTTGCTTTTTGGGTATCATGTGCCAATCTCACTCTAGCTGCAATATCTATTACTTGTTATTCTTGGTATCGGCAACC
>NW_006921636.1:14262009-14276094 GCF_000298275.1 Orycteropus afer afer | reverse complement strand
TTTTTTTTTTCCCAAATGATTTTGAGTTTTGTTCCACATTGTTCTCCCACTCTACCCAGGGTCTTCTACAGAGATCACCCTCCAAGTGGTTGACAATGGTGGCTGGGCACCATCTAGTTCTTCTGGTCTCATAGTCATACAGGCTAAGGATTGCTTGGACTAATTGTTTCCATGAATCTTTGGTTTCCTTCATTCTTCTTTGCTCCGGATGAGGAGAGACCCATCATTGCATCTAGATGGCTGCTTGCAAGCTTTTGAGATCCCAGTCACTACTCATTTATAGACCTTACTTTCTAATAAGAAAGTCATCCAAGACATATCTAAATTACCCTTTCCCTCCACTCATAACTCTTAATAAGTCTGTTTTCCTGGATATTTATTACATACACTCCCCAGAAGGAAGTTTGGGCAATCTACTTCCATAGTGAGACTGCCTCGGAAACCCAAGGAGGGGTCGCTATGAGTCGGGTCTGACTCGATGGCACATAACAACAACATTAGAGCTGGGTTGCAATACCACATTTTACCAGTGTGTGTTACCAACCATCACATTCTGTGCTAAAGCCTGTGAGTGAGTTTCTTACATTTAATTGTCATACCTTGCCAGTCATTCATGGCCAGATGAGAAATGATGAGGCTCAATCAAAGCATCAGTCATTGGGACAGAGAGAAAGGAAAGGATACAAGAAATACTTAAGAGGTAGAAATGACATGATGTGGGTGTGTAGGAGGGAAAGTCTAGTCCAGGAAGGTGCAGAAGTCATGAGAACTGTATAATTAATACAGACAAGGAATAGTTTAGGTAGACTGACATCAGCTGCTGAACCAGTGTTGAGAACATTATTAGCTTTAGCGGATTGAGTTTGGTATTCCAATCATAAAAACCATCTTTGCCTTAAAGATAAACCAATCCGCATTGAAGTGACAGTGATTAGGACTGTCAGTTTGGCTTTAGCAAATTCAAAGAAGCTGTAAACCCATATGATCAAGTCCCACAACAGAATTGGGTCCTCTTGCAGCTTGCAGGGGGTTGAAGAGAAATCCCTATGAGGGTCTCTGAACTCATATGATCACCTACTGTACACTTTATGAGGATGTTTAGTGTACCTACTGTACACTTTATTGCTCCATGTTCTGCAAACATGCATGACTATCTCATGAAGAAATTACAGACATGGGAAAATTGAGAGGCTTCTCCATGCAGTCCAACTGTCTTGAAGAATCCACGGTCTTTCTATTACATTGCACTTCCTGGGGAGTGTCCACTAGATTTCCCTAAAGCACCCTGAATCCAGTATGAAGTTGTCAGCTTGGGCATCCTGGAGCTAGGTTTCAAACGACTCATTGGGAGGTATGACAATGAAGTGATGTGCCTTGAGGACAGAGCATTAACTCTTAGAACTCAGATCAGAAAGAACCAGGTAGTGACTTCAGAAAAGAAGGCCCAGCCCTTTCCACTGCTCCCACACAAGCTTCTTACTGAAAAGTGGATGCTGAATTTGGAAGCCAGGGTCAGAAAGGCCCAAGTGCAAGATCTAGTTCCATTAAGTCAATCCAATATTTTAATTAGTGATCATATTTTATAGCAGGCTCTAAGAGCAAGGAACGATACACACTGTATCTTGTTAGGAAATCTATCCCCTAAGAATCAGAGCAAGTTCTTTGGAGATTATGGAGTCAGGAGTTGGTGCTATTCATCTTCAAAGAGACTTGCTAACATAACAAGCACTCCTTCCTCAACTTCTGAATCCACGAAGCCTCGAGTGAAAATACTCTCCATCTGTTGGAAAATTATTCCAGCCTGTGGAATCAGTCTCTTGATAAGGCAGTAATTATTGGAGCGATTTTAGCAGGTACAAAGGCATTTTTTAATAATTTGAATTATTCAAAAGGCTGATTAACTATCTAGCCCATGGATCAGAGGCCAAAAGGGGATAAAAGTGGGTGGGAACACTTACCAGGATGGGGTGAGGGGAGAACTTAGGCACCTTCAAACAGAAAACTGCTCTCGGTGACTTTGTAGTTATATTTCTGTGCCCTGTGGTGCTCAGAGAGGAGGGATCAGCAAGCTGGGAGTTAGGATACCTAGGTTCCAGGCACTGGCTCCACTACTAACCCACTCCATTCTTGGCTAATTCACTTTTCCTCACTAGGACCCTGGAAAGGCAGTGAGAGAAGGGGTGGAGAAGATACAATAGATGGTTTCTATGCCACTGTGAAAGGAGCCCTAGTGGTGCGATAGTTAAGCACTCAGTTGCTAACCGAAAGGTTGGCAGTTCAAACCCACCTACCAGCTCTGTGGAAAAAAGACAATAAAGACTCTAGCCTAGAAAACTCGACAGCACGGCTCTGCTCCATCACGTGGGTTCAGTGCGAGTCGGAATGCACTTGTCAGCACCTTACAACAGGGCCCTGTCAAGTACTGACTTTCTGTAGCTCTACGGGACTTTTTTTTTTTTTTTTTTTTTTTTAATATAGAGTCTGTAGGAATTTTTCCTGTGGACAATGAAAATCCATGGAAAGTGTATGAGCAGGGAAGAGCATCATCATAATCATAACTCTCAATAAGTCTGCTTTCCTGGGTATTTATTACATACACTCCTCGGAAGGAAGTTTGGGCAATCTACTTCCATAGTGATACTGCCTTGGAAACCCTAGGAGGGGTCGCTATGAGTCGGGTCTGACTTGATGGCACATAACAACAACAACATTAGAGCTGGGCTGCAATACCACATTGCATTGGAAAAACAGTCTGGACCCCTGTGTTATTAAATAAATAATGGTAAATAAATAGCTATGTGACTTTGCACATAGGTTTCTTTCAATACTCCAGGACTCAGTTAACGCATTTCTAAGATGGGACAATAATCCTTGTCCCCTTATTCAGTAAATATTTACTGAGCTCCTGTTAAGGAGCTCTGGTGGCATAGTGTCTGTGTTAGATTGGGTTCTCTAGAGAAACACAAAAACCAGCAAAGTGTATATGTATATATATATATAGAGAGAGAGAGAGAGAGAGAGAGAGAGAAAGAAATTTATCTTAGGAAAATGGCTCACAAACGTATAGAAGCCGGCAAGTCCAAAATCCCTGGAGTAAACATTGGGCTGGCGGCAGCCTTAGCTTCCTCAAACTCAGGGGGCTGAGAAATTCAAGGCTGGCAGGCAGTACACTGGTTGTTGACTCCAACGAAAGATGAATCCAAGATCTCCAGGCCAAGCGGTGGGCTGCTCACTCACGGAAGTGTATAGTCAGCACACCAGGGTTCCAATCTCTCAAAGAATGTCTCTCTTCCCAGGATGTCCCTGGATATCCTGGAAGCAGGCCACACCCCTAGGGAAACTCCCCTTGGGCAGATTGGCCACTCAGAACACAGTCATCTGATCCCATCATGGGAACAACCACACAGAACTGGGGTCCAGCCAAGTTGACACACAGCTCCAACTATCACAGTGTCTAAGGCACTTGACTGCTAACCAGAAGGCTGGTGGTTCAAACTTACCAGCCACTCCTCAGAAGGCAGGTTGGGCAATCTACTTCCATAATGATAGTGCCAGGGAAACCCAAGGAGGGGTCGCTATGAGTCGGATCCGACTTGACGGCAGTGAGTTTTTGCGTTTTATTAAGTGCCAGCCACTGTTCTGAGAACAGAAGATACCACACTCAATAAAACAAGGTCCCTCCCCTTGCAGAGTTTTCATTCTTGTGGGTGGAAGGGAGTGGGCAGGACAACCAAATAAGCATAACCAAAATCAAACCAAACTCATTGTCATCGAGTCGGATCTGATTTATAGCAACCCCTCCTTGGTTTCTGAGGCAGTATCTCTATGGAGGTAGATTGCCCAACCTTCCTTCTGAGGAGTGTCTTGTGGGTTTGAACCACCAGCTTTCTGGTTAGCAGTCAAACGCCTTATGCACTACGCCATCATACACTATTAAAAAAATATAAAGCAGCATAATGTGGGAATGTATGTGCATTTTAAGACAGAGTGGTCAGAGAAGGTCTTTCTGGAGTGATGACATCTGAGTAGCAATCTGAATTAACTGAGTAAGTGATCGGAGGCAGAAAACAGACTCCAATTATAGTGAACAGCAAATGCAAAAGGCCTGAGGCAGGACCATACATAACACATACAAGGAACAGCTGTGAGGTCACTGTGGCTGGAGTAAGTAGGAGACGATAAAATGGTAATGTGAGCACACGGAGTCTCACAGGCCAGGTCAGGACTTGGAGAGTATCCTAAGTGTGCTCAGAAGCCATTGGAGAGATCTGAGAGAAAAGTGACAAGGTTTGATATGTACACAAATTACCATAATGTGTGGCAGAATGTGATAGACCGTGGGGAGACACAGAGTTTTCAAGAAATTAGAGGAGAGAGATGATTTCATACTTGAGGGAGGTGGGCAAGAAAAGTTTCCAGAAGGAAGTAGCATTTGAGTTGAGTATGGATGGTAGGAGCTCTGGTAGCATAGTGCCTAAGGCACTTGACTTCTAATCAGAAGGCTGGTGGTTCAAACCCGCCAGCCACTCCTCGGAAGGAAGGTTGGGCAATCAACTTCCGTAGTGGTACCGCCTAGGAAACCCAAGGAGGGGTCGCTATGAGTCAGGTCCAATGCAACGGCACATAACAACAACACAACATGGTGGGTGGTTAAGCGCTAAGCTCCAACTGAAAGGTTGGTGGTTTGAATCCCCCTAGTGGCTCTGAGGGAGAAAGACCTGATGATCTTCCCCCATAAGATCACAGCCTATAGTGGAATTCTATTCTGTCATATGGGGTCACTACGAGTCAAAATACAACCCAACAACACCCTGTGTGTATTGGGAGGAAGCAAATACTTCAAATGAAGTGAGGCTGCAAACAGGATGCTTATGGGATTCACTTGTTCATTCATTTGATCACCCTTGACCCCTCTTTGTGCTGTGCCCTGTATTAGGTACTAAGGATACAGTGGTGACTAAAATTCATCCTAGTGCCTGTCTTCAATGAGCTCACAATGCAATGTTGGTAGAGAAAAGAGATTGTTATTGTTGTTATGTGCCATCAAGTCAGACCTGACTCATAGCGACCCCTCCTTGGGTTTCTGAGGCTGTATCCCTACAGAAGTAGATTGCCCAACCTTCCGTCGGAGGAGTGGCTGGGGGGTTTGAACTGCCAGCCTTCTGGTTAGCAGTCAAGTGCCTTAGGCACTACACCACCAGAACTCCTAGAAAAGAGATGAGACTGGTGTTAGTCACCAAGATTCTGAGTTGTTACCGCAGCAGAGCCTCACTCCATTGTGCTCCCCAGAATTGAGGGAGGTATCAATTGTGTGTTGGCTTCTCTGACAGATATGTGTTTCTCACATGCTCCGTCAATGATGATAGCCCCTCTGATTGGGACCACACCATCAGGAAACCCACTTCACCTTTACACAATTAACTTCAAGACAACCTGCAATGCATTTGGCCACTGGAACAGCACCCATGTCCTAATAATGGTTAATTTTCTCAAAGAAGAAAATGAAAAACAAAAATAAGTTCCACCCTAAGATAATGTCATTCCAAAGAACAGCAAGCTAGTGTAGTGTTAATCAACTCCTCTAAGGGATCTTATTTTGTGCCAGGGACTTTTCTTAAGTGTTCCACAATAATTAACTCATTTAATCTTCAAGACAGTCTTTTGTCACCCTGTACATACCACTTTACCCTTACTTCTTACGTGAAATCACCTAATGTCCAACTGTCAGCTTGCACATTGCTTTGCCTGGAGGCTTTCTCTTCCTGATAGAACTCACTTTATAGCTTTGCATGGCAAGTGAGATGTGTCAGGGAATTAAAAACTCCTCCCCACATAAAGGACTGGGCACTGTTTCATTCTGCTGTGCCTAAGGTCGCTATGAGTCAGAGACCACTTGATGGCACCTAACAACAACAACCCCACATAAATGTGCATGTACACACACACACACGAGCAGGCCTCAATCGGGGATGGACAGGAGTTGATGTATAAATAAATACCCCAGCTCCTTCTCTCCTTAGGGGTGAGTTTTACTGAGGTATATGTTTTACAGTCCCCCAGATCTCCCCAGTGGGATTAAGCTCTGGTCACCCACCTTTCGTCACTTATTGTCCATTTACTTCCCTGTCTTGCTTTACTACTCATCTGCCTTCACCTCCCAGGTAACTATTTGCACCTGAAACCATGTTCTTCTGGAGGAGCCCAGATTAAGCCACAGCCCTATGAGGAAGACACCATTATTATAGCCTTATTTGGCAGCCAAGAAAACTGAGGCAGGGAGATTGAATCACTTGCCCAAGGTCACAGATCTGGAAAGCAGCAGAGCCAGCTTCACAGGCAGCCACATGCTATTAACCTCTACACTCTGCTGCCTCTGTTGGAGAGAATGAGCCCCCAAACCACTGAGCACCCGCCTCATCTAATTGGCTTTGTGACACCTGCAGGTTGGCAAGCTCCATGGATGAATACACCTCTTTCCACATTCATCTGTAACCTCCTCTTTGGAGATTCTAGAGTGTAACTCAGAAGTATGTTTGAGAAAGCGTTTGATGTGATTTTCAGTGCAGTGGTAGCCACAAGGTGATCCATCAGCCGGCTCTCTTTGACAGAGAATTGATCTCCCAGGTCAGGAAGCAAACCTCAATTTACGTAGGATGCACTTGGAATGAGCCCTCTTAGTAGCACATGGAAGATAAAGCGCAGTCAATGACAGTTCTTGTCAATGAGTTTGTTATGGCAAGAGGAGAGGTACAAGGCACTGTGGCCTGAGTGCCACTACCAACACTCCAGATGGGTGTATGATAAACAATTGGCCCCATCTTTCAGCCCTGACTGTCAATCCCCTTGACGTCCCCAAGTTCTCTTTTGATGCAGCCATCTTTGGCCAGTGGCACAATAGTGAAACAAACACATCCTCAGCTCTCAGGATATCAGCCATCCTTTTTCTTTCAAACTACATCTCTCTGATTTTTCAATTTTGTTTTGTGTCTGGATGAGTAATTTCAGAACCATGAGATTGGTGAAGTCTGAGCTTCCCCCCACTCAGGATTCCTGGCCTTTGCACAAAAGGAAAAGCCCATTGTAGCAAATTGTCTATATGATTCATTTGTTGCAGGCACTGATGAAAAAAATATTTTTTTTTTCCTTAAAGATATTTCAAAGATCCTGGACTATGATCATAGGAAATAACCCTAGAAGAGTGAGAAAAAGCAGGACACAAAAATTTAATATTTGATTTATTGTGCCATTAGAAACTCTTATCCTTTTTGCTTTTGGGGTGAAATTTGAGAAATAGAGGATGAGAAATTGAGGAATGAAAGATCTGATCAGAACTGCCTCTGCTGGTCCAAAGATGAATGTTTTCAAAATACAAATGTATGTCTCTTATGGCAAGATTTACTGTTCTTTATTCATACATTAAAGAAATTAAAAATCATGTGCCTCACTTCTTCCTGCTTCTGATACAAACTTATCATGCTCAGCCAAGAAACAGAACTAGGTTTAAAAGAAGAAAGAGAGAGAGACGAAGGAGGGAAGGAAGGGACCGGACGGGACAGGATGGGGAAGAAGAGAGGGAGGAAACAGAAGAAGAAAAAGGAGGGGTGAAGGAAGAAAGGAAAAGAAGAGGTGAGAAGGGAGAGAACGAGGGAGGGAAGAAGGAAGGAGAAAATGACAGAACAGTAGTGTGTGTGAGACAGGCTTTCAGTTTCCAAAACTGTAAATACTTCATTGGCCAGCTATGATGAAAATGCAATTGACAGTCATTCAAAGCCTGTGTAAATTCAATCTTTTACTGCCTTAATTCCAGGGCATGCCCCTGTTTTCCTTTCCATCATCTCAGCCACAGAGTGGTGAACTCAGCCAAGAAATAGTTTCTTGTTGTACTTCAATGTAAATGCCTTGAGGTCCTTCTACATGCAAGAGACCTGCTGGATCTGAGGGGCTAGGAAGAAGAATCATACACTAATACAGTCAGCAGAGGTTGGATTATGCTGTGTAACAATATCTCAAAGCTCAATGGCTTGAAACAACGGAGGTTATTTCTCACCAATGCCATGTGTCCATATGTCGTCCTTACCCAGGAACCCAGGCTGAAGGAGGCTCCGTCTCTGTCCTTCTATGGCAGGAAAAAGGGACATAGAGAATCCTACACTGGCTCTTGGGAGCTCTGGTAGCATAGTGCCTAAGGCACTTGACTGCTAACCAGAAGGCTGGCAGTTCAAACCCACCAGCCACTCCTCGGAAGGAAGGTTGGGCAATCTACTTCCATAGTGATACCGCCTCGGAAACCCAAGGAGGGGTCGCTATGAGTCGGGTCTGATTCAATGGCACACAACAACAACTACAACAACACTGGCTCTTAAGACTTCCTCACATTTCATTGGCCAAAGCAAGTCACTTGGCCATGCCTTACATCAAAACCCATTGCCACCCAGTCAATTCCAACTCATAGCAACCCTGTAGGACAGAGTACAACTATCCCGTGAGGTTTCCAAGACTAAATATTTACTGGAGTAGACTGCCAAATAGTTCTCCCCACAGCAGCTGGTGGGTTCAAACTGCTGAACTTTCAGTTAGCAGCTCAGCATTTAACAACTGTGTCTCTAGGCTCCTTGCCTTAAATCAAGGGGGCAGGGAAGCACAGTCCTACCATGTGCCAGAAGAGGGTAGAACCCCAAATATTTGATGAACAATTAATGTCAACCACACATAAACTTTAGACATATAACACAACATCACAACGCACTGCCCTCAAGTCTGATCCGACGACCCATAGTGACCCTCCTTGGGTTTCTGAGGTGGTATCACTATGAAAGTAGATTGCAAGTCGGCCCCGACTCCTAGCGACCCCTCCTTGGGTTTCCGAGGCAGTTATCACTACGGAAGTAGGATTGCCCAACCTTCCTTCTGAGGAGTGGCTGGTGGGTTTGAACCGCCAGCCTCCTGGTTAGCAGTCAAGTGCCTTGGCACTATGCTACCAGAGCTCCTTCTAGACATTTAGGAGGCTGTTAATCTTTTGAAGTAGAGGAGTAGATACAAAATAAAAAAATATGATGCCTGCTTCACCCCCCAAATAAATGCAAGCAGTTCCCTAAGAGAGTAACAGACAAAATATCACAAGTTCGAAGAAGGCAGAGTTTCACTTACACCTAACAATCTCTGGGAATCTTGTTGTAGTACAGACTCTGATTCACCATATCTGGGGTAGAAATGCAAATTCTCCACAAGGGAATGAACCAGTTGGAAGCCCTCAGCAGCCCTTAGCCAATGAGCAGCGGGCAAAGGGATTTAAGATCCCAGCTTTCAGGACAACAGCTGAGACATGACTTATGCTCCAGAATTCCCTCCAGGGTCATGCTGAAGCTGCTCTCTGTGGGACTTCTTCTGCCTGAAGTCATATCTTTGCTTGGCTTCCTCCCCTTCCCTGGCCTGTTTCCCCCACACTCTTACTGGCTTCTCCCAGACACAGTTCCTTACTACATCACTTGCAAACAGCTCCCCGTCTCAGAGTCTGCTTCTGGAGAACTCACCCAGAGGCACTTAGGAAGATAGGCCTGGTGACCTGCTTCCCAAAGGTCACAGCATTGAACCCTATGAAGCGCAGTTCTATTCTGCACACGTGGGGTCTCCATGAGTTGTAATGGACTTGATGGCATCTAATAGTCAATGGATTTATCACTGTGAACAACCAGACCTTACACCTCCTGGGCAACTCCAGGAGCCAGACTAGGTCATATGCCTCAGGGTTAACCTACTTGAGAGTGAAGGAGTTGGAGTATTTACACACCCATTCCCATCAGTCATGGTTTGAGAGTAGCTTCTAACCAAAAAACCAAACTCACTGCTGATGAGTCAGATCCGACTCATAGCGACCCCTACTTGGGAAGGTTGGGCAATCCTACTTCCGTAGTGATACTGCCTCGGAAACCCAAGGAGGGGTCGCTATGAGTCGGGGCCGACTCGACGGCACATAACAACAACAACAACAACTTGGGTTTCTCAAGCAGTATCACTACAGAAGTAGATCGCCCAACCTTCCTTCCGAGGGTAGCTTCTAGGAAATGTTAATTCCCTAGTTTCTAAAACCAAAAACAAAAAATCAAACTCACTGCCATTGAGTTGGATCCAATTCATAGCAACCCCTCCTTGGGTTTCTGAGGCAGTATCTCTATGGAAGTAGACTGCCAGGTCTTCCTTCCAAGGAGTGGCTGGTGGGTTTGAACCACCAGCCTTCTGGTTAGCAGTCAAATACCTTAGGCATTGCACCACCAGAGCTCCTCTAGTACCTAAAGCCTGCCCATTAGGTGGCAAAAAGCACTCTGAAGCCCTCAGACAAACAAACAAAAAAAAATGTATGTGATCACTGTTCCACCAGTAATTAAGTGCTCAGCTGCTAACCTCAAAGTCAGCATCGAGAACCCACCAGCCACTCCATGAGAGAAAGATGCGGCAGTCTGCTTTGGTAAAGATTACAGCCTTTGAAACCCTGTGGGGCAGTTCTACTCTGTTCTTTAGGGTTGCTATGAGTCAGAATCGATTCAACAGTAATTGGGGAGTGAACTTAAATTTTAAGGGCAAGGGCACCAATACTGTGGAATACAGACCCTGCTCTTACTCTTCCAATAAGAGGGACTTAAATCTTTTCTGTTTTACATTTCTGGGCATTGGATTTTAAGTGCTGTAACTGACATATGCTAACCAAAAAAAAAAAAAAAAGTTTTAAAACATCTGATTTGATCCAATGCTCTAATTTTACAGACAAGGACACAGAGGCCCAGGGAAGGGGGTGTGGGGGCCCAATGACAGAGAGGGGACCTGACTGAGCTCTCCTGAGCCGCAGACCAGGACTCTGACCACAGTGCACTCATTTCAGCCAAAGCCCATTTTTGCAGCTATTTCATTTTTTCCAATTCCATTTCTTCACATTATCCTCACTCTCCATGTCTGCCCCCACGACCTTAGCTGACTGTTTACCAGCACCAACCACTCTGAGATCTCCCCTAGTCATATATAATGTTATTCTCTTTCCATCTTTATCCAGCTCCTTCGACAAAACCTTTTATACATTTGCAAACAGTGACCAAAAGCATGAAAACCAGATGACCGATGTTGGCACAACCACTTTGGAATTAAATGTAAATACTGCACTTCACTCAGGTGGCATGCTAGGCTGATAAAACAGCTTCTGCAAACTCAATATTAAGGGGTCTGTTTCTAATACAGCTGCCTATTGTCTTTCATGTTTGAAGAATCTTCCAAAAAAAATGTTGGGCTGCTTTATACGTTAACATAGAAATGTCTTAATTTGTAAAACCATTGTGTGTTGTTTTAATGTCTGCATCTTCACTACCCGACGCGCTTTCTAACACATGGTAAGTGTTTAATAAATGTTTGTTAAATAAATTAAGGGAAAAAAAAAAGCATAATCCTTATTCTATGCCCCACCCTCAAGCTGAGACTGGAAGTATAGCTGCAAAGATTTTCTTATATACACCAAGTTTCTATGGCATTCTACTAAACATTGATCATGACTACTTTTGCCAAAGATTCTCCTTGAACTATATGGACACAAATAAAATAATTCATTCACTTAATATATATTTGTTCAGTGCTAACTATGTATTAGGCACTGGACTAAGCTGAGAAAAACCATAAAAGATTTTTTTAAGAGTGAAGTCCAGATAAATATTAATCAAGTTGTTGTTATTGTTGTTGTTGTTGTTTTGTGCCATTGAATTGGACCCGACTCATAGTGACCCCTCCTTGGGTTTCCAAGGCGGTATCACTATGGAAGTAGATTGCCCCATCTTCCTTCCAAGGAGTGGCTGGTGCTAACCTTCTGGTGAGCAGTCAAGTGCCTTAGGCACTACACTACCAGAGATCCTATTAATCAAGTAGTCACACAAATTAAAGGTAAAACTGCAACTGTGGTGGTTTAAAAGATACGCACACAAATTCTTTGATACTCCTTCCCTCAAGGGGTGGAGCTTAATTCCCCTTCCTTTGAATGTGGGCTAGATTTAGTGACTAATTTCTAGGGAGCAGAAGTGATGGGATGCCACTTTGGAGATTAGGTTATAAAAAGACTATATCTTTTTATACCAAGACCCCTACCTTGGGTGATCTCTCTCCCTCTCTTCTGACCCCCAGCTTGTCATGTTGTGAGGATGCTCAGGAAGCTGATGGAGAGACCATGATGTAAGGATCTGAGGCCTGTCATCTACCACATGAGTGATCTTGGAAGCAGATCCTTTAACCCCAGTCAAGCTTTCATGACTTCAGCCCTGGCTGCCAGCAACCTTGTGAGAAATACTAAGCCAGATCACCCAGCTAAACCACTCCCAGATTCCTGAAATAATAAATGTTTTAAGCTGCTAAGTTTAGGATAACTTATTATAAAGCAATAGGTAACTATTATGGATTGAATTCTGTTCCTAAAAAAATATGTGTTATAAATCCAAACTCTATGCCTATGACTATAAGCCCATTTGGGAATGGGTTGTCTTGGTTATGTTGAGACAGGATTAGTGTAGGGTGTGACTTGAGTCAATCTCTTTTGAGATATAAAAGAGATTAAACAATCAAGTGAGAGAAGCAGAGGTGGGGGAATACAGATGCCACACCACATGGAGATCACCAAAGAGCCAAAGAACAAGGACTTTTCTTCAGAGCCTGTAGAAACATAAAGCCTTCTCCTAGAGCTGGCACTTGCAAGAAAGATGTGGCAATCTGCTTCTGTAAAGATTACAGCCTTGGAAACCCTGTGGGGCAGTTCTGCCCTGCCCTATAGGGTCACTATGAGTCAGAATTGACTTGACAGCTCACAACAGCCTCTTAACTGTGAGAAAATAAATATCTGTTTGTAAAAGCCACTCATTTGTGATATTTCTGTAAACCAACACTAGATAACTAAGAATTTGGCACTAAGAAGTGGGGATGGCACTCTAACAAATACCTACAATGTAGAAGTGGTTTAGGAGCTCTGGTGGCGTAGTGCCTAAGGCACTTGACTGCTAACCAGATGGCTGGCAGTTCAAACCCACCAGCCACTCCTTGGAAGGAAGGTTGGTCAGTCCTATTTCTGTAGTGATACTACCTCAGAAACCCAAGGAGGGGTCGCTTTGAGTCGGGGCTGACTTGATGGCACATAGTAACAACAACAACAGAAGTGGTTTTGGAATTGAATAATGGGTAATGGCTGAAAGATTTTTTTGTTTTTGTTTTACTTTTTAACATGATTTGGTTGAAAGTTTACAGAGCAATTCATCTTCCATTCAACAGTTCATACACATTTTGTTTTGTGACATTGACTGAAATTCCCACAATGTAACAGCACTCTTTCCATTTCCTCTCTATGGTTTCCTTTTCCCTGTGTTCTTCTTTCCTATACATTCCTGTCTTCTGAGCTTTATCCCTGTGGAAATGGCTGGAAGAATTTTAAGGTGCCTAATAGTAAAAGCCTAGATTGCCTTGAAGAGATTGTTAGTAGAATTATGGACATCAAAGGCACTTCTTGTGCAGGCTCAGAAAGAAGTGAGAGGCTCTATAGAGCTATATTCTCTATCATCTCAGAAATTACATATGGTGCCAGTAACAGAATGTTGCTAGAATTGTGGACATTAAATGTGCTTCCACTAGGGCTTTAAAAGAAAATTATGAATATATGATTGGACAGTGGAGGAAAAGTAACGCTTTTTATGCAGTAGGAAAGAACTTGTCTGAATTATGTTCAAATGCTTGGTGGAAGGTAGAACTTGTAAGAGATGAACTTGGATATCTGGCTGATGAGATTTCTAAGCAAGATCTTAAAGGGGTCTCATGGTTTCTCCATGTCACTTACAGTAAAATGCAAGAGGAAAGAGATGGACTTAAAAATGAACTGTGCAAAATGAAAACAAAACTTAAAGATTTGGAAAATTTTACTGTACAAACTAAGGACATATGTCCTAGAATGTTTACCAAGATCATGGCTTCATACTCTGTTATTAAAGAGATTAAACCTGTGACTGATGCATCTAACCAACTACCACAGCAGAAAATCCATCAGCTTAGACCCCTACTTGGGTTTCCGAGGCAGTATCACTA
>NW_006921636.1:14259921-14261319 GCF_000298275.1 Orycteropus afer afer | reverse complement strand
TTTTGAGATGATAGGATGGGATCAATGTATTTTGCATGGCAGGGACATGAATTTTTTTTTAGGGAGGTAGTTAAAGGGTGGAATGTTGTGGGTAGGATTGTGTTTCCCAAAAATACGTGTTGTAAATCCTAAACTTTATGCCTGTGGTTATAATCTCACTTGAGAATGGGCTGTTTTTGTTGTGTTAACAAGGCCAGATTAATGTAGGGTGTGTCTCGAGTCATTAGTCTCTTACAAGATGGGAGAAGAGAGACACCAAGCCACATGAAGATTACCCAGGAGCAGAAGCTGCAAGAAACCAGGCCCTTCCTCCAGAGCTGACAGAGAGAGAAAGCCTTTCCCTACAGCCAATACCCTGAATTTGGACATCTAGCCCCCAAACTGCAAGAAAATAAATCTTTGTTTGTTAAAACAACCAATTGGTGGTATTTCTGTTATAGCAACATCAGATAACTAAGATGTTGTTGTTGTTGTTGTTGTTGTTATTTGCCATTGAGTCGGCCTCGCGGGACTCATAGCAACCCCTCCTTGGGTTTCCAAGGCAGTATCACTACGGAAGTAGGATTGCCCAACCTTCCTTCTAACATTAAGTAGAAACATAAGACACCATATAATCTCATCTGGAAGGTCAGGAAGAACTTCCCTTAGGAAGCCATTGAGTAATTGAAGAGCAAGAAGGTAGGGGAAAGGATTGCAGGGAAAACTAGCATGTGCAAAGGCAGGAAGGAGCCTAATAGGTGGGAGAGATTGAAAGAGGCCAGTGTGGCTGCAGCAGGGAGATCAAATGGGAGAGTGTTTTGTAATGAAGTTAGCAGTAAGATGGAGAGACTCATCCACAGAAAGCCTTGAGGCATTGTCAAGGACTTTGGTATTTATCAGGAGAGCAGTGGGCAGCCTTTGAATAGTTTTAAACATGGAGTGACATGATCAAATTTGTGTTTCTTTCATGTCCTTTCAACTATTATCTCTTATCATGACATTTAGCAGTGTGACAACTCCCTCTCACTGAGCATGTTTTGATTTATACATAGACTTTCTGAAAATAAAGGAAATTATTTAGGCTATAAAAAAATAAAAAATATTTTTAAAAACCTGCTAATAATTTTCAATCTTAACTGTATGTTAACCTCTTCTATCTCACTGACCGCCAGTCAGTGGCAATCAGCTCTAAGAGAGTGAGACAGAAAAGGTTTGGGAAACTCAGGGTGAACTAAAGGACTCACTTCCAGGTGACTCTCAAAAGTGTTAGTTATACCTCTGGTAGCGTAGTGCCTAAGGCATTTGACTGCTAACCAGAAGGTTAGTGGTTCAAACCCACCAGCCACTCTGCAGAAGGAAGACTGGGCAATCTACTTCTATAAAGATTTACCACCTCGGAAACCCAAAGGGGGTCACTAT
>NW_006921636.1:14251497-14259296 GCF_000298275.1 Orycteropus afer afer | reverse complement strand
TCACCACTCATAGCAGTTGGAGAATGAGTAAGGAAAGATCTTGGCAGGGCTCCAAATCAGCATCTACCACAACCTGCGGCCCTGAAAAGGTTCCAAACTTCCTTCTGTAGGATGGAAATGGCTGGGATGGTAGGTCAGCAATGTGCTGTGAAAACATGATAAATTCCTCAGTTTAGGAGCTAGAATGGAGTTCTCAGGAAACCAGGACAGCTGCCATCCAGTTGTGCTGGCACATCTAACTCATTCGGGTTTCTCAGCAAATCCAACCCAAATCCCAGAACTTGCGATTTATCAGGAAGCAGAAAAGAGCCAAGAGGCCAAAATAAACCTAACCATCATTAACACAAACATTCCCTGCAGGGACCCCTAAAAGTGCAGATGACCAGGTCCTCTGTCTTATTGTGAGGATGGGGTAGAGCATACAGCAGGATTTAAAAGCATAGACTTTGGAGCCAGGCTGTCCCAGTTCAAATCCCAGCACCTCCACCTAGGAACTGTGTGCTCTGAGCATGTTGAAAGATCTCTCTCGGACTTAATTTCTCCTCTGTAAAATGGAGATGATAATAATAGCCCACACATTATAGGGCTGTTGTAAGGATCAACTGAGTTCACTCGTGTAAACTGCTCAAAACTGTCTCTGCCTCAAGCTAAACATCAATAAATGTTAATGATGAATATTATTTAGCCCTCAGAAGGAGAGGTCCGAGATGTTAACCTGAAGTCCTCAGAGTAGCTAGCTTCCAGTAGTGCATACTCACCATGCATACTCATCTGGTTACTTGCTGGATGCTTGGCTATGAGCCAGGTGTGTGTCGTCTTCATCTTTGTACAGTGCTATTGGCACATTTTTGGGGCTGATAAATATTTGATCAGTGGATCTGCTATTGTCAGAGATTTCATAAGGAGGTTTGGCTGTCATTCAGACCCCATCCAGGCCCTTCTACTCCACCCTTTTGACAGCTCATGGCAGACACAGCAGCATTCTCAAAGGTTCTGAGTCACACTCCAAAGCTCTGTTTTCCAGGTGTGTGGTGGAGAGTTTGGTCTAGAGATCTATCTCTGGCCATCGCTTAAGTCCTCCCTCTGGCCAGATATTGTAATAAACATTCTATACGCATGACCTCAATTAATCACTTCAATAATCCTATGCTCTTAATAGGAGCTCTGGTAGCATAGTGCCTAAGGCACTTGACTGCTAACCAGAAGGCTGGCGGTTCAAACCCACCAGCCACTCCTCGGAAGGAAGGTTGGGCATTCCTACTTCCGTAGTGATACTGCCTCAGAAACCCAAGGGGGGGTCGCTATGAGTCAGGGCCGACTCGATGGCAAATAACAACAACAACAACAACATGCAGGCATTTGACTGCTAACCAGAAGGCTGGCGGTTCAAACCCACCAGCCACTCCTCTGAAGGAAGGTTGGGCAATCTACTTCCATAGTGATACTGCCTCAAAAACTCAAGGAGGGGTCACTATGAGTCGGGTCCGACTCAACGGCATGTAACAACAACAACATGCTCTTAATTATCCCTATTGCATAGATGGGGAAACTGAGACTCAGCCACCTTTCCTAATGCATGCAGCTGGAAGAATGTTTTACTCCCATGCCTGAGCCATGTCCAACAGAACAAACATGGACTAGCTGATGCTAGCTGAGCTCCCTAAGACTTCTAGGTCTATCCAGTGGAGAGATGCCGAAGTCAAGCTCAGGAAGGTGAAATGCTCTTGGCCACCCACCCTCTACCTCAAAGAGTTCAGGATCTCTAAGTCTGGGTCTAGATCAAGAGAGGGGACAGGACACCCCTAGATGCCATAGGAATGTCGCAGAGCCAGGGTGGTAGTGTACTACAGTACAAAGCATACTTGCTGAATGCTTGCTAAATGCTCATCATTGTGCTTGTCTTGGCTGAGCTCTCCAAAAACAGACCCTGAGACAAGGATTTGGTGCAGGTAGTTTTGGGGGACATGATCCCAAGAAACATGGTGAGAGACTGAGGAAATGAGACAAGGAATGGAGGAAAGCCAAGAAAAGGTACAATATTGAGTAGGTCATCTCTGTGGATAACTTAACTCAGTCTCATTGGGGATGCTTTGAAAACTCTTGTACACAACAGAAACATCCCACTGAGACTGAGGAAGCACAGGTGTATAGCCGCCAACTTCCATCTTCATTGACTGAATCACTCCTGGGACATTAACTCTCTGGCACTTCTAAAAGTCCTGTGTTTGAGTTGAGTATACTCCTAAGACCAGAGAAAGCCCTTGGGCAGAGAGAATCACAGGTGCTTTAGACAGTAAGTAAGCCATGGGCATGTATAGGAACTGCCCAGCAGACCTGCAGGTGACAGGAGACCTAAAGCAATATTAGAAGAGTGTCAGCACATCATGCATAGACAGCTCCTTCCATGGACTCTCTCACCAACCCAATGAGGCAGTACCATTATTGTGCCCATTACATACAGTAAGACCTGTGAGAGTTTTCAACAGGACTGCCTTATTTTTTGAGGTGTCAGAAGTTTTCTACTTTTGACAGGGTGCAGTCTTACATTTTATCACTTGTTTTAGTGGAAAGAATTTGAGTTTTTCTTCTCTTACAGATTTCTACTTTACACAGGTTCCAGCTTTCACAGATTTTACTGTAGTTAAGAAAACTGAAACTCCACAAAATTAAAGAGCTTACCAAACTTCACAGAGCTAGTAAGCTAAGACTTAGTCCTGGACACCAGTTCCAGAGCCCATGGTCTTAAAAACAAACAGAAAAATAACCTCACTGTCATTGAGTCAATTCTGATTCATAATCATCCCCATAGGGTTTCCAAGGTTGTAAATATTTAAGGAAGCAGACTACGTCATCTTTCTCCCTTGGAGAAACTGATGGTTTTGAACGAGCAACCTTTTGGTTAGCAGCCATATGCCTTAACCACTGCACCAGCAGAGCTCCTTCATGGTCTAAAGCACTATGCAAAACTGCCTTCCCAGGCCTATGGACTCCTCAGCCAGTGCTCTTTTGACCATACAAAGCAGGAAATAGCCACATCCAAATCCACAGCATTCCAGCCTCCTTCAACTCCAAATCCTGCATGTTTTCCACATACCACTTGGCACAAGTTATCACTGGCAACTAACAATAAGCATTTACTTGTTGTTCACTCCCTTATAGCGTCAGCTGATTTAGGCTGGTTTCACCTCTAAGCATGAGCTGGGTCCAGACCTATTTTACATGTCTCCCATCTTGCTTGCACCAGCAACTACCTAGAGTATCTTCTTCCCATGGAGAAAGGCAGGAGCACAGAGGGGAAGCCCAACAGTGCAAGCACATCTTAGGCCTCTGCCTGTTCCATCCAGCAGCATCCCATTGGCTGAAGCAAATAATATGGCCAAGCCCAACACCATGGGGCAAGGAAGTACACTCCTCACATGAAGAGATGGAGGAAGTGGATATTTGCTGGACAGTGATCACATTTCTGAAGTCTATTATACATGCATTGTTTGTATGTCCCAGAAGGAGGTAAAGGGGGGAGTACAGCAATGACAGTAAATATGTTTCTCTAGAATTATTTGCTAAAAGTAATGGTCATTCCCTGGAGAAGGACATTACGCTTGGTAAAGTACAGGGTGGATGAAAAAGGAGAAGACCCTCAACGAGATGGATTGACACAGTGGCTGAGACAATGGGCTCAAGCGTAACAAGTTTTGTGAGGATGGTGCAGGACCGGGCAGTGTTTTGCTCTGTTGTAAGTAGGGTCACTATGAGTCGAAGCTGACTCCATGGCATCTAACAATAACAACAAGGAATCATTTGGGAGACACAATTATAGCCTGAAATAACAATGGCTCAAATCCCTTTTTCCAGCACTGACCTTGGACTGTGTGGGACTTTAGACAACTAACTTCACCTCCTTGAGCCTCGACTTCTCAACTGTAAACAGGAACAATGATGATATTTGCCTCCAATGGTCACTGTGGGGGTCAAATGAGATAATGTCAGTTGTGCAAGGTCCATGATGAGTACTCAAAGCTACATCCATTCCTTACCCCTCTGATGTGCCTTCCCTGGTCCAAGGTTACTGTGATAATCTGGACATACTGGACAAATGAACCTCGAGATTATACGCTGGTGGTGACAGATTCAACGAGACAATTACGGAGAGTAACCTGCTGTGGGTGTGTCATAGACTGTACTCAAAGCCCACTCCATCCAGCCCCACAGACTCTCGACCATGATTGCAAGTGATTCTGAAGAAATAAATCACCAAAACATGTTATAAGTCTTGATTACAAAGAAAAAATTATTTTCCTAAAGTGGATCTTCCACTTACTGGAAGTAGCCAGGCCTTACTGACAAAAAAGCTAAAGAATTCAGTGGAGAAATGCCTGGAACTCTGCAAAGTCATAGTCTTCAGCACAGATCATACTCCTTCCTCCAGCAAAGCCCAAGAAAACCTATCCCAGTCACCCAACCATACTCAGGCTAAGTCACAATCATAGCAGCCCACAGAGCAGCCTTGGAAATGGACAATAAACGGCAGCATTCCATTTATGAACACTTTCCATTATGGGCACAATATCCCCCCATTCACTCCTCAGTTTGTATATAAACATCTCAAAATAGGATTATTTTAAAAGGACCTTGGGACACAATACTTCTGTTTGAAAGAGTGGTTGACATGTTTACAAGCTGCGTTGCTGCCAGCTCAGCTCCTCTCAAAAAGCACTCTGTTATCATTCCAGGCAGAGAAGGAAATTTGCTCAGAGGCCCATCAGGACCCAGAAGCCCAGAGGCAGTAGTGTAGTCTCATGCCACTCACGGGTCACATGGTCAGTCCTGTGATTATCAGTTCTGGTACTCATGGCTGCTCTCCCCATAATGTTGACTCATATTTATGGGACGTCACATATTTCCAAAGCCCTGGTCACTGGCTTCAAGGTCATTTAATCCCCATACATGTAAGTTACTTGTTAGAATTCTTTAAATGAGGAACCTTAGGCCCCAAAGTATTAAATGCCTTAACCTCCATCGCAAAAGAACTGGCAGAGGCAGGGTTTGAATCCTGGTCCTCTGACTTCAAGCCCAATATTCATTCTGCTACCTCCAACAGGAAGTGGTGCCTCAGAATCAAATTCCCAGCCCAGAGGGCCTTCCTCTCTCTGGGCCTCAGTGTTTTTGTGTGTTTTCTTAGCTTGGAACCACCCTAGAAATAGACCCTGAAGCAAGGATGTGAGTGAAAGTAGTTTATGGGTGACAATAGAGAGCCAAGGAAAATGAAGGAAACCCTCAATGAGATGAATGGACACAACAGCTGCAACAATGGAAACTCAAACATGGCAACAATCATGAAGACAGCACAGGGCAAGGCAATGATTAGTTCTGTTACACATAAGGTCATGCCCAGCATGGTAGACCATATGGCTGTCTGATTCAAAATGACCAATACCAGTCCATTTCAGCTTACTAATGCCTAGGCTATTGGTCTTTACACCTTTTATTTCATTTTTGACAACTTCCAATTGTCCTAGATTCATATTTCATAGATTCCATGTTTCAATTATTGATGAATGTTTACAGCTGTTTCTTCCCATTTTGAGTTGTGCCCATCAGCAAATGAAGGTCCTGAAAGCTTTACTCTAGCCACGTCATTAAGGTTGACTCTGCATTGAGGAGGCAGCTCTTCCTCAGTCATATTTTGAGTGTCTTTCAACTTGAGGGGCTCATCTTCCAGCACTATACTAGACAATGTTTCACTGCTATTCATAAAGTTTTCCAGTAATATATCAGACAGTGCTTCACTGCTATTCATAGTTTTCAGTGGCCAAATTTTTCAGAAGTGGATGACCCCATCCTTCTTCCCTGTCTGTTTTAATCTGGAAGTTCCACTAAAACCTGTCCACCATGGGTGATCCTGCTGGTATTTGAAAAACTGGTGGCATAGCCTCCGGCCTCACAGCAACATGCAAGCCACCAGATGAGTGGTGGTCTTTGGTCGACAGCAAGTTATGACTTTGGTCATGTTATAAAAAAGGACCAGACCCTGGAGAAGGATACCATGCGTAGGAAAGCAGCAGGTCAACAAAAAAGGGGAAGACCCTCAAAAAGATGGATTGACATAGTGACTGCAACGATAGGCTCAAGTATAGCAAGGATTGTGAGCATGTTGTAAGACTGGGCAGTGTTTCTTTCTGTTGTACATAGGGTTGCTGTGAGTCAGAGCTAACTCAATGGCACCTACCAACAACAACAACATACAGTCATCATGAGTTGGAGCTGACTCAGCAGCAGCTAATAGCTTATTAGGAGGTGAAGAAAACACCAGTAGGAAAGAGAAATTGTGTATTAATTATCTATTGGCTGCATGGCAAATTACCTAAAACTTAGCAGCTTAAAAATTACAAACATTTATTTTCTCATAGTTTCTGGATCAGAAATCCAGGAATGGCTTAGTTGGATGAGTCTGCCTCGAGTGGTCTCAAGAGGTTACAAATTGTCAGCTCAGGCTGCAGCCTCATCTAAAGGCTCAATTGAGGGAGGATCTGCTTCCAAACTCATTTATATGGTTGTTAGCTAGATTTATCTCCTCACTGGCTATTTGCTGGAGGCCTCTCTCAGTTCTTTGCCATGGGAGGCCATCCACAGGGCAGCTCACAACATGGCAGCTGGCTTCCCTCAGAATGAGTGAATACAGAATAAGAGAAAATGAGTACCCAAGATGGAAGTCATGATCTTTTAATAAGCTCATCTTAGAGGTGACATTCCATTACTTCAGCCAGTCTATTTATTAGGAGTCAGTAAGTCCAGCACACAGTTAAAGAGAGGAGATTACACAAGGAGGTGTCAGACTACAAACTCCTGCCTGGCATCACTCCCCGTCCTGCTCCCTCTCCAGGTACTTAAGCCTACGTCCCATTTTTGTGGTTGTTGTTCTTATTACTTGCCATCAAGTCAGTTCTGACTCATAGTGACCCTATCAATGGCCATATGAACAGAAGGAAACACTGCTGGGTCCTGTGCCATCTCATAATTGCTGCTATGTTTGAGTCCATTGTTGCAGCCACTGTGTCAATCCATCTGATCAAGAGTTTTCCTCTTTTTCACTGACCATCTACTTTACAAAGCATGGTGTCTTTTCCCAAGGATTGGTCCCTGTGTTAGACTGGGTTCTCTAGAGAAACAAAAAACAGCAAAGCTTATACATATATAAAGAGAGAAAAAGATTTATCTTAGGAAAATGGCTCACAAATGTATAGAAGCCGGCAAGTCCAAAGGCCCTGGAGCAAACGTCAGGCTGGAGGCTTTTCTAGCTTCTGCAACCGCAGGGGCCGAGAAGCTCAAGGCTGGCAGGCAGTACACTGGCTGTTGTCTCCAATGAATGACAAATCCAAGATCTCCAGACCGAACGTGCACTGCTCACTCACGGACAGTTGTAGGCAGCACAACAGAATTCCCGATCTGCAGAAGAACATCTCTCTTCCCAGGATGTCCCTGGATATCCTGGAAGCAGGCCACACCCCTAGGGAAACTCCCCCTGAACAGATTGGCCACTCAGAACACAGTCTTCCGATTCCATCATGGGAACAACCACACAGAACTGAGGTTCAGCCAAGTTGACACACAGCTCCAACTATCACAGTCCACCCCTTGTCAACTTGGCAGTTGTACACATCTTCTTAACCAAATATGATCTCTAATTAAGGACAATTATAGTCATATTTGTGCCTAACATGATACACTAACACACATACAACCAAAATGCATTAACCTTATATACATTTCACAGTTCATAACAGAAGGAAACAAAAATATTT
>NW_006921636.1:14241680-14243863 GCF_000298275.1 Orycteropus afer afer | reverse complement strand
TATCATGAAAGAATAAAAGATACACATCCAAGAAACTCAATGAACCCTATACAGGATAGACACCAAAAGAAAGCTACCAAGAAGTATCATAATCAAACATCCCAAAACTAAAGACAAGGAAAGAATCTTGAGAGCAGTTCAGAAAAACAAAATGTTACCTAGAAAGGGCAACCAATAAGAGGAAGTTTTGATTTCTCAGCAGAGACCATGAAGGCAAGAAGGCATTGACATAACATATATAAAATCTTGAAAGACAAAAATTATCAACCAAGATTTACATATTCAGAAAAACTGTCCCTCGAATAAGATGGTGAAATTAGGACATTCTGAAATAAACAGAAATTAAAGGAATTTGTGGGAACCAGACCAACCTTACAAGAAATGCTAAAGGGAGTCCCTTGGATAGAAAACTAACAACAGAAAACAACCTAAGATGACAGTATCACCCATAGACCAACCCCCCCAAAAAAATCTCAAAATTAAAATAAGCTTACAAGACTGAAAATAGAGAACCAGGGGCATCAAACTGTAAGCAACAACAACTACAAAGCAAAATGAAAAAATAAATGATATAATTACAGAAAGGGAGTAAGGATATTACCAGTATACAACAGACCATTTCAACCTTAGGAAGATAAAAATTAATTACAAGGTAACCACAAAGAAAATTAATAAGTTTTCTAACCAAAATTAGAGAGAAGAAAATCATAAAGACTTAGTTAATGCAAAATCAACAACAATGAAAAATAATGAAAAGAAAATCTGATAACACAATGAACTCAACACAGAAAAATATTCAGAACAAAGAAACCATCAACACCCCAATAAAAATACAAAAGAATGATAGCAGTAAATTCATACCTACCATTAATTACACTGAAAGTGAATGGATTAAATGTACCAGTCAAGAGAAAGAAAGTGGCGGAATGGATAAGAAAATAGGACTCATCAATATGTTGCCTACAAGACACTCACCTTAGACACAAAGATAAAAATAAATTAAAAATCAAAGGATGGAAAAATTTATCAAGCTAATGGCAACAACAACAAAAAAAAAAAACCAGGAGTAGCAATACTAATTTCTGATAAAGTAGACTGCAAGGCAAAAACTAGCACAAAAGACAAGGAGGGGTATTACGTAATGATAAAAGTGTTAATCCAGCAACAGGACATAACCATAATAAATATCTGTGTACTCAATGAAAATCCAAAACAAGATTCACTACCATTGAGTCAATTTTGACTCATATGACCCCCACAGGGTTTCCATGGCTATAAATCTTTATGGAAGCGGACAGCCTCATCTTTCTCCCACAGAGCAGCTGGTGGGTTCACACAGTGGACCTTTTCATTAACAGCCAAATGCTTTACCCAGTACCACCAGAGCTCCTTGCACCCAATGAATAAGCCCTAAGATGGAAAAAGTAAGCATTAACAGAATTGAAAGGAGAAACAGACAACCCCACAGTAGTAGGAGGAGGCTGTGATAACACAACACCTTTGATGAAGGACAGAATGACTAGAAGGAAACTCAACAAAGAAACAGAAGATCTCAACAACACAATCAACCAACTTGACCTCATAGACATACACAGAACATTCCACCCAACAAAAAATCAATACAAATTCCATTCCAGTGCACATGGATCATCTTCCATAATAGATTATGTGCTAGGCCACAAAGCAAGCCTCAGTAAATTTAAAAACACCTGGACAATATAAAGCATCTTCTCAGAATACAATACTATAAAATTAGAAATCAATAATAGGTAGATCATGGGGGGAAAAATCAAATACATGGAAACTGAATACCATTCTATCTAAAAACTACGGGTAACAGAAGAAATAAAATGTAAAATACAAAAATTCCTATAGGCAAATGAGAATGAAAACACCAAAACCTTTGGGACACAGTGAAAGCAATTCTCAGAGGACAAATTATAGCAATAAATGCACATAACAAAAAAAAAAAAGAAAAGAAAAAAAGAAAGAAAGAATGCAAATCCCAACAACTTCCAAAATTAAAAAAAGGAATAAAAAAAAAAAATTCCATTCTCCAGAATAAAGGAGATAATAAAGATTAGAGTAGAAATAAGTGAAACAGAAAGCAGAAAAGCAATAGAAAGAATCAACTAGACTAGAAATTGGTTCTTTGAAAAGATTAACAAAATTGACAAACCACT
>NW_006921636.1:14233509-14240860 GCF_000298275.1 Orycteropus afer afer | reverse complement strand
ATCCATTATGAGCACTCTCATTCAACAATGTATTAGAAGTGCTAGCCAGAACAATGAGGTAAGAAAGGGAAATAAAAGGCATTCTAATTGGCAAAGAGGAAGTAAAACTATCTCTATTTGCAGATGATATGATCCTATACATAGAAAATCCCGGAGACTCAACAAGAAAACTAGTGGAACTAATAGAATGATGCAGTAAAGTCACAGGTACAAGATCAACACACAAAAATAAATTGGATCCCTCTAAACTAACAAAGAGAACTCTGAAAAGCAAATGAGGAAAACAATATCACTTACAATAGCCACCCAAAAGATGAAGTGCTGAGGAATAAATCAAGCCTGAGAAATAAAAGACCTATACAAAGAAAACAAAAATACACAACTGCAAGAAACCAACAGAGGAAGAACATACCACACTAATGGATAGGAAAACTTAGCATATAAAAACATTAATACTACCCAAAGCAGTCTACCAATATAACACAATCTCAATTCAGATTCCATCATTGTTTTTTAAAGAGATGGGAAAACTCATCACTAACTTTATATGGAGGAGCTCTGGTAGCATAGTGCCTAAGGCACTTGACTGCTAACCAGAAGGCTGGCAGTTCAAACCCACCAGCCACTCCTCGGAAGGAAGGTTGGGCAATCTACTTCCGTAGTGATACCACCTCAGAAACCCAAGAAGGAGTCACTACAAGTCGGGTCCGACTTGACGGCACATAACAACAACAATAACAACTTTAAATGGAATGGAAAGAAATCTCAGATAAAGAAAGCCTCACACTCACCCATCTCAAAACCTTCTGTATAGCCATGGTAGTCAAAACAGCCTGGTATTGGAACAATGACAGAAACATAGACCAGTGGAACAAAAGTGAGAATCCAGAAGTAAATCCATTCACCTATGGACAGCTGATCTTTGATGAAGGGCCAAAACTCATTAAATGGGGGAAGAGATAGACTCTTTAACAAATGAGGCTAGAAAAATTGGATATCCATTTGTAGAAAAATGAAACAGGATCCATAGCTCCCACCACACAGAAAAACTAACTGAAGATGCATCAAAGGCCTAAAAGTAAAACCTGAAATTATAGAAGTCATCAAAGAAAAAATAGGGGCAAAATTGGAGGCCCTAATGCATGGTATAAATACACTACATAACTAAAAATACATAAACAACAGAAGACAAATTAGACAACGGGGACTTCCTATAAATTAAACATTTACATGTATCAAAGGACCAAAAATTAATTTTTGGCAATGACACATCTCACAGGAGACTGACCTCTAAAATTCATAGAAAATGTCAACACTTCAACAACAAAAAGACAAACAATACAATTAATAACTGGGCAGAGGACACGAACAGACACTTCAAAGAAGACATTCAGGTAGCTAACAAACACATGAAGAAATGCTCATGATCATTAGCCATTTGAGAGATGCAAATCAAAACAACAATGAGATATCATCTCACATTAGCATTAATATCAAAATCAAAAAAAAAAAAAAAAATGCTGGTAAGGATGTGGAGAGAACAGAGTGTCTATGGCCCAGAGACACTCTTCAAGCCTGGAACTGAACTCATCCCCAGGGCCCAACTTTCAGCCAAACAATAGTCAGGTTTATAGGTGAACAACACCACCACGAAGGTACGTACGCCCTAGGACAACCAACCATATGAGGTCAAAAGGGCATCATTTTCCCAGGGATAAAGCTCAGGTGGGAGGGGATAGGAAAGAAGGAGGAAAAGAAATGGGAAACACAGGGAGGAACTGGGAAGACTGCTATTACATTGTGGGGATTACAATCAATGTCATGCATCAAAATGTGTATGAATGGCTAAATGGAAAACTAATTCGCTCTGTAAGCTTTCATCCAAATCACAATACAAAGTTGTTTTTTTAAAATGCAAGACATGAATTTTGATGTAACAAAATCTAAACATTTCACTAATAGGATTTCAGATTCTACTTTGTAAACAACCATTCAAGAAATTATCCAGAAAAAACAAAATAGAGAGAAAATGCTACGGAGCCCAGTTCTGCTCTGACATGCATGGGGTCACCATGAGTCAAAGTTGACCCAATACTCATCTCAAATCACCTGCCACATGGATTTGAACTCCAGTGGAAACCAGCATAGCACACATGTCTCAGAATCATCCCATTGGGAGGGGAAAAGGAACTGAGGTGTTTATAAGCCAATACCTATCAGTCATTGGTTCTGGGGATGAAGCTGTTAACCCACCCCAGCAGGACCCAGCTTTAATCAGCTGAAGCCATCCTCAAATTTCAATAATTGCTTCCTTTGTTCTTGTAGGCCAAGAGGGGTAGAGGTGCCTACATTTCCTTGCTCTAGGTTACTCCACTATCTCCTGTTAGTTTCCCTAAATTGCATCCCCTTTTTTTTTCCATCTCTCTGTCTCTGTCTCTCTCTCACATTTGCTGGAGTTTGAGAAGATGACCACTCCTTCGATCTCTAACACATCTCCAAGGGTCAATTTCTGTTCATAGTGCAAATATTCTTCAAAGATTTGTCTGTATTGTGACTTTTGCCCTTTCTCTTCACTTTAGACCCTTGAACTTTTAAGATCTGATTTCCTTGGGTTATCTCCCACCCTAAGGAAAGCTGGCTCTATTTTTCACACTGCCTTCTCTGCACTCTCCAAATTCAGAATCTTCATTATCTTTCCCTCAGTGATTTTTTTGTGTTATGGCTCAGTATTTTTCCATTTGTAATTTTTAAAGATTCAGTGACACTACAATATTTTCATTGCTAAAGCAGTAGTCTGGCATCCATTGGTGCTAATTTCTTGTGGAATTAAGAAAAACATAAATGCATGTCTGAATGAACTGTGAAAAGAAGAAAGAAAATGTTGAATTCTGGCAACTATTTTGGGACAAAGTTCACAACCAATGCCCTGGAGAGGGAACCTGACAAAGCAAACGAATTTTACTTTTGGTGTCTGTTGGATTTCAATGAGTTATCTACCAGCGCATGGAAGCAGCCCTCAGAATCAAGTAACCACGGTCCCAATGAGAAGTGAGATTAAAAATATTAAACAGCCAATACCACACGGGAAGGACAATCAGAACAGACGCCAGCAGGTTTCGGGACAAACCAACTGAATATCAACCTTGAGTCTGGATCACTGCGCCCTACAGTCCCCTGAGGCTCTCTATGAACTTCCTTGCTGTTGGGCAATCTCTCTCTTCTCCACAGGAAAGCAATCTGTCAGTGTCTTGGTGAAACACTTCATGATCTATGGGGGACTGTTTTTCTATAATTGAGAAATAATCGTTTGTTTCCCTCTTAGTTATTGGTAAATTTGGGTTATTTAACCCAACATGACTTACTCTGCAGATACACTGTTACAAGTGTTAAGGTTAATAATTCATTAGCAAATCTGTCTGGAATCACTACTCTTGTATTTGCTACAATTCTACTGTGATTGCACAGTCCCTCCCTTCCTCCCCCCATAGCTTTGCTGCATATTTCCTTGTGACTGAGGCTTTGGCTCTCTAGGCCCAGGGAAAGAGGCATGGGCTGACTCCCAGGGGCTGGCCAGGACTTTATAGAGCTAAAATTGGCAATGCCTTTTCCCAATCTCAATGCAGAGAGTAAAGTGTTTCCAAAATTCTCATGTCAGGAATCTATCTTGAAAGACCATATATAATCTGTACTCTGTTTAGCTTTGTTCCAAGAACAATATGGCACCTTATTAACTCTCAACATTCTTAGGAGGCAGATAATGTAATCTCCACTTTACAGATGAATACATTGAGACTGGAAGCGTAAAATAGAATAGGATTCCTAGCACTGTGACTGGCTGTTCTGTATGCTTCTATAATGCTCTCAAATCCCATCAGATGGAAGTCATTATTATGCTTTCAAAATATACATGCATAAACATTCATAATATGAACTTAGAAAAAGTACATCTTTGTGAGACCTTCTAATATTAACTATGAGTCACTGTTGTTGTTGTTGTTAGGTGCCATCCAGTCAGTTTAGACTCACAGTGACCTTATGTACAACAGACTAAAACATTGCCCAGTCCTGAGCCAGCCCTGCAATCCTTGCTATACCTGAGCCTGTCATTATAGCCACTGTGTCAATCCATCTCGTTGAGAGCCTTCCCCTTTTTTGCTGACCCTCCACTTTACCAAGCATGATATCTTCCAGGGAATGGTCCCTTCTGAAAACATGACTGAAGTTATAAGACGAAGTCTAGCCATTCTCACTTCCAAGGAGCATCCCAACTGCACTTCCTCCAGGGCAGATTTGTTCATTCTTTTGGCAGTTCATGGTACTTTCAGTATCCTTTGCCAACACCCCAATTCAAAAGCATTAACTCTTCTTTGGTCTTCCTAATTCATTGTCCAGCTCTCACATGCATATGACGTGATTGAAAACACCATGGCTTGGGTTAGGCACACCTTAGTCTGCAAGGAGACATCTTTGTTCTTCAGCCCTTGAAAGAGGTCTTTTGCAGCAGATTTGCCCAGTGCAATATGTTGTGTGATGTCTTGACTGCCGTTTCTGTTGGAGTTGATTGTGGAACCAAGTAATATGAAATCTTGCACAACTCAATCTTTTCTCCATTTATTGTGATGCTGCTTATTGGTCCAGTTGTGAGGATTTTCATTTTCTTTATGTTGAGATGTGATCCATACTGCAGACTGAAATATTTAATCTTCATAAGTAAAATGCTTCAAGTCATCATCACTTTCAGCTGGCAACGTTGTGTCATCTGCGTATTGTAGGTTGTTAATGAGTCTTCTCCAATCCTGATGCCACATTCTCTTCAAATAGTCTAGCCTCTCAGACTATTTTTTCGGCATAGAGATTGAATAAGTATGGTGAAAGGATACAACATTGACACACTCCCTTCCTAAGTTTAAACCATGAAGTATCCCCTTGTTCTGTTCTAACAACAGCCTCCTGATCAATGTACAAATTCTTAATGAGCACAATTAAGTGTTCTGGAATTCCCATTCTTCTCAATGTTATCCATAATTTGTTATGATCCACACAATCGAATGCTTTTGCATAGACAATAAAACACAAGTAAACATATTTCTGGTATTCTTTGCTTTCAGCCAACATCCATCTGACATCAGCATCTGATATCAGTAACCTGTGAGTCATAAGAAAGTGATTTAGAAAATTTCTGAATTTGTGGAAACAAATAGAAGCATGTAAAGTACATAAAGAACATAAAAAAAAAAAAAAAACTATGAAGCTCCCTTTGGTCTGGCATTCTGTGATAAAAAAGACATAGCGTAGTCAATCTTTGTAAACTATTATTGAAACATAAATCTAAACAGCCTTCCTAATTTCAAATCTTGAAGAGAAGATGTGTCATTCAGCTAGTCTCTAACCCTGGGGAAAAGAAATACCAGTATTACTCTTTGATGTCACACTGGTCCTCCTTGTGGAACCAAGGTGATAAATTCACATATAAACCCTACATTTCTGCTCACTCACCTAGAGAAGGCAGAGATGGAATTGAGAGTCTGTCCTCCACTTCCGACCTTGGATCCTACCTACAAGGGACCTCTGCCAAGTTAAAGCCAGAATTAAGACTTTCTCCCAAGACCTCTCATTAAAGGTAATAGCCTGAAGTCTAAAGATTTGGGCTCTAACCACTGAACTAACACTGTCATTGTCATTATTAATGCTGATTCTCTGGTTCTGAACGAATGTTTTAAGGTCTTTTTTGTGTGCCTTGCCATGACTACCTAACAATAAACTAAAAGAGTGTATTCACATCAAACATGAGTATCTTTCTACTGATTTTCTAAGATTCCTAAAATCCTACACAAAACTGACACGTGGTGTCACTCAGCAAACATTAATCTAATTAATTAATTAATGTCTACACATCAACTCAGTATCTCCAACTAATTTGCAGTAGAACCTAAATTGGAACTCCTGTCTCTCTAATTTTCACCTGGTAACTCACCAGGATGCCCCTACGCAGGATAATTAAAAGAGCATGGACCAGTACATGAAACAATAGCTTGTTTTATATAAAAATATAAATATTAAAATAAATATAAATTTATTAAACTATAAATATAAATTAAAATAACATAAATACGAACTGATTTCTAAGTATAGAGGATAAATAAGATACTCAGCTCAGTTCTAAACACTGTTTCATTTAACTCTATTTCCTCTATTTTGCTTTTTTGTTCTGTTTTTCAATTTTTATTGTGATTTGGGTGAAAGTTTATAGAGCAAATTCATTTTCCTTATAGCGGTTCATACACATTTTGTCTCATGACATTGACTGTAATTCCCCACAATGTAACAGCCCTCTTCTCACTTCCTCCTTGTAGTTAATTTCTTCCCCCCAAAAGAAAAACCAAAACAAACTCACTGCCGTCAAGTGGGTCCCGACTCATAGCAACCCCTCGTTGGGGTGAGGCCGTATGTCTATGAAAGTAGATTGCCCTCTGTCCTTCTTTCCTATGCATTCCTGCCACCTGCGCTATCTCCCTGTGCAAATACTATCCTTCTGTTTTCCCATAACTGATCAATCTAAGGATTGTATCTACTGGTGTAAATGTTCACCCCGTATGCCTGTCTATTGTTTGGTGGGAAGCCATGGGAGGAAGTTCAATTCCAGGCCTGAAAGCTATCTAGGGGCCATAGTCTCGGGGACTCTATTTTGCTTCGAAGAGAATACACTGCTGTTGTTGTTAGGTGCCATTGAGTTGGCTCAGACCTACAACAACCCTATGTGCAACAAAATGGAATACTGCCTGATCCCGTGGTCCTGTGCCATCCTCACAATTGTTGCTATGTGTGAGGCCACTGTTGCAGCCACTGTGGCAGTCCATCTCATCGAGGGTCTTCCTCTTTTCCTCTGATGCTCTACTTTTCTGAGCATGATGTCCTTCTCCAGGGACTGGTCCCTCCTGACAACATGTCCAAAGGACATGAGACAAAGTCACACTTTCCTCATTTCCAAGGAACATTCTGGCTGGACTTCTTCCAATACAAGATCTGTTCATTCTGTCAATCCACAGTGTACTCAATATTCTTCACCAACACCATAATTCAAAGACATCAATTCTTCAGTCTTTCTTATTCATTGTCCAGCTTTAACATGCATATGAGGCAATAGAAAATGCCATGGCTTGGCACACTTTAGTTCTCAAAGTGACATCTTTGCTTTTGAACACTTTAAAGAGATCTTTTGCATCAATGTAACATGTCATTTGATTTCTTTTTTTTTTTTTCCATTTTTATTGTGATTTGGGTGAAAGTTTACAGAGTGAATTCATTTTCCATACAGCAGTTCATATATATTTTGTCTCAAAACATTGACTGT
>NW_006921636.1:14231606-14233087 GCF_000298275.1 Orycteropus afer afer | reverse complement strand
GAGTGGTTGACGGTGGTAGCCAGGCACCATCTAGTTCTTCTGGTCTCATGGTCATATAGACTGAGGAGTACTTGGTCTTCCAGTCCCTGAACTAATTGTTTCCATTTGTCTGGTTTTCTTCATTCTTCTTTGCTCTGGATGAAGAGAGACCTGATGAGTATCTTTTGTAAGCAAGTCATTGCCAAAGACTCTGAGCAGTGGTTAGATCTTCTAGCCAGAAGGAAAGGACTGAATAGAATGCTTAGTGTATCATGGGCACTTCTCTAGACTCTAGGGACACAATGATGAACATGACACAGACTTTGCCTCCATACAGTGCATGTTCTAGGAATGAAGAAACACATTCAACATACAGGTATATAATATGACGTCAGGTGGTGGTAAATAGGGCAAGGAGACAGACAGGAATGGAGTGGTAGAAGTGGTGGGTTATTTTTGATAGGATAGGAAGGCCACTATGAAGTGACTTTTAAGAATGGAACTGAATGAGGTATCAGTGAGTCACAGAAGTATCTGGAGATGGAGATTTGGAGCAGAGACAAGAGCAAGTGTCAAGTCTCTGAGGCAGGAACATGATGAGTTGAAGGAACCCAGGGATTGTTGGCTGCCGATCCAAAGGAGTCAGGATGAGGATAGAGGAGTGAGGAGGCCAGGGGTGGGACATCTGTCCGGGGGTGACATGGAGAGTTTTCCAAGGTTTCTAACTCACAGGTTTTATATCCTGCTGCCCCCACTTCTTCCATTGTTTTGCTGGGGTGGAGGCTGGTTACTTATGGCTGGAGCTGGAGCAGCCCAACAGCCATTGTCACATTGTCTTTTCTAGACAATAAGAATGGAATTGGGTCTTTTGTTTGCTACTTGCTCTTTATTATTATTATTATTGTGATTTGGGTGAAAGTTTACAGGGCAAATTCACTTTCCATACAGCAGTTCACATACACATTGTCTCATGACATTGACTACAATTTACCACAATGCAACAGCTCCCCTCCCACTTCCTCCCCATAGTTACCTCTTCCCCGTGCCCTTCCCTCCATGCACTCCTGTCCCCTGAGCTGTCTTCCTGTGCATACATCGCCCCTCTATTCTCTCATGATTGTTGTCTTCCAGGACTGTATCTACCTAATGTAAATGTTCACTTCATATGCCTTTTGTTTGGCTGGAAGCCACAGGTGTGGGTTCAATTCCAGACCTGAAGGGCAGCTAGGGACAATAGTCTTAGTGTTTCCATCAGGCTCTATCAGACTAGCAAACCTGGGTCCTTTTTTTTTTTTTTTTAATTATTTTGAGTTTTGTGTCATTTGATTTCTTGACTACTGCTTCCATGGGCATTGATTGTGTATCCAAGTAAAATGAAAAGAGAATATATAACTTTCTATAATTATTTGTTTACAGATATGTATTCCACATGGAATTTATTTTGGTATATGTTGTAGATTAAATTTTTATGAATAAAACAATTAACATGTAATAAAAATCAC
>NW_006921636.1:14223366-14231041 GCF_000298275.1 Orycteropus afer afer | reverse complement strand
AGGAAATTAACACTGATACAATCTAGTCAGCAGCCCTTATTTGATTTTCCCACTAATCTCCTTTTTCTGGTCCAGGATCCAATCCAGGACCTCACATTTAGAAGTAAGTCATTTCTCCTTCATTGTCTCCAATTTGACAGTTCCTCAGTCTTTCCTTATTTTTCATGACTTTCACACTTTCAAAGGAAACTGACCAGGTATTTTGCAGATGTCTCTCAATTTGGGTTTGCCTGGTGTTTTCTCATGATTAGATTGATGTTATGGGTGTTTGGCAAGAATATTATAGAAATGATGCTGTGCCCTTCTCAGTATATTATAGAAAGGGGTACATGATGCTGATGTATCTTACTACTTGTCATGTTAACCTTGATTACTTGGTTAAGGCAGTATCTGCCAGGTTTCTCCACTGTAATATTACTATTTTTTCCCTTAGGAATTAATAAGTATCTTTGGGAAAAATACTTGCAAAGATCCTGGTTCTCATCATAATTTCACTCACTAACTTAGCATGGGAGCTCTGGTAGCATAGTGCCTAAGGCACTTGACTGCTAACCAGAAGGCTGGCAGTTCAAACCCACCAGCCACTCCTCAAAAGGAAGATGGAGCACTCTACTTCTGTAGTGATAGTGCCTCGGAAACCCAAGGAGGGGTCGCTATGTGTCGGGTCTGACTTGATGGCACTGAACAACAACAACAACTTTAGCATCCGCCAATGATGTTGTGTGTTGTTGAGTTGATTCCAACTCATAATAACCCTATAGGATGGAGTATAACTGCCCCCATAGAGTTTCCAAGGGTGTAATTTTTACGGAAGCAGATTGCCACATCTCTCTGCTGTGGAGGGGCTGGTGAGTTCATACCACTGACCTTTCAGTTAGCAGTTGAGCGCTTAACCAGTGTGCAACCAGGGCTTCTTTATCAATGGTACTTGACTGTAGCAATTATTATTGTGGTGTTCGCCTAATGACGATTTGTTACTTTTATCATTTCTTCTGTTTTTATTAATTGGAATTCCTCTATAAGGAAGAATTGTTCTTCTCCTCAATTGTTTATTTAAGTAGTTGTATATATTAGTACAAACTCATGGATATTTATTTTGTTCCATGGTTGTAATATAATTCTTACAGAAAATTCTAATATACTACTATGTCTTTTTCTGGATTTACTATTCTATTTCATTGATATGTTGGTGTATGCCTATCTAAGAAATGTTATGGGTGCACTATTTTAATTATTTCAGTTTTAAAACATGTTACAATCTAGATATCAAAGACTCCTTCCCATTGTTATTTTCCAAAAAATTCTTTGACTGTTTTTCCTATTTATTTTTCCAGATGACTTTCTGAATAGTTTTCTCAAGATGCACAATAAATTCCTAAGGGAATTTTGTTGAAATTGCATTCAATTTATAGACTAATCTGGAAGAAATTGTTTTCTTTACAATATTAAGTCTTCCCATCCAAAGACATGATTGTTGTTGTTACGTGCTGTCGAGTCAGACCCAACTCACAGCGACCCCTCCTTGGGTTTCCAAGGCAGTATCACTATGGAAGTAGATTGCCCCATCTCCATATCTATAAGTCAGCTTTCATATGCCTGTATGGAATTTTGCCATTTATTTCATGTAGGTACTATATCTTTCTGGGAGCCCTGGTGGTGCAATGATTATGTGCTTGGCTGCTAACTGAAAGGTTGGTGATTTGAACTCACTCATGGCTCCTTGCGAGAAAGATCCAATGATCTGCTTTCATAAAGATTATAGCCTAGGAAACCCTATGGGACGGCTCTACTCTGTCACATGGAATCGCTTTGAGTTAGAATTGATTCAAAGGCACCTCACAAAAACAACTACTACATTTTCTGGTTATGGAAATTCCTAGGTTTTGTTTGTTTGTTTGTTTCTAGTGAGTGAGTTGTTTTGTTTTGTTTTGTAAGCAGAAAGACACCTTACTGAATTCTCTTCTGGCTCAAAATTTTTAATTTATTTATGTATTCAACAATTACTTACTGAGCCAGGCACTGTAATAAGAAATGATGGATCAACTTAATTCTGGCCTCATGCTTAAATTCTAGAAGGACAGGCAGACAAATAACCAATGGCATAAATATTTACATATAGTATTGTTGTTTCTAATATTGTGGTTGTTGTGTGCCATCAAATCGATTCCAACCCGCAGTGACCCTATATGACCAAGTAGAACTGCCACATAAGGTTATATAATCTTTATGGGAGCAGATCTCTAGGTCTTTACTCCTGTGGCAGCGTCAGTGGATTTGAACCACTGGGTTTTCGGTCAGCGACCCAGTGCTTACCCATTGTGCCAGGAAATACAAATGGCAGTATGGATACATTATTTTAGACATGGCAGTTGGGAAAGACTCTCTGGGGAGGCAGTATTTGAGGATAGACCTGCATAAATCGGAGGAGTGGGCCAAGCAACCGGAAGTGTGCAAAGAACATTCCAGTAGAGGAAAATAGTCTGGGCAAAAGTCCTGAAGCAGGAATGAATTTGCCAGATTTGATGCACAGAAAGAAGGCCACAGTGGCTAGAGCAGAGGGAGGGGATACAGACAGGTAGGGGACAAGGTGAGAGAGGTATGCAGAGGTCAAATTGTGCCAGGTCTTGCAGCCCCTGGTGAGGAGTTTATATTTTATTCTAAATGAATGAGATAAGAATTATGGAAGTAGGGAACTGAGTGAGGAGGCTGTTGGAAGACATCATCTGAGAGATGGCAGTGGCTAGGACCAGAATGGTAGCTGTAGAATGCTCAGGAGTCAGATCCTGGATGTGTTTTAAAGGTACTGCTACCAAAAGTACTGAACTATCAAGTATGGCAGGGAGGTAAAGGAGGAGTGACAGCAATGTACCAAATGACAGAGGTGGGCATGAATTTCATGCATCTCACACAAGGACCTAGACTCAGCCAACACTTACAATTCTTACATGATCAACATGTAAGGTTTTATGTAAGTTAACAGACTATTCTTCATCATTAAAAAACAAAGGCAAGATCTGTCTTCTAGATCCTGTCTTCACCCATGAAACAAATCCACACACTCTGGAGATGATCAGTATAATACAGCAATTGAATTAAGTGCACTGTCATGTAACAGAGAGAACACAGGCCTAGCAATCAGGAGACCAGGATTCAAGACAAACATGAACACATCGCTCAACCCCTCTCTTCACGTAAAAGGAAAGAATTTTGCAGGATGCTCTTAGAGTTCAGGCACTCCAGTTAATGGCCATAAACTGTGTTATCACAGATACTGGAGTCAAGGGCAGCAGCTTAGACTGGACAAGCAGGAGAAAGGTGCTCTAGTTCCCACTGTTTGCCTGAGGATACCCTGGCATTTCCCAAAGTCCCAATCTCTACCACACAGAGCAGTGTGGCCAGGATTAAATAAGATGATAAACGAAACCTGTTGCTGTTGCATTCATTCCAACTCACAGAGACACTATAGGACAGAGTTGAACTGCCCCCTAAGGTTTCCAAGGCTACAAATCTTTATGGAAGCAGATTGTATCATCCTTCTCCCACAGAGCAGCTGGTGGATTCAAACCACCAACTTACCGGTTAACAGCCGAGCACATAACCACTGTGCCACGAGGCCTCCACAAAGTAAAATACTCCTACATGTAAAGTACTTAGCACCATTCCCGGCCCCCAGTGAGTGCTCTCTACACAAGAGCTGGCCTTACTTTCCTAGTTAACAGAGAGTTAACAGATACACAGAGATCACCAACTTTCAACTCAATTATACTTGTCAACCGAAACGCTACTGAACATGTTGTATTTTATTGATGACTCAACACCCTTCAGGCTCTGGAAGGAGCCTGAAGGTCATGAGCATAATCTCTAATTAGTTTTGTTCTGGAGCTGTGTGGGCGGACTGGTTAACCAGAAGTTTCAGGTACGTGAGTTCTGGATAAAGAATTGCTGCCTCGATGGATTAAAAACAGATTTTGCTCATTTACTCTAGTGCTTGTTAATTGTGAATAATTACAGGAGGGTGTACTTTAGCCATCACCTACACATATAAATAACCATTTGTACCATGCGTCCAGGCTATTAATACACTCCCAGGGCCTGTTCAGATACAAAACCGTGAGACGTGTGGGGCTTACATCCTCCACATGAATTTTTGTTTGGCCTGACGTCAGAGGATGCTGGGAGAAAAAAAAAAAAAAAAAAAGTAAAAAATCCACTGGGATCTAAGTTAACCTGAATTAGTCAAGGTCTGAGCAACTAACATCCATAATGAAAACTGCTTTAGGATGAGGTATTTTTGGAAGCCCTCAACAAAGGATTTTAAAAGATGAAACTCTGTGATGCCTCAGATTCAAAGCAGAGCCCCTGCTGTCTTCAATGCTTTCCACCTTCATCAGTAAGAAGAAAATAAGAGAATGGTCTTGATATTTACCAACTGTAGTGGGCCCTACCTTCTCCCTGTCAAAGGCTGGGCTTAAGGGCTTGTTTTAAGGGGTTGTTAGTGAGTGAACAGCTCAGCGGGGAGATCAGTTCAGACCCAGCCATCTCATCAGATGGTGGGTTATACCAAACCAGTTACCATCAAGCCAATTCTAACTCATGGCAACCCCATGCATGTCAGAGTACAACCGGGCTCCACGGGGCTTTCAATGGCTAATTCTTCAGAAGTACATCATCAGTCTTCTCTTCCAAGGTGCCTCTGAATGGACTAGAACTCCAGCCTTTCAATCAGCAGTTGAGAGCACTAACAGTTTGTTCCACGCAGGGTCTCTACAGGTTACACACAGACCAGTTCATCTCTTGGACTCCATGCCACCATCCTTGATTTCTGCGTCCAATCTCAGCCTCCCTCTACCATCTCCAGGCTCTGCCATCTGTGCATATCAGCTGAACTATACCATGTAATACAGGTGTGCAAAGCTTCTGTTCAACCATCCAAGGAAAAGGAAGACACTGGGAGATGCACAGGAGTGAAAGGCAACAAAGGTAACTATTACTACTACCCAATAGCAGTAATAACAATAATCTATGAGTAGATGACCCAAGCCATGGTATTTTCAATTGCCTCATATGCGTGTGAGAGCTGGACAACGAATAAGGAAGATCAAAGAAGAGTTGATGTTTTTGAGTTGTGCTGTTGACAAAGAATGCTTAAAGTACTACAAACTACCAGAAGAATTTACGAATCTGTCCTGGAAGAAGTGCAGAATGCTTCTCAGAAGCAAGAATAGCCAGACTTTGTCTCACCTACTTTGGTCATGTTGTTAGAAGGGACTATTCCCTGGAGAAGGATATCATGCTTGGTAAATTGGAGGGTTGGCAAAAAAGGGGAAGGCCCTCAATAAGATAGATTGACACAGTGGCCACAACGATGGGCTCAGGTATAGCAGGGATTGTGAGGCTGGCACACGACTGGGCAGTATTTCATTCTGTCGTACACAGGGTCGCTATGAGTCAGAGCTGACTCGATGGCACCTAACAATAACAACAACATGAATAGATAATATCAGACAGTGTTTCACTGCTGTTCATAAGGTTTTCACTGGCCAGTTTTTTTCAAAAGTGGATGGTCTCTCTCCACTGAGAGCAAAGCCACATGAAACAATTTAGCCTGCACTAGAAGAACCAGATGGTGCCTGTCTACCATGACTGACAGCTCTGAAAGTGATCACAATAGAAGGTCCTTGATAGAGCAGAAGGAGCTCTGGTAGTGTAGCGCCTAAGGCATTTGACTGCTAACCAGAAGGCTGGCAGTTCAAACCACCAGCCACTCCTCAGAAGGAAGGTTGGGCAATACACTTCCATAGTGATACCACCTCGGAAACCCAAGGAGGGTCACTATGAGTCGAGTCCAACTCCATGGCACATAACAACAACAACAACAACAGATAGAGTGGAAGGAGCTCTGGTGATGTAGGGCCTAAGGCATGTGACTGCTAACCAGAAGGTTGACAATTCAAACCCACCAACCACTCCATGGAAGAAAGACTAGGCAATCTACTTCCATAAAAGATTTATCACCTCAGAAACCCAAAGGGGGTTTCTATGAGTCAGAATTGACTCAATGGCAGTGAGTTTGGTTTGGTTCCTTAGATAGAGCGGGAGAAAAATGTGGAACAAAACTCATAATCATAAAAAGACCAAGCTTACTGGTCTGATAGAGACTGGCAGAACCCCAAAACTGTGACCTTTAGTTACCTTTCAGACCTGGAACTGAATTCTCCTGCATGGCTCAACTTTCAGCCAAGCAACAGTCAGACCTATAAGGTGAACAGTAAGAAGAGGGAGGTACACATTCCTTGGAAAAATCAACCACACAAGATCAAAAGGGCAGACATTTGCCCAGAGACAAAGTTCAGAAGTCAGGAAGGGATAGGAAAGAAGGATAAATGGAAACGAGAAATGCAGGGGGAGAATGGAGAGACTACTGTTACATTGTGGGCATTGCAATCAATGTCATGAAACAAACGTGTATGAATTGTTGAGTGGAAAATCAGTTTGCTCTGTAAACTTTCATCCAAATCTCAATTAAACTAAAAAAAAAAAAAAATTTTTGAAGGAGCCCATTAAGAAATGATTAACATTGGGATAAGGTAGGAGGCAGAAACTCTGGCCTCCCTGAGCTGGGATGGAGGTGGGTAACAGTGGACATCCCTCTGGCTCCAAAAAGCACAATTTGACCAGAAAAATTATAGAAAAGGTCCAGCAGGAGCCTCTCCTGGAACTGAAATTCAGCTCTTCCAGTACCAGCTAGGTGATCTTTGACAGCTAACTTGACCTTACAGAGCCTCTGTTTCTTAATCAGTAGAACGCAGACAAAACCACCTACCATTGTGATCACTGTGCAGCCAACAGGAGCTCCTGGTTTCAGCCTCAACGCTGGGCCTGGGACACAAAGGACACATGGCAAATGTCAGCTTCTTCTCCTTTCTTGTGTACCAGCTTCACTGTCAGTCTGATTATGTCTAGGTTCTTCCATATTGCAGCATGTATAATGCATAAACCAAAAAAAAAAAAAAACTCAAAGATCAATCCATTGCTGTCAAGAAGATTCCGACTCATGGTGACCCCATGTGTTACAGCAGAACTGCTCCAGAGGGTTCTTCTCAGCTCTCATCTTTATGGAAGCAGATCACCAGGCCTTTCTTCTGCGGTGACACTGGGTGGGTTCAGACCACTAACCCTTAGGTTAGTAGTTGAGTACAAACCATCTGCACCACCTAGGGGCCCGTAGCCTGTATAAAGACTTCATTTTTCTTCATGGCAGAGTAATATTCCATTGTAGGTATGTACTACATTTTGATTACCTAATCTTCTGCTGATAGACATCTTGGTTGTTTTCATCTTTTGACTATTATGGAGAATGCTACAATGAACATTGGTGTATACATCTGTTTGCATTCCTGATTTTAATTCTGTTGAGTATATACTTGGTGAAATATATTGTTATAAAAGGACAGATATTATATGATCCCAGAGACTAAAGTTTGTTAGTGGTTACCAGGGGCTGGAGGGAGGGAGGGAGAGAGAGTTGTTGCTTAGGGGACACTGAGCCTCTATTAAGGGGGATGAAAGAACTTAAACATGGGTCATGGTGATGGTTGTACAACATGATGAACGTAATTAATGTCACAATTATACACGTCAAAGAAATGTTAAAATGGCAGTTTTGTTACCTACA
>NW_006921636.1:14208908-14220941 GCF_000298275.1 Orycteropus afer afer | reverse complement strand
TATGCCTAACTGAATTTAAAAGAGCCCTTTCAATAAGCATGAAATTAAAATTCTAAGTGAAAAAAAGCACTGAATCTAGTTCGGTGGGCAGGATTTTTCTTTTCTAGTGATGCGTAAAATAAAAGTGTATCTTAGAGTTAACGGTCAGTGACTTTAGTTTGATGAAATATGATACCATTTTAATTGCCACAATAATCTTAGGAAGTAGGTATGATTATGCCCATTTTACAGATGCAAAACGAAGGCTGAGAGAGGCTAAGTGACTTATCAAGAGTCACACCACCAGCCAAGCCAGTCCTGGAATGGAACTCAGCCTTGTTCCAACTCAGCACAGACGATGTCTCCAGACCCTTGGCATTGGCTGGGCACTGGCTAGGTGGCTGGCTGCTTTCTAACCCTCTCAAGCTCATCTCTGCAGCACCCACCTAAACCTGAATTCCAATCCTGAACCAGCCTCAGGCAGGAAGTTACTGCCAGGGAGTTAAATTAGTTGGTTTTTCATGCATATATAATGAACTCTAAGCAATAAATAAGCCTTTATGGGTGGCAGATTTATCCATTTTTATGGTGCAAAAGTAAAACTCTGCCTAGTGTATATCTCTAACAGGTGCTGCCCCTCACACTTGCATATGTAAATCACAGTGGTGTGAGGGAGCAATGGGGAGGGAGGGACCTGGAGGCCTGGTTTACAAGATTGTGAACAGTCACAGCCTCAGGGAGCCTGCAGACACGCGGGCGGAATCGAGTTGGAGCACCGGGGTGCAGCCAATTTATGGGACCCAGCGCAGCCATTGTGTGGTCATAAAGATGGTGTTTCGCAGGATTAGTGTCATCCCCAGGACACCGGGCACTGAATGCCTAAACAGGCATGGGATCTGCGGCTGCGAGAGGGAGGGGAAGAGGGAATGCCATCCGCAGACCGCAGAAAGGCACACAGAGCAGGCAGCCACAGGGCTCTGGGAAGGGAGGAAAACCTTCCAGACTTGTGCTCTGCAAACAGGGGCGGACATCAGAATCACCTGGAGGGTTTGCCTGAACAGATTGTTGGGCCCACTTCTAGAAACTGACGCAGTAGGTCATGCTCAAGGCTCCATAGTTCTTCAGGACAGGCTGAAGCTGCCTCTATGGACCATCCTGTGAGTAGCGCTGATCTCGCCTGGGTTTTGAGCAAAGCTGGGAAATTTCTGCTGCAGATGGCCCAGGATTCTAAAACAACCAGCAGTCCACCCAGGGATGTGACACAGTTGTCCCCAAGTCTAAAGAGCTGGCCTCAGGCAGCACAGCAATTAGATCAACTTCTGGATAATTCTAGGCAAGTTCCTTAAGATCCCTGAGCCTCTGTTTCCTTCCCTGCAAAATGGGCATAATAACAGTACCTAGAGGATGAAGAGGAGCTTTGGTGGTACAGTGGTTAAAGCATCTGGCTGCTTACCAAAAGGTCAGTGGTTCAAACCCACTAGCCATTCTGTGTGAGAAGGATGAGGCAGTCTGCTTCTGTAAAGATTTACAACCTTGAACACCCAATGGGGAAGTTCTATTCTGTTCTATAGGGTCACTAAGAGTTGGAATCAACTCGAGGGCAGTGGGTTTGGTGGGTATGCAATGAGGTGGTTGTGATGATGGGGTTATTACATGCAGTCCACTTAGCAGGGCTTTCTGCACTCAGTTGTCTCAAAACTGAATGGTGAGTGCATGGGGGTTGTTGTACTCTTATTTTCATGGTGTGTTTACATTTTTCCTTAATAAGAAGGTTTTTCTTAAAAAAAAAAAAAAAAAAGGTAATGTCCATACAATATATAATACATAAATCAGAGAATGATAGTTTCTGTCCTTCTTCCTTTTTGCACCCCGTAAAAAGAAGCGTGGGAATAGATCTCTAGAAACAAATGTATATATGAGAAGAAATCAGAAAAACAACATAACAGACCAGCTAAAGCAACTGTTGGTCTTACTTCCATTTAATCTTATTTGCTTCAAAAAATAAAGATTAAGTAGAGGTGCTTTCTAAATAGACAAGATATCTCATTGCCTGGTCCTGTCTCTCTCTTCGTCTCTTTATCTGTGTGAGCTCTCTCTTTGTATCTCTCTGGGTAAGCAAGCTGGGTGCCATGGAAGGCAGGTGCTGGAGTAGCTGGAGGAGACCAGGAGTGAGCAAAGCGGTTTGGAACAACTAAGGGAGACAAACTTGTCTGTCAGTTTGTCATATTGTGGTGGCTTACATGTTGCTATGAGGCTGGAGGCTATGCCACTGGTGTTTCAAATGCCAGCAGGATTACCCATGGTGGATAGGTTTCAGCAGAGCTTCCAGACTAAGACAGACTCAGAAGAAGGAAGAGGCCATCCATTTCTCGAAGAATTGGCCAGTGAAAACCTTATGAATAGCAGTGAAACACTGTCTGATATATTACTAGAAAACTTTCTGAATAGCCTGAAACATTGTCTGATACAGTGCTGGAAAATGAGCCCCTCAGGTCAGAAGGTACTCAAAATATGGGGAAAAGCAGCCTCCTCAGAGGAGAGCCTACCTTAATGATGTGCATAGAGTAAAGCTTTTGGAACCTCCATTAGCTGATGTGGCATGTCTCAATATGGGAAGAAACAGCTGCAAACCTCCGTTAATAATTGGAACATGGAATGTATGAAGTATGAATCTACAAAAATTGGAAGTTGTCAAAAAATGAAATGGAACACATAAAGATTGATAACCTAGGCATTAGTGAGCTGAAGTGGACTGGTATTGGCCATTTGAAATTAGATGATCATATGATCTACTATACCAGGAATGACAAATTAAACGCAATCAAGACATATTAATTACAACTTGTGATTTGAATGCAAAAGCTGGAAACAAAGAAGAATCACCGGTAGTTGGAAAATTTGGCTTTGTTGATAGAAATAATGCTGGAGATCACATGATAGAATTTTGCAAGACCATTGACTTACTGCAAATATCTTTTCTCAACAACACAAACAGTGGCTATACATGTGGACTTCACCAGATGGAGTACACAGGAATGCGATTGACTACACCTGTGGTAAGAGGCAATAGAGAAGCTTAATATCTTCAGCCAAAACAAGGCCAGGAGCTGATTGTGGAACAGACCATCAATTGCTCATATGCAAGTTCAACTTGAACTTGAAGACAATTAAAACAAGTCCATGAGAGCCAAAATATGACCTTGAATATATCCCTCCTGAATTTAGAGACCATCTAAAGACTAGATTTGATGCACTGAACACCAATGACTGAAAACCAGAAGAATTGTGGGATGACATAAAGAACATCACCCATGAAGAAAGGAAGAGGTCATTAAAAAGATAGGAAATGAAGAAAAGACCAAAATGGATGCCAGAAGAGACTCTGAAACTTGCCCTTGAGCAGAGAGTATCTAAAGCAAATATAAGAAATGACCAGATAAAAGAGCTGAACAGAAGATTTCTAAGAGCAGCTCAAGAAGACAAAGTCAATTATTATAATGAAATGTGCAGAGACCTGGAGTTAGAAAACCAAAAGGGAAGAACACACTCAGCATTTCTCAAGCTGAAAGAACTGATGAAAAAATGTAAGCCTCGAGTTGCAATATTGAAAGATTCTATGGGCAATACATTCAATGATGCAGGAAGCATCCAAAGAAGATGGAAGGAATATACAGTCACTGTACCAAAAAGAATTGGTTGATGTCATCCTTTTCAGGAGGTAGCATATGATCAAGAACCAGTGGTATTGAGGAAAGAAGTTGAAGCTGCACTGAAGGAATTGATGAAAAACAAGGCTTCAGGAATTGACAGAATACCCATTGAGATGTTTCAACAAACAGATGCCCCATTGGAGGCACTCACTCAGCTATGCTAAGAGATTTGGAAGACAGCAACCTGGCCAACTGACTGCAAAAGATCCATATTTGTACCCATTCCAAAGAAAGGTGATCCCACAGAATGTGGAAATTATAGAACAATATCATTAATATCACATGCAACTAAAATCTTACTGAAGATAATTCAAAAATGGTTGCAGCAGTATATTGACAGAGAACTTCTAGAAATGCAAGCCGGATTCAGAAGAGGACCTGTAATGAGGGATACCACAGCTGATGTCATATGGCTCTTGGCTCAAAGCAAAGAATATCAGGAAGATGTTTACTTGTGTTTGACTGACTATGCAAAAGCATTTGATTGTGTGGATCATAGCAAATTATGGATAACACTGAGAAGAATGGGAATTCCAGAACACTTAATTATATTCTTGAGGAACCTGTACATAGACCAGGAGACTGTTGTTCCAACAGAACAAGGGGATGCTGCATGGTTTAAAATCAAGAAGGGAGTGTGTCATGGTTGTATCCTCTTACCATATTTATTCAATCTCTATGCTGAACAAATAATCTGAGAAGCTGGACTATATGAAGAAGAACATGGCATCAGGATAGGAGGAAGACTCATTAACAACCTGCAATATGCAGATGACACAACTTTGCTTGCTGAAAGTGAGGATGACTTGAAGCACTTACTGATGAAGATTGAAGACTGCAGTATGGATTACATCTCAACATAAAGAAAACAAAAATCCTTTCAACTGGATCAATAAGCAAAATCATGATAAATTGGAGAAAAGATTGAAGTTATCAAAGACTTCATATTACTTAGTTCTACAATTAACACCAATGGAACCAGCAGTCAAGACATTAGAAGATGTATGTTGTTGTTGTTGTTATTTGCCATCGAGTTGGCCCTGACTCATAGCGACCCCTCCTTGGGTTTCCGAGGCAGTATCACTATGGAAGTAGGAATGCCCAACCTTCCTTCCGAGGAGTGGCTGGTGGGTTTGAACCGCCAGCCTTCTGGTTAGCAGTCAAGTGCCTTAGACACTATGCTACCAGAGCTCCTAGAAGACGTATAGCACTGGGCAAATATGCTGCGAAAGACCTCTTTCAAGTGCTGAAGAGCAAAGATGTCTCTTTGAAGTCTAAGGTGCCTATTTTCAATTGCTTCATATGCAGGTGAGAGCTGGACAATGAATAAGGAAGACCAAAGAAGAGTTGATGCTTTTGAGTTGTCGTGTTGGTGAAGAATACTATTCTGGTTACCTAGTGCCAGTCTGACAAGAATATACCACCTTTGGGACAGCCTGAACAAACAGGAGTTTATTGTCTTACATTTGGGAGGCTTTACGTCTGAGTTCAAAGTGCCAGCCTCTAGGAGCTGGGTGAAAGCTCCTCAACCTTGGGCTTCAGCTCTGCCTCCTGCTCCTGGCCCACTGGAGCTAGAGGTTTTCTTCACTCAGACAGCTGCTGGCTGCTGAGACTGACAAGCCCAAGGCTGGCAAGTAAAAAGGCACAGTCCAATGTTACCAAACCATATGGCAGGCCATTAATTCAAGTCCATTGAAAGTCCCAAGGTCAGCAGAGCATGGGAGGCTGCTGACATGACTACATGCAGGGTTCAAGTGTGCCATAAGCTGGAGACCATTCCCAAAGCTGTTTCTTATACACAGGAAGTAGACCACATACCCTACTCAGCTGCTCCAATAGATTCCACCATGGAGTTAATTACCAGTGTCACCATGGGGAACAACTACATTCAGCTGCCCAGTCACTCAACCAGGCCCAGCCAAGTTGACACACAAACTTAACCACCAAAATACTGAGAGTACCATGGACTGCTAAAAGAACTAACAAATCTGTCCTGGAGGAAGTGCAGCTGGAATGCTCCTTGAAGGTGAGAATGGCCAGACTTCATCTCACTTATTTTGGTTATGTTGTCAGAAGGGACCATTCTCTGGAGAAGGATGTCATGCTTGGTAAAGTGGAGGATCAACAAAATAGAGGAAGGTCCTCAATGAGATGGATTGACACAGTGGCTGCAATGATGGGCCCAGGTCTAGGAAGGATCATGAGGCTGAGAGAGGACCGGACATTGTTTCATTCTGTTGTACATAAGGTTGCTATGAGTCGAAGACAACTCGACAGCACCTAACAACAACAACATCTCTCAGTCTCTGTCTGTCTCTCTCTCATTTGCATGCATGTATACATATGTATCTGTGTGAACTACTATAGCAATTTCAGTTTTTACCCTGAACATCAGCACATTGCAAAGCAAACCCAACCCATTGCCATCAAATCAACTCCAACTCATAGTGACCCCACAGACAAAGTAGAACTGCCCCATAGGGCTTCAAAAGCTATAAATCTTCTCAAAAGCAGACTGCCTTTTCTTTCTCCCACACAGTGGCTGGTATGTTCAAACTGCTGACTTTTTGTTTAGCAACCCAATGCTTTAACCACTGCACCACCAGAGCTCCTTATTAGCATATAATTCAAGCATTTTCTGCATTTGCTTCTTATTTTTGTGAGGTAGTTTTGTAGGATCATGGAAAGAGCTCATATGTGATCCAGACACCAGGCTCTGGATCCTGGCTCAGTCCCTCACCGGCTGTGTGTCCCTGGGTAAGTAAGCTTGCCTTGGTCTCCCCACCTGGAGAATGCATGTGACTCCCCTGGAAGCAGAGCCTGAGACAAGGACATGGGTGCAAGTATTTATGGAGAGGTGGTCCCATGGAGCTGGAGAGAGAGACATAGAGAAGAAATTAAGAAAGGTGAGACCACAGTGACTTAGCTCTGCCAGGGACTTGGAGAAGAGTGCAGGGTACCTCTCAGAATTGTCCCTCAAAGAAAAGAGGTTGGGGTATTAATTGCCAATTTCCAATGCCCACTGGCTGAGGCTTCTCCGAGGACACAGGCACCCCCACACTCCCAGCTATGCCTGTTTGTGGACTGGACACTTCTCCAGCAGGCACTGGGGTGGAGAGCTTCACGTGCACTGAACTGTCCACTATACCTGTGGCTGAAATGATAGGCAAAGGGATGTAATAGAAGACCCCCAAAGTGTCTGTTATAGCATTTAACATTTACAGGAGTAATATGAGAATGACATAAGCTAAGGTATATGAAAGGAGTGCTGGTAGCACAATAGTTAAGCACTCAGTTGCTAACTAAAATGTTGGCAGTTCAAATCTACCAAATGGCTCCATGGATAAAAGACCTGACAATCTGCTCCTGTAAAGATGACAGCCTAGAAAACCCAATGAGGCAGTTCTACTCTGTCACAAGGGTCACTATGCATCGAAATCAGCTCAATGGCACCTAACAACAACAAGAGACGTGAAGCAGCAGCACGTCCACCTACACTGGCTCCCTTCTTTTCTCTTTCACCCCACAGACTGGGAGCCTGGGCCTCTCTTTCTCCTCTGCCCTCACTCCCACCCTCCTTGTGACTCTAAACACATAATAGCTGCTCAGTAAGTTTCCCTCCTCAGTTGTGGGAAGTACTGTGGTAGTTCAGTTGTGTGTCAACTTGGCTGGATCCGGTTTTGAGTGACTGGGCAGATGGATATAGTTATTCCCCATGATGAGACCAGAATCAGCTCCATGGTGGAATCTACTGGAGCAGCTGAGTAACTGAGGGGTGTGGTCTGCTTCCAGTAAATAAGGAGAAGCTTTGAGAAAGGTCTCTGACCTTTTTGGCACTGCTGGACCCTGCATGTAGCTGAGCCTTCACCTCAATGGCCTGCCATGTTGTCTGCTGATCTTGGGACTGTTAATGGACTTGAATTAGTTACCTGCCGTAGTATTACTAAATAATTTTGGGACTCCAACATTTTACTTTTTGTTGGGTTTGTCAGCCTCAGCAGCCAGCAGCTGCCTGAGTTAAGAGACATGCCTCCAGCTTCAGTGGGCCGGGAGCAAGAGGGAGAGCTAAAGCCCCAAGTTGAAGGGCTTTCACCCAGCTCCTAGAGCTGGCACTTTGCACTCAGACTTCTAGCCTCCTAAACTGTAAGAGAATAATTCCCTGTTTGTTAAAGCCACCCATTTGTGGTATTTTCTGTTAGAGCAGCACTAGAGAACTAAAACAAGTACCAAACAGGGTCTCTTCTAAGAAGACAGTTAGCCATTTATTCAGTCTTTCATCCATTTGGCACATATTTGTGGTGCTCCTACCATGTGCCAGATGCTAGTCTCAAGTAATAAACTTGTGAAGTGTTAAGCTACTAAAATATTGGGGCTTATTTGTTATAGCAGCAAGCATAACCCAGACTAACACTCCCTGCCTATGAAGAACTGCCTGTCAGTAAGAGACATGAGACATGTATCTAGGTGTTCTAATGCTGTTGTTGTCAGGTGCTGCTGAATTGATTCCAGCCCACAGTGAGCCCACATGACAGAGCAGAACTATCTCATAAGGTTTCCAGGTTGTAATCTTTACAAAAGCATATCACCAAGTGCTTCTCCCATGGAGCCGCTGGGTAGGTTTGAACCACCAACTTTTCAGTTAGCAGCTGAAAGCTTAACTATTATACCAACCACTCTCCTTAATGCCCTAACAGATTTACAGGGACTTCAGAAACAAGAAGATAATTTCTCACGGAGACACCGGGCAGTTCTGCCACTCTACATAGCTACAGGAGGGACCATTCACATTGGTGTACATGAGCAGCACTCCTCAGATTGGTGCAAAATGCTGCAATGGTTTCTGAGCAGAATCCTGGAGGAATGAGGCAACATGCTGAAGGGTAAGTAGGAACCATACCCATGTAGAAGAAGTAAAAGGCATTGCAGATGGATGAAACAGAAGGAAAAAAGCTAACCAAAAAAAAACTCTCTGCCATCAAGTTGATTCCAACTCACAGCAACCCCCATTGGGTTTCCAAGGCTGTAAGTCATTTTTTCTCCCATGGAGCCGCTGATGGGGTTGAACTACCAACTTTCTTGTTAGCAGGCAAATGCCTTAACCACTATACCACCAGAGTTCCTGGAAAAAAGCTAAAACAAAACAAAACAAAAAACCCCAAACTCACTGCCATCACCTTGAGCCTGACTCATAGCGACCTCTGTTGGGTTTCCAAGGTGGTAAATCTTTACAGAAGTAGATTGCCCCATCTTCCTTCCACAGAGTGGCTGGGGGGTTTGAATGGCCAATCTTCTGGTGAGCAGTCAAATGCCTTAGGCACTGAGCCACCGGAACTCCTGGATAAAAGCTAAAGCAGATGGGAAATCAGAGGCCTAGGCGGAGCAGCAATAGCCACAAATGTTGCGTGAGCAGGTCCTATAGACCAGACATTGTGCAGTGCACACTAGGTCATTTAATCCCCACCACCACCTTATGAAATAGGTACCGTCATTATTCTATTTTACAAATAAAGAACAGAGACTTGCCCAAGTCACAAAGCTAGAAAGTGATAGAGCCAGGATGCAAACTTAGACAGCCTGGCTCCCAAGCCTCTACCTAAACCACCAGGACTCTGATGGTCACTAACATTGGTACAGCACTTTCCAGCTTAGAAAACTCATTGGGGCTTATTCTCTGTTTTCCTTGTGACAACAGCAACTGTTCCCATTTTACAGATGGAGGAATAGTATGAAAGGTCTTCTGACTTGTCAGGTCACACATGTAAGTGGAGAGGTCAAGGCTTGAACCACTTCCTCCTTCCCCTAGAGGCCTCAGCAAGGAGCCTGCAAGCTGTTTCTTCCTCCTTCTCCTCCTCCTCCTCCTCCCCTGCACCTGAAGTGAGGTGAGGCATCTATATTTAGATCCTTATAAGGAGCTGCTGAGAGAATGTCCTCGGGCTAGGAATTCAGCCTCACACACAAATTCACCGCAGACCCAGGAGAAGACCGAGAATGAAAGGCTGGGAGAGAAGGTCCTTGATTCCACACAGAAGTGGAGCTGACCAAACACAGCCCGAGCACAAACAGAGGCGGCAGGAGAGAGACCGGATTGATCTCCAACCCTGTGTACTCAGAAGCTTTTCTCAGAACCCAGGTCTCAATGTCAGGAAATTGTCATTTCATGCATCAGTTTATTTTTCCCATGTTCTTTGCAAGGCTCTGTATTTTACTGAGTCCTTATCTCTTCTGTTCAATTCTACAGGTTATTGAGTTGGAAAGAGCTCATTCATGTAGACCATTTCAGGGCTGAGTCGTATTTGAGAGAATTGCTCATGGGAGGAGCAAAGGCATGCTCCCACTCCCCAGCAGGGCTCACTGAGGCTGCACCCTGATATGATATCTGTTATAGGCAGTGACGACCTACAAAAAAACCCAAATTCACTGCTGTCAAGTATTTTCAACTCATAGTGACCCCTCCTTGGGTTTCTGAGGCAGTATCTCTACAGACTGCCTCAGATGGGGCAATCTACTTCCGTAGTGATACTGCCTGGGAAACCCAAGGAGGGGTCGCTATGAGTTGGGTCCGACTCAATGGCACATAACAACAACAACAACAACATCTCTACAGTATATTGCCCAATCTTCCTTTTGAGGAGTGGTTGGTGGGTTTGAACTGCCAGCCTTCTGGTTAGCAGTCAAATGCCTTAGGCACTACGTCACCAGAGCTCCCAATCAAAATATGTGCTCCCCCTTCTGTGGTACAGAGTTGTCTTAGAGGAGTTCAGCCCAGACAGAGGAAACATTTCCCAGCTATCCTTGCATCCAAGTGAGGCCATGTGACCACTTCTCACCAATAGAATATGAGAAGATCCATTTTCTCCACTCTCTCTTTCCTCTCCTGCCTAAGCCCTGGTGGAGCCACAAGATGGAACCTTGTGTCCATAAGGAGAAAAAAATTGTATTAAGTTACTAAAATACTAAAATGATGGAGATTATGAGTTACAGCAGCAAGCATAACTCTAACATATCCTCCTTCTTGATCCCTAGCAACTTCAGCTCCCTCAGAAGAGGGGAGTTAGAATCCCACTTGCTCCCTCAGGCTTGAGGAGAGCTGTGATTTTCACTTCTTCCCTGTTGTGTGCTGGGCCCACCCTCACAGCTGGATTCCTGTCTCAGTTTCCCTGAATAGGAACTACAGTGGTGCTGTGGTTAAAACATTGGGCTATTAACCAAAAAGTTGGCAGTTCAAACCTACCAGCCAGCCACTCCACAGGAGAAAGATGGGACAGACAGCTGCCATAAAGATTTATAGTCTTGGAAACTCTATGGGGCAGTTCTACTCTGTCCTATAGGGTCACTATGAGTTGAAATCCACTCAACGACAGTGGGTGTTCCCAGCCTTGGGCAGCATCCCCCATCCTGGCTCTGGACTGGGACCTGCTCAGAATAGACTATGACCTCAGATGCCATACATATTAATCCATGTGGCCCCTGCCCAGCAGCTCTGCCACTGAGTTCTGCCCTGGGAATGGATCCCTTTGATGGCAACACTGTTTGGATTTGAGCTCACAACCTCTATGCTTATGGGGGCTTGACATCAGCTCCCTGGGGGAAGAATGGTGAATAGAATTAGGGTAAGTTCACATGTCTTTGCTAGCTCACAAGGCCCTCCGTGAGCTGCCCTTCGCCCACTCAGCCCTCCCCACAGTCTCCTCTTGTCACATGTTGTTCCCTCCATCCAGAATGTCCTCTGACTTAAAAGAGGAGTTCAGAGACCTGCCTGGGACCATCCCTTCCCTCTTCTTCCAGAAACATATGCCTATTGTGTCTCCAGATTAAAATGGGCTGACCTCACTACCTCTCCCACCAGAGTGGTAGATATGACACTTGTCCAAGAAACTTAATACTTGGACACTAGGAAAGATCAGGCCTCTTTTGTCCTATAGGCTACATGCAGGAAGTAAGCTTGAGGCCCTCAGTGCCATCTGTCCCCACTCTATTTGAGAATGGTGCCAAGCCAACCTCAGAAATGGAGCAAAAATTTGGGGGCCTTGCCCAGATCCCCTCTGCTAGGTCATTGTGTCCATCAGAAGGGGTTCACTAGTTATGTGTTGACTGCTAATGGTTTTCAGTTGCACCCTTTAGGGAACTCAAAGAGGTTGTGCCCCCGCCCCCATGCCAAGAAGAGCCTATAGCCAATGCTTGACTTACATGGGAGAATCAAAGACCAGACCTTTGATTACAGAGGGACACCTCTGCTGACATGGCATGACTCAAATTGAGGAGAAATAGCTGCAAACATCCATTAATAATCAGAACATGGAATGTACAAAGTATGAATCTAGGAAAATTGGAAGTTGTCAAAAAT
>NW_006921636.1:14185501-14200908 GCF_000298275.1 Orycteropus afer afer | reverse complement strand
TGGCCACACTACATGGCATCGCAGTGCCTCCTAGCGAAAGGGGGTGCATATGCAGGCGTCCTAGAGCCGGCCTGCATTGAGGAAGATGAGCCAGTGAGTGCAGTGAAGCGGGGTGGGGGGCGCGGACGAGGACAACGACGACGACGACGGGCTTCCATTAGAAAGAATCCCTTTGCCTCCTGTTTCTGGGGTAGGGTCTCCAACTCCCTCCTGCCAGTGTGACTTGCCTGGCCCTTTCAACCTGAGCTGAGGGCAGGCACCTGGACAGAACAGAAGAGAGAGAAGCAGGGTGACCCCCACTGATGACAATGGAAGATGGTGGCATATGTTGGAGGCAGGGGCCAGTCAACAGGAACCAAACAAGTCCCGGTTACTCGAAAGCCCCAGATGTCTCATAAATCACCCAGTCCCGTGGCTCCACTCACAAATCATTTAAAACGAGCTTGTCCATAGGTGCAAGCCCAGAGGAGTCCCAGCTCTGGGCTCCCTGCTCCAGCGAGCTTCCCCGAGCCAGGGTCCTCACCCCACCCCACCCCACCCCCCACCTTCTCTGCTCGCCTAATCTCATTCCTGATTAAACTTTCTCTCCCTTCATTTGTAATCACGCACGCAGGGATGTGAGTTTTGAAGCCTCATATAAATAGGTGCTTTAGAATTAAACTGGTTCAGCAATTCTTGACAATGATTTCTCAGAAATTATGCCCAGACAATTTGTTTGGGCTGGAGCAGAACATCTGAAACCTGCGTGATGGAAAGGCGGTGACTGCGCCTGGGCGCCAAGCAGTTTCACAAACAGCCCTTCCTGCGCGGGGGAAAGGCTCCGTGGGACCATGCTGCCCCCTGCCAGCGCCCGGGGTTAGTGCCAGCCTGGAGCCGGAATTCCACACACCCTCCAGGGAAATGAGACACACAACAGCTGGGCACCTACTACGTGTCCGACTGGCCCCATGAACTTCCCTTCACCCTGAGAGGATCCTGGAGCTCAGAGAGGTGAGAAAGGGTGCCTGTCCGAGGGAAGAGGGGGTGGGAATCCATTTATTTGTGTGGTGGTTGTTCTTAGTTGCTGTTGTCGTTGAGTTGACCCCGATTTGTGTGCAGAGTAAAATTTTGCTCCGTTGGGTTTTCAAAGCTGTGACCTTTCCAATGCAGATCATTAGGCCTGTCTCCTGGGCACCTCTGAGTGACTTTGAACCATCAACCTTTTGGCTAGTAGCAGAGTGCCAATCATGTGACCACCGAGGAACTCTTTGTGTGTGAACATATGTCCCACAAAACATCTGCCATTTCAACATTTTTTTATGTGTAAAATTGAGTGATTTTAATTACGTTCACCATGTTATCCAAACATCTCCACTATCTGTTTCCCAATTATTCCATCACCCTTAACAGAAGCTTGGTGCTCCCAAACAATGACCCTCTCTTCTCCCTCCCTCCCACTCCTGGTAACCACTAAGAGAATTTTATCTCTATGCATAAATATCTTTTCTCGATATTCCATGTAAGTCGGCTCATAGAATGCTTGTCCTTTTGTGGCTAACTTCAGCCAGCATGTTTTCAAGGTACATCCATGTTGCAGTGGGTGTCAAGGCTTCATTTCTCTTTATAGCTACTGAATTCTTTGTCTATTGAGTGTGCCTGAAGTAGTAGCTCCTGTGTTGCATGAGATTAAAAAGGAATGAAGTCCTGATACATGTTACAACCTGGATACACCTGGATAATATCATGCTAAGTGGAAGAAGCTGACACAAAACTCACATAGTGTACGAGTTCATTTCTTTGAAATATTCAGAATACAACAATGCAACCCACTGCCATCAAGTCAGATCCAACTCATAGAGACCCCTCCTTGGGTTTCTGAAGTGGTATCACTATGGAAGTAGATTGCCCCATCTTCCTTCCAGGGTGTTCCGAATAGGCAAGTCTATTGAGATAAAAAGCAGATTACTGGTTGCCTGGGGCTCAGGGAAGGAGCTCTGCTGGCACAGTGGTGAAGTTCTCAGCTGCTAACTAAAAGGTCAGCAGTTCAAACCCACCAGCCACACCACAGGAGGAAGATATGGCAGTCTGCTTCCATAAAGATTACAGCCTTGGAAACTCTATGGGGCAGTCCCTCTGCCCTATGGGGTTGCTATGGAGTTGCTATGAGTCAGAATCAACCAGAGATCAATGGGTTGGCTTCTGGGGACTTGAGGAGGAGAGAATTGAATGGGGAGTAACTGATAATGGACATGGAGTTTCTGCTTGGGATGATGAAAATATTTTGGAACTAGATGATGGTGATGGCTGCACACCACTGTATATGAACTTAATGCTACTGAATTGAAGAGTTTAAAATGGCTAGAAGGGTAAGTTTATTGTTATATGTATTTTACCACAATCTCATATTTTACCCTGATTCCTCCCCACCCCCTCAGGACCTCCAACCCTCCTGGAAGTTCTTCTGAATATTTCTGAGTTTCCCCAGAGGGTATTCTTTGCTGCCCTGTGGTGTCTGCCAATTCCCAGCATAATGCAGCCTGGCCACCTGCATCTGCCAAGAGTGCCTATGGCTGCCACCTGTCTCTGTGGGGGCATCTGATGGTGGGGAGGGGAATGGAGTCTGCACCGAGGGTACCATCTCTTCTTCTTGTAGGAGTCATTGGCATGAAAGCTGCAGATTCTTGATGTTCAGACCTGTAGGGATTTCCTGGTGGTCTTAGTGCTGTCACCTTTCCAGAGGGCTTAGAAATGGCCCACGGGTGGGAGCTGAGGACCTGCATGGTGACAGGCACTGTGTTGGGCTCGGAAGCTCCTTTTCTGTTTGATCCCTCATCTTTCAGTTAGACTTGTGGATCTGGAAAGCCCCTCTCCAGGGCCTCTTGGATCCCATGTGTTGATAGAACCATGACCAGCCTGCCCCTTCCCTTCGGACAGATCCCATCCTAGGTGAGTGCAGTGCCTAAGGCATTTGACTGCTAACCAGAAGGTTGGTGGTTCAAACCCACCAGCCATGCCACAGAAGGAAGACAGGGCAATCTACTTCTGTAAAGATTTACTACCTCGGAAACCCAATGGGGGTCAACACTATGAGTCAGAATTGACTTGATGGCAGTGAGTTTGAGTTTTGGTTTTCACATTCCTTGTAAATTGATCACTCCATTCTCTGCCTCCATCATCATGTGGCATTGTCCCTGTATATCTCTGGGTCTCTTCTCATCTTATAAGGACATTAGTCATATTGGATTAGAACCAAACCAAACTCAAACTCTGCCACCAACTAGATTTTGACTCATAGTGACTCCTATTGGGTTTCCAAGGCTGTAAATCTTTACAGAAGTAGATTGCCTCATCTTCCTCCCAAGGAAGCTGGTGGGTTTGGACCACCAACCTTCTGATTAGCAGCCAATCCCTTAACCAGTATACTACCAGAGCTCCTTATTGGACTAGAGCCTACCCTAATAACCTCATCTTAACTTGGTTACATCTCTAAAGACCCTATTTCCAAATAAGACCACATTCATAAGTACCAGAGTTAGGAATTTATCCTTTTTGTTGTTACTGTTATTTACCATTGAGTCGGACCCAACTCATAGTGACCCCTGCTTGGGTTTCCGAGGCAGTATCACTATAGAAGTAGATTGCCCAACCTTCCTTCTGAGAAGTGGCTGGTGGGTTTGAACCGCCTGCCTTCTGGTTAGTAGTCAAGTGCCTTAGGCACTATGATACCAGAGCTCCTAATTTAACCTATAACAGGCTCCATCTTTCTACCTGTCTTCCTGTTTCTTTCTTTCTTTCTTTTTGTTTAGGCTTTGGTCATGTTTTATACACACACATCAATCCAGTCTAAGGTTTTCACAAAGTCTTTACAGAACAAGACATTTACCTCAGTGGCTCCCTCTGTGCCCCACCCCTACCCCCATCCTTGAGCCTTTAGACCTTTCTTAAAGGGACTGAAGAGTTAATAAAAATCCTGGGACTCAGCCTTAAACTGTTAGGATTCATTTTCTCCCACACTCGTTGAATGACAGAATCAGGTTTCAGAAAGATCTTGCCAGGTTGGGGTGAGAGCCCAAATCTAACAATGGAATTCAGAAAGGAAAAATAGAAATCCTATACTCAGTTCAAACACCGTTCATGTGTCAAATGGAGGAGTTGTGACTTTAAAGAGGATCCAGGGTGTGACATGATTGCTCAAAGTATCTGATTTTGTATTGAGACACATAAACTCAAGTAATGTGCTCAAGACAAGGGAGGGAAGAGTTCCCATCTCCTACAAATGGTTCAGAGCATTTGAGGTCCTGGGTATGGAGTTCTGCACTCCTCTCTTCAAGAGGCACAAACTGGAATATTTCAAATCCTTATTTTCTCCCTCAACAGTGCCTACTACTACTTTGTTGCCCTTCTAAATTTCTAACATCGCTGGGTCCTCAGACACAAAACGTGCCCTGCCCTCTACCTTCTCCAGCTAGAATAACCCAGTTCTGACAGTTCTCCCTCCAGAACATCTCCAGTGCCCCATCTCTTTCCAGCCCAGCTGCATCTAACCTTGACTTCTACAGTAGCCTCCTACCTGATCCCTCCCACTTGGGCACATTTCCAACTCCTTATTATCTATTCTTCATATAGCCTTTGACCTTGAGAGAGGTGGTGCTCTCCAGTGGAAGAAATTCTGCAGAGGATTGTCAGCAGCTGGGGGAGTGAAGTCCTTCAGTCCTAAAGGAGGATCTGGGCAATGCTCACAATGTCCTACACAGTGGCTTCCAGAAGTTATTTCTATTGGTGCCAATAGTCCCTGCAGGAGTTATGAGACCACTATCATAGCTCTGGCCTCATAGTGGGTTTTGAGGCTGCTCCTCCAGCCACCTTCCTTGCATGCTGGGATACTTAGAAGCTAATTTTCATGGAAGCCTCTCTTCCCCTGGTTCTCTGGCTTCACACAGAGACTTAGCCTCTCTTGTTCTGCATTTATTTTTAATCTAAAAACCCCTTCCCTTACCCTCCTCCTACTACATGCATAACTCCCCTGTGATGTTGGGTTTTGTTAGATCCACATGGGAGAGGATCTTAGCACCTCCCATGGTGGCATGGCCACCCGTGGTGGATAAGGCCAGGCTCCTCTAACACTTTCCTAGCTGCCCCGCACCCCCAGGTAAAAACAGGATGTAGGGAGCTTACAGGGAAAAAAGAAGTGATTAAGTCCAGGCTTTTCTCTTTCGGGAGCTGGGGCAGATGCTGTCAGTGCCACGCCCACATGTCCTCCACACACTCAGGTTTCCTACAGTCTCACCAAACACTTCTCCCTTCAGCATCTGTGTCTCTCTGCCTGAGGGTTTCCTCTTGCCCCTGGAGGATGCCTGGCCTGAGCAGGGTAGGCCAGAATCACCAGGGAGTTAACTCTCCAAGAAAAGAACTTCAACCAAGACAGGATGGGAGGTTGTAGAAAAATATCCCAACTTGTTCACCCCTGGTGGGACAATTAGAAGTGGCCTTTCAGCAGGACATCAGCTGGATTGAGGCCCAATTGTGCACAGTAGTAACTCTCTGATTAACATACTCAATATTGGTTTTCCTCCTTCCCCATCTTATGTCCCCAACCTTCCAGCACGCTTCCTCAGATGACTCCCAAATAAATTCCCTGCACCCAAATCTGTGTTTCAGGCTCTGCTTTTGTGGGAATCCAAACTAAAACAGGGACCAAGGAGACAACTGTGGGTCCACTTCTTCCATATCTCCTCACAAAACCCTCAGACACATGTTTTAACACATTAACACAAAGTTGGTTAATTAACCATGTTGTTTTGGAGATGAGGGTATGAAATGGGAGGAAGACTGAGGAATTCCACAATGGAAGCAGGAGAGTTAATCAACAAACACAAGTCATGATTACAATGCTCTCCTTTGGGGAAGAAGGTGTCCATGGCTTGGGCCACCAGGGTGCAGGAAGCATGCCATGATCAAAAATACAATCTCCTAAATTCTGAAATATAGATTGGTCTCTGACTTCTCTGATTTGCCTCACGACCTAGTAGGACAAGGGAAAGGAGGCATGGCTACTCAAAGGATGGCTCTGATTCCAATAGCACAATGGTGAGTGAGACAGAGCTGCTATGTGGTAAATCCAGACAAGCAGATGGACACTGACCAGGCAGATGGACACTGATCATGCAGGATGTCCATGATGGAGAAGAACCAGGTGCTGTGTGAGCCTGGAGGAGGGATACACAGATAAGGGTCAATAAAAGCCTTCCAGATGTGAGATCCAAGTGGAGACCTGGAAATGAAGTACAAGCATACCTCAGAGATATTGCAGATTTGGTTCCAGACCACCCAAATAAAGTGAATATCACAATAAAGTGGGTCACATGAATCTTTTAATTTCCCAGTTCACATAAAAGTGATGTTTACACTATTAAAAAAAATTTTTCACTGCTGTCAAGTCGGATCCGACTCACAGCAACCCCTACTTGGGTTTCCGAGGCAGTATCAGTACAGAAGTAGATTGCCCAACCCTCCTTCCGAGGAGTAGCTGGTGGGTTTGAACAGCCAGCCTTCTGGTTAGCAGTCAAATGCCTTAGGCACTACACCTCCAGAGCTCCCATTTACACTATACTGTAGTCTATTAAGCATACAATAGCATTATGAAATAGTTTGAGATATTGTGTTAATTACCAAAATGGGACACAGAAGTGAAGTGAGCTGTGGAAAAATGGCATCGATAGACTTACTCAATGCAGGGCAGCCACAAACCTTCAATTTACAAAAAAAAAAAAATATATTACCTCTGAGCCATAATAAAAAATGTTTGGCAGTAAGGCTGGAGTGGAAAGAGAGGGAGGAAGAGAGCCCCAGGTAGAGGGCACAGCCTGAGCAAAGGTCTGCAGGAGACAGGTAGCTTGGGGAGTTTGTGAACAGAAGGGTGTTTAATGTGTCTGGAGCTGGGCATTGTAACTGTGGCTGGTTGAAATTTGACTCTGGGATTTTACCACCCAAAGGACCAGTATAAGCTCTCTGGCAGAGGATGCTTTGAGGGAGAGTCAGGCTAACATCTGGGGCTAGAATGGCCATCATTGCCCTGAAGAAGACCATGCTCTAAAGAGCAAGGAGAAGCCTAAGCTATTGAGATAAAGTGGCCCTTCCCCTGCCCCCAGAGGGTTGGGCAGTCAGGTTAGAGCCAGCCAACAGACCAGGCTTTGGAGTCAGACAACTGAATGTTCAAAACCCTATCCACCATCAACATGACCATGAAACTACCTTCTCTGGGTCTCTGCTCGTCTGTGCAAGCGAGATGATAATAGTAGGTATCCTATAGGGTTGATGTGTGAATACAATGAGATAATGTTCGTGTGTTAGTGGAAGACAGTGAGCAACAGTGAAGCTAGAATCCAGCAACAACAGAGGAGGTTGTAGCACCCAGTCACCATCCCTGCAAGTTCTTCCCAACTCCTACTTACTGAAGTTCTTCTTCCCTTGGAAACAGAGGTTGAATTTTCTTGTTCACTGGCAAAGTCCCCTTCAAAGCAGCATTGGTGGTGTTTTCCCCTCTCTCTCTTTAATTAACCATGGCTCACCCTCTCTGTTTTTTCAGCACTTACCAATGACAATTTGATGGGCTTTGGATCTTGGAATGAATTCCTCCTAGCCAAGAGATGAAGCTGAGTATGGGATCAGAGCTCAGATAGACCACTGGGTCCATAGATTGACATTTTAATCACCATGTATAAGTCTAATATTAAGCCAGAGCTGGATACGGATGTGAATGTAAAAATCCCAGACCCATCACCTCTCACCCAGTCATTGCAGAAATTCCTCAAAGGATGACAGCCTGGAATAGCAATTGTAATTTTACAGCTTATAAAATCTTGACCAAAAGACAACAATAACCTCTTGTAAGTAGAGGGTATTTTACAATCTTCAATGAAAAAATATTTATTATGTGCTACTATGTACAGGCATTGTTCGGGTTTGGGGGACATAATGGTGAACAAATCAGGAAAAAAAAAATTACCTGTTGTCTTAGTGCTTACATCCTAGTGGAAGAAGATAGACACTAAATAATATATATATGAATAAAACAAACTAAGCTAAATGGTGATAGGTGATAGGGAATAGCAGTTTGCAGGGCTCTTATTTTAAATAAGGGGAGTCAGAAAATGCCTCAATGAGAAAATAACATATGAGCAGAGACCTGGAAGAGGTAAAGGCACCAAATATGCAGAGATTTGGAAAAGCATTCCAGAAATAATATCCAGGGTAAAGCCTTGGAGGTGGGAATATGTACAACATAAAGGAAAATACCAAGGAAACAAGGATAGCTGGAGCAGAGTCATCTTGCCAGATGCTAGGTCTTCAAACTGTCACAGAGCTCATCTGCTTCAAAATACAGGAAGGGGTCATGGAAGAGAACACGGATGTTTTCCATAACAGTGTATCCACAGACACATTCCTTTTAGCCACAAATTTGACTGGAAGGCATTTTTCTTACCTCTGCTTTCTCAATTCTCTGAGAACTGTCTCTTTCCTGGGTCACCCATTCTGCCATTTGCAGCACCTTCTTGACTTATCTGCCTGACCTAGACTTTGATCTTTCCTGACCATGATCTAAGTCTCCCTACCCAATCTCACTGTATCAGGCAGCACTGGGGAAAAGCCCTCCCAGTGTAACTTGGCCTTAGGACCTTTAACGTATTAGTTAAGATAATACCAATTACTGTAAAGTACTTCTATATAATGGCTCAACCATGATATAAATTTATTTCTTTTCACATAAAAAGAAAGTGTTGCTTTGGATTAACAGATGGCTTTCCTCCAGGCTATAACTCAGGGACCCAACTCCTTTTCTTTTGTGGATAGAAGCCACCTTCATCATGTAGCTTCCAGGAACTCTGTGCTCCTCTGTGTGACATAAAGGGGCTGAGAATGGAGGACATGGATGGGAGGCTTTAGGAGTCTGGTCTGGAAATGATGCCCTTCACTTCTGCTGACATCCCATTGACGAGAATGAGTTCTATGGCCACACCCAACTGCAGGGGAGTCTGGGAAACACCATCAAGCTATGTATCCAGAAAGAAAAGGAAATGGATTTGACAAAGAGCCAGCCACTGTCTGTAACACTCAAGAAGCTAAAACTTTCCATTCAGATAGAAAACTAGAGTAACATTGGGTACCTCATTCTGACTTCAGCTCTTCCCATAACTCTTAGTTTTAAAGCCTAGTCTCCCTTGTTGCACTCCTTAATGTCCATAGCCCCCAGGCTCTCAAGCTTTCCACTAAAGCCTCCCCTACCCCAATCTATTACATGCCCAAGTAGCATCAACCACTAATAGGATCTGTGAGAGTTAGCACCAACAGCAGAGGAATAATACATATGAAAATGTGACTCAAGACCCAAGCAGCATTCTTATCTCAGGGAGAAAACCACAATAGCTTTTTCCTTCACTTCTTTGGTCCCTTACAGCAGCTATGACAATTTCTTACAATTTTTTTTAAAGATTCAGACACTCCAAGGATTAGCCCTGGACAAGTTAATGAGAAATACAATTGTTGCTGTTGGAGTAAAGGGCTGATCGTGGCGAAATGTGAAGAAATTATTGCATTTATCTAGGTTTTGTCAGTGTAAGTGCAGGAAGTTAATGTTGGGGAAACACAAATGGTCTTTGAACCAAGTGAATAATGCAGTTGCTTCTCCTGCTATTTTTTATAATTGTTATTAAATTAAATACACATAAGTTCAAATGCCCCCAAGATAATGCATTGAGAATACCTTTTGGGAGTCAGCCGTACTGCCATCTCGAGATGCCAATTTGAGCTTACATATTTAAATTCCCTTCTTCCACTCCGCCAGTCGAAATGAATAAAGAAATCTAGATGTGTAATAAAAGGAAAGGCTCTATCTCCATGCGAGAAAATAAGGATGGCTGCACTCAACAAGCCAGAATCATCACAGAATGTCTATGGCACATAGCACAGGTGACACTGCCCACAACTCAACGTAAGCAAAGGGAAAATCCCATCCAAGAGAGCAGGCAGAGCTCTCATAAAAGCAAGCTCCCAGATAAACATGTGAGACATTCGGTAGGGGACAAATCTTATGCCATAAGAGAAGTGGGGCAGCAGAAAGTGTAGAGGAGGCACAGTGCACAGAGGCTGTCAAGGTCTTGCCCTTGCATCTCAGCACTTCCTTATTTCCAGGCCCCCAGGCTGACTTCCAGTTGCCAGCATCTGCAATGTTTTGCCTGTGGGCTCTCTGTCCACTACAGTCAGCTCCGACAGTGTGGGGCAAACCAGAAGTATTAAGTCGCTGGAAGCAGCACTCAACCAACGATTGATGGTAGCTGGTGCATAAATACATCAGTTCTCTCACCTGTCAAGCAGGGTTTTTCCCAGCCCCGGGCTCCATACTGGCTCCCAGAGTTCCCTAGTTTGATTAAGTGCCAGTGTTCCTGCTGGTAACATGTTGATTGTGCACCTTTTATTGGCTGCTGTCCCTTCACTGTTTCCCTTTCTCACTCCCTCATTGGTAAGTCTTGACATTGTTGTTGTTGTTATGTGCCGTCGAGTCAGGCCCAACTCATAGTGAATCCTCCTTGGGTTTCCAAGGTGTTATCACTACGGAAGTAGATTGCCCAACCTTCCTTCCAAAGAGGGGCTGGTGGGTTTGAACCGCCAGCCTTCTGGTTAGCAGTCAAGTGCCTTAGGGACTACACTACCAAAGCTCCTGTCTTGACATTACCCCTTGGAGGGAAAAAAAAAAACAAAAAATGCAATGCCATCAAGTCAATTCCAACTCTTAGCAACCCCCATTGGGTTTCCAAGGTGGTAAATCTTTATGGAAGTAGATTGCCCCATCTTCCTTCTGTGGAGTGGCTGGTGAATTTGAACCGCCAACCTTCTGGTTAGCAGTCAACTGCCTTAGGTGCTACACCACCAGAGCTCCTTACACATTAACTCTAAAATAATCTAAAAACCAACCATTTCAATCAAGTTGATTCCAACTCTCAGTGAACCTATAAGCACAGAGTAGAATGGCCCCATAAGGTTTCTGAGGCTGTAATCTTTATGGAAACAGGTTGCCACACCTTTCTCCCATGGACTAGCTGGTGGGTTTGAACTGCCAACCTTTCAGTTAGTAGCCAAGTGCTTAACCACTGCACTACCAGGGCAATTTCTCTACCTACTTATATTTAAAATCCTTATCTCAAGGTCTGCTAAACAGGCAGCTAACTCCAGTCCTTGTGAAGGTGTAGTTGGTGGGTCAAATAAAGTGGGGACATTGCCACAGTGGGGTCCTAGAATAAGCAGCTGAGTTTGTTAGAGATGGACCTGGTGTCTTATGTAATGTCATACTAACATGAACAGAGGAAAGGCTCCACCTAGCTGGTGTATCCCTCTAGGTGCCACCCCAGCATACACACACACACACACACACACACACACACACAAGTAAATAGACTACTTCTCTCTGTTTGGGAGACATTTGAGCAGAGACCCTTACAATACCTCACAGAACCAATCTCAGTCTTGGGCAAATATAAACCTCTTGAAGAATAAGAAAATGAAAAATGACCTGCCATAAGAAAAGATTTAGTGGTGAAAACAATGGACCAATTCTTCAGAGTCTGTGCAAATGTTTCCTTGTATATACATCTGAGAAAATGTTGGGAGATCACTCCTAAATCTATGCAGTAAGATCCCGAAACACATTGCAAGATATTAACATTAGGAGAAGCTGGGTGACAGGTACATGGAACTCTGTGTAATACCTGTTCACCTTTCCCATAAATGTAAAATTATTCCAAAGTAAGAAGTAAAAACAACAACAAGATACTGCATCTATGAAAGAAAAGCTCTGATGTCAGAAAATACTTTCAGTAGGCAAAGAAAATATGATGAATGGAATGTCTAAATGTAGCAGGAGCCAAACAATGGATTGAGTGCTGCCAAGACCCAAATTAGTGAACAGGAAGATGAGTGTGAGAAATTTCCCCAAATTCACAGGCAAGGAATGAAAAGATGACTATGATGAGACAAGAGATGTGGAAGGAAGGGTGGATGCCAGGGGTTCAGTAAGCTCCCATTTAGAATTCTAGAAGGAGTGAACAGAGCAGATGGAGGAAAAGCAATAATGAAGGAAATGACAGAAGGAAAATTCCCTCAACCACAGCAATGGATCAGTTCCCAAGGGTGGTAAGTGCTGGCGGGAAAACCTGCAGTGAGTGGTGCGGTGGACGGGAGCCAAAGCTCAGCCTCCCAGGCCGGGCCTGTGCCCTTGGCGTCAGCACTGGTGGATGTGGCACAGAAGAAATGCAAAAAGCATTGGCTTGTCTGCAGCTGACAACACAACAATCAACGTGATGAAAAGTCCAAGACTCATGGCATTGCTCCTGGTGACCACACCTTTTGCATAGGTCCCAGACATCTACGAAGTGCATAAAGGTAACCTGATGAACATGTCTGCCCCGTTCTGGGGAATGAACAAAGCTAAGACAGCCTTTAGGAGGTTTTCTTAAAGAGTAAGGGGGTTTAGGAATAGATCCCAATGCCATGTTGTCTTTTCTTACACCCTTCCTGATTCCCCAACTTCTAATGCTTGCCACCTCTTCCCACCATGCTCTCTATGCAGGTTGGAAAACTTAGATAACTTTGGGCTCATCCTCTTATCCCTCAGATCTATTGGATGCCCAGATGGTGACTTTTTCACATCTAGTGTCTCTTTCATATCTATCCATTCCTCTCCATACTTATAGGTTTAACCCAAATCCAAGTCCTTCTTCCTGGATTATTTTTAAAATAACCCATATGGTCTTCATACTTCCAGCCTTTGAAACTTAACAGTCTACTATATACCAAGACTTGGGCCAAACCAGGGGTTGCAAATTTAGGTGCCCAGCAAACCAAGTGAAATAGCAGGGTTAACGATAGGGAGAAATGAGGGCTTCAGCAAACTGGAGAGGACACACTGATCAAAGGGGACAGTGACCACTCAGCTCCAGCCCATTACTTCCCCATGGGAACATTGGTCTAGAAAGGCTAGACCTCCCTTTTTTTTTTAAAAAAAAAAAAGAAAAATCAGAAATTTTTATGTGAGACTTCCTTGTGTTTAAAAGTTGGCAATTAATCCAATTTTTAAAGACTGAGATTTTTTTTTTTTTAATCTGTTTTGGCTTCTGATGTAGCCATGGCACCTTCTTAAAAGTTAAATATTGCATGGATGCTGTCAGACCATCAGGCTTCCAATCTGCAAATTCTACATTGAAGAATCTTGTTTAATCAGCATACTACCCAATGGAATGAATGTTATCATCTTTGCTTCACAGATGCAGAATTTGGGGCTCACAGAGAGTAAGAAGCTTGCCCAAAGGCACAAAGCCAGTGGCAGGGCTGGGATTTTGACACAGGTTATCCCACTGTGTTATTGTTAGTTGCCATCGAGTTGTTTCCAACTTACAGTGATTCCATATGTGTAGACTACAACTGCACTCCATAGAAGTTTCAAAGCTGTGACCTTTCAGAAGAAGCAGAACACAAAGGCATCTCTGGGTGGGTTCAAAGTGTCAACTTTATAGCATGCAGTGAAGTGGTCAGGGGCAATCTCATTCTACTACTCAGGGAAGGAAGAATTCTGAGTTCTGGTCCCATCACTGTCATTACCAACCCATGGGTTCTTGAAGAAGCCCTCCTCACCACATCCCTATCCAACAAACTTACTCCTGAATTCTCCAAGTTACCTGGTTTGCTTCCTCAATATTTCCATCATTATCCCAACCTCATTATTTTCCTCTAAATAGTAAAATGTCCTCCAATTTTGTCTCTGCCTCTAGTGCCTCCAAACTATTTTAACAATATCCCATGTGGTCTTCATGCTCCCAGCCTCTGAAACTCAACAGTCTACTGTATACTAAGACTAGCACCAAACTAGATGTCCCAATTCATTATAGTTTCCTCAGTTCTGCCAAACATCATTCCCTGAAAATCATGTAAGACTTTAAGAGAAACAAAAGGCCACATTCCAAGACCTAATTCTTGACTTTCTTTCACATCTATTATGATGTTTATAGATTGTTGTTGTTGTTATGTGCCGTCGAGTCAAACCCAACTCATAGCGACCCCTCCTTGGGTTTCCGAGGCAGTATCACTACGGAAGTAGGATTGCCCAACCTTTCTTCTGAGGAGTGGCTGGTGGGTTTGAACTGCCAGCCGTCTGGTTAGCAGGTAAGTGTCTTAGCCACTATGCTACCAGAGCTCCCGTTTATAGATTAGGATCATCTATTATGATCTTAATTACCCAACACTATCATCCTGAGTTTACACCACAGCCAAACGCTCCAAACTTTTCACCATTCCCTTAAAGCTCTGTATATGTTATGCTTCTTTGCCTTTGACCATGCTGTAGTCACCTTCTAGAACAATGGTCTTTCCCTTCTCCTCTGATCAATCTTAAGGACCTAGCTTGAATGACTCCTCTTGAACTTCCCTACAATTTCCAGAATGCTTATAGCTTTCTTGGTGGCTTCCAAGTCCTTTGTAATGCTTTCAACAAGGCAACCAAGTACTTTGTAATGCTTTCAACAAAGCAATACACCCCACTTTGTGTCATAATTTCCTGCCTATCTTTCTGCCCCCTCAAACAGGTGGTTTCTCCTAGTCTTCTTCCACGTGACTGTCCTCAGGCCCAGCAGAGGCCTGTCTTTCAACATGTATTCAATAAATACCTTGTGAATAAACAATTGGTTACAGCTTCTACAGACACAAAGAAGGGAGGAATAAAATATACTTCACACATTTAATGCTTTCAATAGTGCTACAAGTCAATAATTACCTTCATTTTACCAGAGAGGAAATTGACACTCAGAGTGGTTGACATACCCAAGATGTAACAGCTAGTAAATTACAAAGTCAGAATTTAAATCCAAGTCTGTGTGCTTCCAAGATTCCCTGGCAGGTCTTCAAATATTCCACTGAGTCTCCTTTTCATCTGGTTAAGCAATCTCACATTTTTTAGACATTTCTGATATGGTACAGAATCATGATCTATCTCTATCCTAAAGATGATCAATGAGTTCATCATGGCTCGTAACAATGGCGTGATTCCTGAATTGACCTTCTCCTCAGTTTTGCCCAAGGCCCAGCCTGTTGTTTGGCAAATACATGCTGCTGATTATAATGGGAATTTGAAGGAGGAATGTGGATAACTCCAAACACTCCATGTCAAAGGGGCAAGGAGGCCGCATCTTGTGACTTCCCCTAAACCCATAAGAGGAAGACAGAATCACCATCAGCAGCCCAAGGGCTATTCTTGGGAGGCCAGACATGCTGTCTCCCTCCAACCTTTCACCACTGTTCCTCCCGCAGCACCCACCACCTCTCTGCTGGGTTCAATAATTCACTGTGGTGGCCACACAGAACTCACAGGTTATGGGGTTTATTAGGCA
>NW_006921636.1:14159180-14184081 GCF_000298275.1 Orycteropus afer afer | reverse complement strand
GGGAAGCAGAGCACATACCCAAAGCAGCTACTCAGCTGCTTCAATAGAGTCCACCCTGGAGTTGATTACCAGTCTCATCATGGAGAATACTACATCCAGCTGTCCAGCCACTAAACCAGGCCCAGCCAAGCTGACAAACAAATTTAACCACCACAGAAGTATATCTCAAAATTAAAAAAAAAAAAAAAAAATTCAAACAATGTGTAATGTTCTATAAGACAACTATTCTATACTCTTCAAAATATCAATGTCATGAAAAAATTTTAATGTAGTGAAAAATTATAAATTAAAAGAAAATCAATAAGAAGTCTCAATACTAAAAAAAAAAAAAGGTGACAAGGAATGTGGGGTAGGCACTGATGGCTAGTTCTCTCAACACTCATTCACATCTTTTTTCTTCTTACCTTTCTCTACTGTAAAGACTGCAAAGTCAGGGGAACACTCAATTTGACAGTCTGTCTTGCAGCTAGCAACAGACATATGACATAGTTCTGGCCAATGAAATGTGATGGAAGTCTGCTGAGAATTTCCAGGAAAGTTTTTGCTTTCATATTTCCCCTTCTTTCTGCCTGAAAATGTAGCAATGAGATAGGAAATGGAACAGACATCTTGCAACCATAGGCAACAAGTTCCACAACAAAAAAACAGACACATTAAGAATAGAAGAATGTAAATCCAGACGTGGCTCCTTGATATCATCTTTGATCTCTCATACTGTCCCTGGACTCCCTACCTCTAGATTCTTATTATATGAAATTGAAATTAAAAAACAAAACAAAACAAAACTTCATGCTACTGTTATTCAGTTCTGTTATTTCCAGCCAAGTGTAACCCCAAGTGTTACAAGGAGACTTCCAGAAAGATGGCAAATTGCTTAACTTCCCTGTGCCTCAGTTTCCTCATTTGTGAAATAAGAAAAATAATGAGGATTTGATGAAGAATATCATAAGATTGATGTAAGGATTAAAGTAGTCGATACTATTAAAAGGCTAAGACTAGAGTTTACATATAAGAACACAATATATGTTAGCTGTTATTTTGTGATTATTACTATTATTATTTCCAATACTAATATTATTATTATACAATGAGTGAATGTTCATAAAATTCCACACTCAGAAGACCGTCAAATTGATCAAAAAGAAGCCCAAAGTCAAGAACAAGTCTCCACTGATGAATGTAGGCAACATCCATGAACCCATACCACAGATGCTGGATCATGAGATGTGGACCAAACCAAATGAAGACACTAGGAGGCAGTATGGTCTGGTGGATAAGAGCCCTAGCTCTGGAGTCAGCTTTGCTGAATTTAATTCCTGAATCTGCCACTTACTAGGTTGAAATGTTAGGTAAGTAACTTAATTTCCACAAACCTCTTTTTCCTCAGCTATAAAATGATGATGATGATGATATCAGTTCTTAACTCAGAGTACAAAAACCTGCACTCGGAAAATCAAAAGGGAAGAACACGTCCAGCATTTCTCAAGCTGAAAGAACTGAAGAAAAAAATCAAGCCTCAAGTTGCAATATTGAAGGATTCTATGGGCAAAATATTGAATGATGCAGGAAGCATCAAAAGAAGATAGAAGGAATACACAGCAGAGTCACTGTACAGAAAACACTTGTTTGACATTCAGCCATCTCAGGAGGGAGCATATGATCAAGAACCAAGATGAAGGAAGATGTCCAAGCTGTACTAAAGGAATTGGAGACCAACAAGGCTCCAGGAATTTACAGAATACTCATTAAGATGTTACAACAAATGCAACAAATGCAACACTGGAAGTGCTCACTCATTTATGCCAAGAAATTTGGAAGACAACTGCCTGGGCAACTGTCTGGAAGAGATCCATATTTGGGACCATTCCAAAGAAAGGTGATCTAACAGAATGCTGAAATTATTGAACAATATCATTAATATCACACACAAATAAAATTTTGTTGATGATAATTCAAAAACAGTTGTAGCAGTACATTGATAGGGAACTGCCAGAAATTCAAACTGAATTCAGAAAACGATATGGAACGAAGGATATCATTGCTGATGTCAGATGGATCTTGGCTAAAAGCAAAGAATACCAAAAAGATGTTTACCTGTGTTTTATTGACTATGCAAAGGCATTCGACTGTGTGGCTCAGAAAACATTATGGATAACGTTATGAAGAATGGGAATTCCACAAGACTTAGTTGTGCTCAAGGAGCTCTGGTAGTGTAGTGGTTAAAGCATCTTGGCTGTTAACCAAAAGGTCAGTGGTTGTAGCCCATCACCTGCTTCATGGAAGAAAGATGAGGCAGTCTGCTTCCATAAAAATTTATAGCCTTGAAAACCCAATGGGGGGGTCACTATGAGTCAGAATCAACTCCATGGCAGTGAGTTTGGTGTTTTGCTTTTTATTTGTGCTTATGTGGAACCAGTACATAGAATAGGAGATTGTTGGTCAAACAGAACAAGGGGATCCTGTGTGATTTAAAATCAGGAAAAGTCTGCACCAGAGCTGTATTCTTTCACCACACTTATTCAATCTGTATGCTGAGCAAATAATCTGAGAAGCTGGACTATATGAAGAAGAAAACAGCATCGGGATTGGAGGAAAACTCATTAATAACCTGCATTGTGCAGATAACATAACCTTGACTGCTGAAAGCAAAGAAGAGTTGAAGCACTTACTGATGAAGATCAAAGCCTTCAGTAGGAATTACACCTGAACAGAAAGGAAACTAAAGTCTTCACTAAGTAACATCATGAAGAATTGAGAAAAGATTGGAGTTGTCAGGGATTTCATTTTACGGGCAGCCACAATCAACACACATGGAAGCAGTAGTCAAGAAATCAAATGACAACCGAATCGGGCAAATCTGCTGCAAAAGACCTCTTTAAAGTGTTCAAAGAGCAAAGATGTCACTTTGACAACTAAGGTGCACCTGACTCAAGCCATGGTCTTTTAAATAGTCTCATATGCACAAGAAAGCTGCAGAATGAGTAAGGAAAAACACAGAAGAATTGAAGCATTTGAATCACGATTACTGGTGAAGAATACTGAATACACCATGGACTGCCAGTAGAACAAACAAACCTGCCTTGGAAGAAGTACAGCCAGAATGCTCTTTAGAAACAAGAATGGTCAGACTTTGTCTGGAGAAGGATATAATGCTTGATAAAGCAGAGAGTCAGTGAAAAAGGGGAAGACCCCAAATGAGATAGACAGACACTGCAGCTGCAACAAGGGGCTCAAGAATAGGAATGATTGTGAGGACAGTACACGACCGGGCAGTACATCATTCTGTTATACAAAGGGTCACCATGAGTCAAATCCAACTCCAAGAGCTTTTGTGAAGATTAAGTGAGGTAATATATGTAAATTGCTTAGCATAGTGTGTGGTCCATAGTAAGTATATGCAATCATTGCTGATGTTGTTGCTATTTTCAGAATCTTGAGAAAGGTATTTGGTAAATACTTGTTGGAATGATAGATGGATGAAATGGATGGATGAATGGTCAATTGGATCAACAGATGGATGGATGAACAGATTCTTGGAGGCTTGGGGCTAAGTAGTATTTCAGATACCTGCCCTGAAAGAGTGAACAACTTCAGTACACACATACACACACACTCATAAGTTATAGAAGCTGCCTGGACTACCTCCTCTGCCCCCACAGAGTAAAAGAGATATCCTTAATCCACAGCTTCAGTGTGCACATCTGTGCCCCTGAAGATCACTTCTTAACAAAACTCTAAAATAAAAATACATCTTGCCACTGTCACAAGAATTATAGGCTGTCAGTGGCCCAGCATCAATGCATATCACCAGATTTTTATTTATTTTTTAATAATAAAGCCAGTGGTCTCTATGATCATGGGGAACATGTCATCTTTGAATCTCTTTGCTGTTTCTGACAAAGAAGGGGGCCACTTATACCTCCCTACCCCCAAGCAAGCAGGCCAGCTTCAACCAGACAACACCATAAATCATAATTCACTGCTTCCTTCAAATCTAGGTATGGAGGGTGAGGGGCAGCAAAGCCCACACCAACCTCAGGCACAAAGACAAGACCTCAGCTTGTTTCACTGAAACGTAATTACAGGGACTGTCAGAAGCTGGTGCTGGCTTTACTTTCAAAGTCGAGGCAGCTGCAGGAACCAAAAATCTCCACATATTCAAAAATAATCATTGAACTTCCACAGTGAATTTGTGGGTCAATCACTCATCACTCTCCTTCTCCCAGATAAAGACATCTGCAAAGTGCTTTGTTTCTTTCAAATGGGAAGAAGAGGGGAAAAAATGAGTTATTGCTTTTATGGCGATCCCCAAAAAGGGAAGGGTCAGAGAACTGGTGTTTATTAAACATCTGTTATGCATGGCACAAAGGAGCTAAGGTGGTGCAATGCCTAAGGCATTTGACTGCTAATCAGAAGGTTGGCAGTTCAAACCCACCAGCTGCTCCACAGAAGGAAGATGAATGAGCCAATCTACTTCCATAAAGATATACTGCCTTGGAAACCCATTGGAGGGTCACTATGAGTCAGAATTGACTCAATGGCAGTGGGTTTGATTTGGTTTGGGATTCACAGCCCTAGACATTTCATGAGTATCTCTTCATTTCAATCCCCCAACATCTTGTGAGTTTGACATGACAGTTCTCCTTTTACAAATGAGGAGACTGGGTTCAAAGAAGTTCAGTCATTTGCCTAGGCCATAAATGGGACAGTGGAATCTGTACTCGTATTTGTTTGACTCCAAAGTTGGTGAGAGTCCCCAGAAGCCCTCGCTGTCATCTCAGTGGCTGGTATATCTTGTGGTTAATGCTGGGCCCTGCCTGTCACATACCCGCCCAGCTGCCCACAGTGATTTCTAGTCATAGGAACACTGTAGCCCTGCCAAAGAGATTCTTACGCTGAGCTGGCCTGGGTCCACTGCCTATACACCCAACACAGAGTGCCTGGGGTGACCAAGATGCCCAACATTGCTTCACTGCACACAGTGCCTGCCCAACTGGTCCAGCAAGCCTTATTTTAGGATTTCACTCCAGTTCCCTGACAGTGTAGATATCGCCAGGCACCTTGGCTTCATTCCTACCAGCCCCAACCCTCAGGGACCCTCTCTGATCCTTGGCTTATGCTCACATCACCTTCTTTCTTCACTCCCTGAAACAGATATTTATTGAGTGGTCTGAGCCAGGCTCGGTGCCAAGTTCTGAGGGTCCACAGTAAACAACACAGTCATAGCCACTGCCCTCATGGAGCTCTTAGTTTAGCAAAGGACACAGACCCTGAACAATTGGAAATCAAACATCTCCAGAATCCTCCATTCAACAGTCCAATATTCCAGTGGCAAGATCCTTCATAACATAGCTTTCAGAACCAAGTTAAACATCATTCCCTGGATTGTCTCAGTTAACCCTCCACAGGATCTACAAGGTAAGTTGTACAAACCAATTGTATTAAGGCAATTCTGACTCATAGTAACTCCATGGTGTCAGAGTAGAACTGTTTTCCCTAGGGTTTCAATGGCTGGTTTTTTTGGAAGTTTGTTGCCAGGTCTTTCTCCCAAAGTACCTCTAGGAGGACTTGAACAGCCATCCTTTCCATTAGCGGTAAGTGTGTTAACAAAATGCACACCCAAGAACTCCTAAGTATTAATATCATCCCCATTTTACAGATGGGGAAACTGAGTCTCAGAGAGGCTTAAGCAAGCTCAAGAGCACACAGTCTGCAAGTGGTAGAGCCAGGATTTGAACTCAGGGTATCTGATTCCAGAACTGGCCCTCAACAGCTGCACATGTCCTAGAATGACAGACACTGGTATCCAATATCTTACTTACTTTGAAAACAAGTTTACAAAATAATTCAGATACAAGCTAGCATATTCACACTGGCCAGATATCATCTTCTCAAACAGCTTGTTTTTACAACTCGACAGGTGTCCGGGTGGCCCGGGCACAAATTGGGACTTATTTCTTTGCCAGGAGGGATAGCCATGGCAGAGAATAGAGGACAAGCCCTCCTGCAGTCCTTGGCAGGCTAGATCTGTCCGGCCGGCTGGTGTCCCAGGCGTGGCTGCAGCTGACACCCCCTCTCGCCACAAGCCTGGGTGAGGGACATGCAAGGGCTAGAGAAGAACAGTGCAATTGATTTCGGATCTCTCTCTCTTCCGGGATCCCAGGAACCCATCAATTACCCGTGCACAGGCGGCCCGTTCGGAGGATGGATGTTACCTTCTGAGTTCACGGCAGAGCTGCGAATCTTGATCCAAGCACAGATGGAAGACAAGGGCGTGGGGTTAATTGATCAAGCGGCACCAGCTTCTGTGCGAGGCTTGGCATAAAATGTCTCGTTTCACAGATGCACGGGCTCCTTCCTCGTCAGTCTCCTGTGATTAAACCAGGTCACTAATGCTTTTGAGCAAACATACAGGCTCTTACACATTCAGGTTCATCTTGTCCCCTCCAAGGTGGTCACCTTGGAATACTCTCACACACTTTACTCCACTCTGCAAACATTTGTTGAATAGAAATTAGACACAAAGCATGGTGCTAGGACTTGGGGATGGAAGGGGCCAACTCAGTTCATTACAACCAATACTTATTGAGCACCTACTGGTATAAGGCCTCTTGTCAGACAAAGAATGTGAAGATGGGGCCTACTCTCAAGAGTGGCACAAACAGACCAAAGGACGTCCTGCAGGTTTGTGGGATGTGATGAGGGAAGGAGGTTGGAGGAAGGCAGAGCTGAGATCAGAAAGAGTGATACAAGATAACATCCCCACCCCCACCCTCCCCAAAAAAAAACAGTTGCCATGGAGTCAACTCCAACTCATGGTGACCCTAATGTATCAAAGTAGAACTGACTTCCATCGGGTTTTCTGTGATTCATGTTTCACAAGCAGATCATCAGGCTTTCTTCCAAGGTACCTCTGGGTCATCTCAATCTTCCAACCTTTCAGTTAGCAGCCCAGGACTTAACCGTTTACACCACCCAGGGACTCTCCCAACATGAGACAGATGGTGCTAAATCCTGGAAGAAATGGTAGTGGGTGTCGATTTTATGCCTTAAGCTCAGAAAGACAAGAACTAGCATAACAATTTTCTCTAAATCAACCCCAGGTCTCAGCTTACTGAGCTGGTAGGAAATTCATACCTGAAGTTCCCTTCTTGCCTCCCAGATCCTGGGAATGTTCCGAGGGTCTTCTATAGAGCACCTCTGGGGATGCCTGTGGTGTAGGCCCACACTGGTCGGCTTTCTCAGGGCTGTTGTCCAAGCCCTCAGGGTTTCTTGCTGACAAACAGTAATGCTGCTTCTATGCCCAGTCAGAATCAGGAAACTGCCCAGACGAGGAGCCCAATGCCAGTGCCAAGCCTCCTTAGAACCCCCTCACAGTCATCCCCTCTGGCATCCTGCTACCTCCAAGAGTTCCTTTTTCCTCACAGGCCCCAAACAACACATCCTTTCTGATCTTCAAGAAGGAAGACACTAAATAGCTAAGATTATTTGTCTTTGGGAAGAAAAAATAAAATTGTGGCCAGCTATTAAAGGGACCCCCCATTTTTTTATCTTTTTCCTTCTTTACTGTTTCGATGTTCCACAGCATGAATTTTTAAAAATTAAAACAAGCCCCTTATGTTCACCTGGTTCTACCTTCTTCCCTGCCCTAAAAGGTGTCTCTACCTCCCCACCTTACATTACTCCCTCTCCCAATGAGCCTAGGTTTTGAGGAAAACAAAACCAGGAAAGAGAGCCTATATTTCAGGCAACTTCTGCTTTGAATCCTACAACATAAGCTTCCCTTAGTGAAAGAAGACAAAAGCCCTTCTGCCTTATGATGGGGACTACAAGCACAGAACACAAGCTGATATATTACCTTATTCTAGCTGTCAAAGCAAGACTCAGAAATGAAAGCATTTAGAAAAGGAAAGAAAATTTTACTGGCAAAGAGTGTAAGGGGGTCAAGCTTCAGAAGGATTGGCTCACCAAAAGCAAACACAGCAAGTATTTCAAGAAAAACAATGGCAAGATCACCAAGCTCCCTGGGTTTACATTAATCTCTTCTTAGCAAGGGAACAGCAACTTCATCCCAAGATTAGCATATTCACAAAGGTCATGATGAGTCTTCAGAGATCAGCAATAACAAGAATCCGGGATAACACTGACTTCCTTAGGGAGTCCAGGTTTAATGGAAGCATTCAGGGATTTATTCTTTTGGACATCCTGATACTTGGAGTTTGTCCCCCAGGTTTATGACTATGGAGTTGCAACAGTTCAACATCGTTTTTCCCCTGGATGTGCTCTGTGAAGTGCTTACTCATGTTGGAAGCAGGGCACAGTGACAGTTTGGCCATACAATCTAGAAAGAAAATACAATGGGAATCTTAACTGTTTGATCAGAGAGGGTCATAAAAGTATCCATGTGGGGCCTTGAAGTGTGAGCAGTTTGGCAGCATGAATGGGAGGAGGACAGAGTATGTTCTTGGAGCCTGAGTGGCTCACATAATATCCAGGGGGACATGTGGGGAAGTTAAAGGCCAGGCTGGACTGTGGGTGGGTTCTGTTGATGGCTCAGTTGTCAAGAATGAGTTCTCTGTGCCAGTGGCCTCAGGGCCCTAAAACATCAGTCACACATCAAGGTCATTTAATCCAACCTCTTCCAACACAGATGGAGAAAGTGAGGCTGGGGAGTTCAGGTGTGGCCCCAAAGTATCCTCAGTGATAGCATCTTAGGCCTTCAGACAGGTGGGGTTGGATTTTTTAAGAAAATAATAAAAAGACATTCAGAGGTAGGTGTGGTTAATCATGCAAGGAACAAGGAAGGCCATGCCACTTCCTGTTAGTATTTTTGTAAAAATAAAAGGATAAAGACAAGACGAGAGTATTTTCTTCTGCTGTTAACTACCTGCTAAAGGCCATTCCTAGGGGAAAGTCCAAACACTGGAAACAGACTTGGAATATGGACGTGTCTCCCAAAGGGGTCAATACTCGTTTAGTGGTTACACTCGGGAGCTTTTTGTTTCTTCTCCTTTATTGCTCATTTTAATGAAAAACAATAACCCGTGCTTCCTGTGAAACATCTGAACAAAGGAAATGGAGAAAACCGTGAGGCTCTCTTTAAAAGCTATCTCCAGTCTCTCTTTCCTCCCAAAAAACAAGGAGTCCTAGTGTCTACCTCTCCACCTTTGCACTTATTCCCCAATTTGTAGGCATAGAAATTCATTCACTGAAGGGTTTTTCTACGCAAAGGGTGCATTATACAATATACTCTACAGTTTGCCTTTTTTTTTTAATCACTTAAATCAATTTCACCAACTTCTTTCCACATCATATAGCTTGACCGCATTGTTATTTTAAACAACTGCACATTCCATTGTGTAGCTGCACCATAACTGGAATGTAACCTTTCCTTATGAATGTACGTTTAGGTTATTTTCAAGTTTCTTAATAAGTAATGCCACAGTGGACACATATATTCGCACAAAATTTTACGTATTTCACAGAAGAGACTCCTGGAAGTGTAACGCCTATTCAATGAATATGCGTATTGTACACTCTTGGCATCGGTGTGGTACAGAGACTCATTTTGTCGCCCCACACTAAATTAGATGTTTTTAAAGAAAAAAAGTCCATTTGACATGTGGGAAAGAGTATCACATTTCAATTTGCTCTTCCTTTATTCTGAGTAAGAGTCCTTCAGTGGTACATATAGTTACTATGCTCAGCTACTAACCAAAAGGTTGGGGTTTGAGTCCCCCCACAGATGCCTTGGAAGAAAGGTCTACCAATCTACTGCCCCAAAATTCAACTATTGAAAACCCCACGAATCAGTTCTACTATGATGCACAGGGAGTTGCAATGAGGCAGAGTCAAGTCAACCGCAACTGGTAATTTTTGACTAAGCTTGAGTATCTTTTTATTTGAGCCTGTAGTTGTGTCAAGGAGCTCTAGTGGTGCAGTGGTGAAGGCATTTGGCTGCTAGCCAAGAGGTCAGTGGTTCAAACCTACTGTGGAAGAAAGATGACAGTCTGCTTCTGTAGAGATTTACAGCTTTGGGAACCCTTTGGGAGTCACTCTGAGTAGGAATCAACTTGATGGCAGTGAGTTTGGGCTTTAAGTTTGGTAGTTCTGTCAGTTCAGGTCCTTGAGAAGTAGACATTAAGATGAGATAGACAAGAGCTGTGTTGGGAGAAATGAAGGACAAAGGGGAGGGAGCACGAGTAGAAAGCAAGAATCTTCAGACCCTGATGTAGGTCTAACACTTGTGAAAAGAGAGAAGGAAGGATGGACTGGGTAGGAAGATCCTCAGACCACAGTGCAGTTCTGAGAAGGTCATTGCTAAGCCAGTGTCTTGGTCACTGTCTGGGGGCAGACTAGGGGAAGCATGGCCTGGATGAACAGTAAAGTGGGTCTAAAGATGCTTTCAGCTGGAGGTTGTCAATCAGCTCTGCTCCTTGCAGGAGTTTCTCATAAAGGGAGATCTGAGCAAGGCATCTCCATGGCCATCACATTAGTCCAGTATCTCCTCTTCCAGAAACTACCTGACCATACCCTCTGCCTACTTCTTTTTTTAATCACATCTTTGTCTTTTTCTTATAGATCTGAAGAATCCCTTCATATATTTGGTACACTAGCCCTTTGTCATGTATATTGCATGTATTTTTTTCCCAGGTGATGCTTTCTTTTAATTTTGACTCTGTTTCACTGTATAGACATGTTCTTGGGTTTTTTGTTTGTTTTTAATTTTCTATAGCAAAATCTGTTCATTTTTCTTTTAAGGCTTCTACATCTTAAGAATGTTGTCTTCTTTAAATAAAGAAACATGGGAGATCCCATTACTTTGCTTCACACCTTCCCTGGCTGCCCAGTACATTATTGACATCTATTTAGAATAAATGACTATGTTATGCACCAACCAGGGCTTGATTCACTTAGCTTCTCATCATTTCCAGTTCTTTGCCATCTAATTATTACAAAAGATATTTCCTTTTGAAATTAGTGCCTTGGCTCTATTTATTCATGTCAAATCCTATGATTTTCCCCTACAAAGTCATCAATGAATTTGTGCAGCAGAAAGAAAATCTTTAAGTCTGAAGGGGTGGGCAAGAGTCAGTGTTTGAAAGAAAAGTGTGATGTTGCTTCACTGGTGGACTAGGCCTGGAGATGTGCAAGCCCCCAGCCCACAGCAAGTTCTAGAAGGGAGGAAAGGACCCTGTGAGGAGCTCATGATAATTGCACACTGCCCTCACCCCTAGGGAGAGGGAAAGCCAGTACCAAGGATGGTTACCCACCTCATGCTCCCCTGGATCATCTTTATTGCAGTCTCCTTTTGACTGTCTCCACAACCACTCTCCTAAGCTATGATTGTTACAGGTAGGGCTTTAATGGCTTGAAAGCAGGAGTTTCTTAGCACCTTGGGGCTCGTTATTAGGGAAGTATACGACTGTGGGCTGTTTGCTGACCACTGGTCTATTTGGAGAGGGACCCTTTTCAGAGAAGCTGGGGTTTGGGAGAAAGGCCCTCCTTGCAGGGGACGGGCCAGCCATAGCCAAGCCAAACAGGATCTCCTAGTGCCCCACACTTAACCTTATTCCACCTTATCCTCCAACGCCATTCACTGTCATGGCAGCTCCTTCCAGTGGCCTCACAGGGACAGCCGAGCATATCCTGAGATGCCCTCGGCAAAACTCACTCTCCCGTACCTTCTCCTAAACCCTTCTGAGACCACAGCAATTAGCCCCAGACAGTTATCAGTGATCTGAGGCTGTCTTGAGCCCACATTTTTATGTCAGGATGAATTTGGATTCTGAAGTTGATCGCCTTGTTGTGCAGGTTTTATGAGGGAAAGATTAAATCGTCCTCTGATGTGTGCTTCATTAGGCCCCAAATCCTTGAAGAGTCGTTAAAGCACCTTCTCATTGAAATGCTCTCCATCTCAGCTCGATAGATATCGGCAGGAATAATCTCTCCATTATTTGGGAGCTAAACTGGCTGGGAAGCTCTGCTGGATGGGAAGCTGCAGCAGCCCTTTGAGTGTGGCCCTTTGGCAGCTTCCCACCCCAGTGGTGCAGTGAGTTACTTAATATGGCCCTTCTAGCCATAGTCTTTGTGACTCCCATGAATGACTGAGCCGGGCTATGCAAATAAGGTGTATGGAATCTGTGATGGGTAAGGTTGTGTCAACTTGGCTGGGCTGTGATGTTCAGTGGTTTGTCAGTTAGGTAATGATATAATTAGCCTCCATTCTGTGATGTGCTTTAAATCTTAGCGTCTATGCCTGTGTTATGGTCCCATTTGGGAATGAGTTGTCTGTTATGTTAATAAGGCAGGATTAGGGTGGAATGTGTCTTGAGTGTTTGTTTTGAAAAGTACAAGTACTGCTCACAAGTGAAAAATAAAGTAAAAAAAAAAAAAAAAGCAAGCATATACCATCTGCCACGTATATAAAAAACTAGTTGCCCTTGAGTCAATTCTAACTCATGGTGACCCCATGTGTATCAAAGTACAAACCATAGGGTTTCCAATGGCTGGATTTTCCAAAGTAGATCACCAAGTTTTTCTTCACATTACCTCTGGGTGGCCTTGAACCACTAACTTTTCAGTTAGCTGCCAAGGCCATTAACCGTTTACACAACCCAAGGTCTCTACCACATATATAATTTCATCTAAATGTCATGATAACTTCTTAAGGTAGTAATTGTTTTCTCTTTCTGCAAATGAAGTAATAAGATACTGTCAACATCTAAATACTGTCCAAAAAATGGCATAGTGGTGCCAGGATTGAAAGCCAGGGTTTTTTGTTTTGGTTTGGTTTATTTTGTGTTTGTTTATTTATTTGTTTTTCTCAAAAACCTGTGCTCATTTCCTGTACCATATGGCCTCTGGGAAAGATGACAAATGCCCTCCCTCCCTCTGCCCTCAGGACCGCAGGCCTGGGAGTAAAGGTGGACAAAGTTCATGTGTGTTCTAGAGCCATCCCCCAGCTACTGCTGTGTGGTTGGTGGGAGAGATGAGGAGAGCTTTCACCAGGGTGGTGGTGACTGGGGCAGAGCTGAAGAACAGTTGGGAGAGAGATTTGAGAGAGAATACGGACAAGATCCCACAGTTGTTGGAATGTGGAGATAAGAAAAAGAGTGAGAAGCCCAGGACAGACTCCCAGGTTTCACATTCCGGGGAATAGGGGGCCAGTGCTGCTTGTGGCTAAGATCTATAAGAGAGAAGGAACAAATGGAGAAGAAAGGTTGTTTCCATCCTGGGCATCCTCATCGGTTGGAGGCTACAGACATCCAGGTGGTGGTAACCATGTAAACCTTGGGAGAGCAGTCCAAGATGGGATAGAAGGTTGGGAGTGGGGAATACAGCCTTCACCATGGTTGCACTTGACAAGGGCAGCATGGTGAGAGAGACAGGCTTAGGGCAGCCCAGCAGCCCAGCAATGACTGGAGAGAGTCCTTGAGCAAAGACAGCAAGACGAGAGAGGATCCCTTCTAAATTATGTGGTTGTAGAGACAAAAAACAAGATCAATGAGCTTTTTTGTGTGTTCCCTCAATAGAATACTTTGAAGCCTCCCTGGATAAACAAGCTGTCATCTACCACCCAACCCTCTATTACCTGAAACAGCTTGGGGAAAAGATAATTCTGAGGGTTTAGATACTCTGAGCTGCTGATGCCTAATTACTACACAAGCAAAACAAATGAGTTGTAGTTAGAACTCACTGGCAGAACTTGCAGTACCTTCTGGATGCCCAGGAAAGATAGCCATTTTCCTACTCTAGGGGAGGGAAGGAAGCCAAGCTTTGACATTTATTGAGTGCCTGTTATGTGCCTGGTGCATGGCACGTGTCACCTTATTTAGTACAGGGTAAGCGGTATCATCCCATTTTTCAGGTGTGGAAATAGAGGCTCAGAGAGGTGTGATGACAAACCCAAGTTAAAGGAGTCTTCCCATTGCACTTCACTGTTTCCTAGAAGAAGGTCAAGTTTATTTCCGTCCCTCCCCATCTCCCCATCCTGCAGAGAGGCAAGTCCAGACACCATGCTCATGATTTTTCAGCTCCGCTTACTGTTCTTTTCAAAAGATGTCAGTTTGTAAGAAATACACCTGTTGGGCTCAGCAGCAGAGCAATAACTGTAAAGAAAACTGCCATCAGGAGCATGGACTTTAGCTCCCAGCATTATGGTGTATTCAAAGATTTCCAAAACACCACAGACATAAATGGTAATTCCAAGGGAACCCATTTGCCCATTTCCTCCTGCTCTACCACAGGCATGTCTGTCCAAGGTTGAATCAGGAAGAGGGGAAGTTGATGAGAGCAGCTTCTGGATTAACTAGGGGATGGGTAAAGAGGAGCTAGACCACCCCTCAAAGAGATGTCAACAGTGCTCTGATTTAGGGGACAGATCCACTGATTCTTTCCACCCTTCTTTCCTGATCTTATAGATGGGGAACATGATGTCAGAGAGGAGACTGTGATGGTATTCAATCCCAAGTCCCTTGACTCCCAATGCACAGTGATCTTTCAAACACAACATGCAGCCTCCTGAGAGGCCAAGAAATCCATTTATATTATATATATATATATATATATATATATATATATATATATATTCAGTAACATAGACTCTTCAAAACACAGCATAATGTGGATGAACTTGGAAGACATTATGCTGAGTGAAATACTCAATCACGGAAGGACAAATACTGTATTAGTCCATTATTGTAAAAAAGTCAGGGAAAGGTTTATATGTGGAAGGAAATTTTCTTTGTTGGCTACCAGGGGTGGGAGGGGAGGAGAGGGAACACTACTAGATAGCTAGAAACAGGTATTGATTTGGGTGAAGGGAGGGCAATGTACCAAATGTGAGAGATCAACACAGTCGCACTGAGGAAGAGGAAGACATAGAGAGGTGCACTGGAGGTACAGACAACAAAGATGAACCTTTTTGCACATACAGTACTACACTGTCAGTGATGGCAAACATTGATCTATGGGTGGAGGGTTAAGTGGACAGGCTGAACGATTAAGTATACCTATGCAGGGGGGAATGTGCCCATGTCCATGTATAGAGTTAGCAGACAGTATTTCTACAAGTGTATTTTTATGTTCAGTAAGAATTTCCAGGTATATAGTAAAACTGACAAGGGACAAGGCTGTAGTCATTTCTTGGCCATAGCCAGCTACCCAGAGGGGGCGAATAGTTGGACCTATGGGCTCAAGATGATGGTCACAGAGGACATCAATCTCAATTGGCATAACATACTACACAAAAACATTGTTCTTCTACATCCTACTTTGGTGAGTAGCAGCTGGGATCTTAAAAGCTGGCAAGTGGCCATCAAGCTACAACAATGGGTCTCTCCTTGTCCAGAGCAAAGAAGAATGAACAAAACCCAAGATTCACAGAAAGAATTAGTCCAAGTAACTGGTATACCACGCAGTCCTCAGCCTATACAAGTATGAGACCAAAGAGCTGAATGGTGCCCAGCTACCACTGTCAACCACCAGGAGGGGGATCTATGTAGGAGATCCTGGATAGAGTAGGAGAACAATATGGAACAAAACTCAAAATCATAAAAAAAAAGGGGGGGGGGGACCAGGTTTGCTGGTCTGATAGAGCCTGGTAGAACTACTGAGACTATGGCCCCTAGTTGCCCTTCAGGTCTGGAATTGAACCCACTCCTGTGGCTTCCAGCCAAACAAAAGACAGGCATATGAGCTGAATATTTACATTAGGTAGATACACTCCTTGGAGAGATCAATCTTGGGAGAATAGAAAGGCTGTGTATGCACAGGGAGACAGCTCAGGGGGCAGGAGTATGTGGGAGGGAAGGACACAAGGAAGAGGTAACTATGGGGAGGAAGTGAGAGGAGAGCTGTTGCATTGTGGGAAATTGCAGTCAATGTCATGAGACAAAGCATATGTGAGTTGCTGTATGGAAAACGAATTTGCTCTGTAAACTTTCACCCAAATCACAAAATAAAAAATAAAAAACCAGTGAGTTAGCTTAGAGCTTTCCTTCAGAGTTCTGTTCTTAACCCTGCCACTACCTAGCTTTGAGCCATAGGTACAGTTACTTTACTTCTTAAGGTCTCAGTGTATAATTTTGTAAAAAAAAAAAAAAAAAAAGCAGAGAGAGAGGGGAAGCAGAGTATTAGAATACTTGCCTACCTCACTGATTGTTCTAACAATTAAGAGATAACATACATAAAATACTTAGTAAAATAAGCACTCAATAAAATTGGCTTTTATGAGGAAAAAAAAGAAAAAGTTATTTGGGTATTGTATAATTAAAATTATTTTAATTATTTTTACTTTAAAAAAAAATTACTGCGCGTTAAGTGGAAGTTTACAGAGCAAATTGGTTTTCCATTCAACGGTATATACATAAAGTGTTCCATGACATTGGTTACATTCCCTGTAATGTGTGAGCACTCTCCCCATTTCTGCCCTGGGTTCCTTGTCTCCTTTAGTCCAAGTTTTCTACCCCTTCCTTCCTTCTCATTTTTGCTTTTAGGCAAATGTCCCTTTGATCTTGTAGAGTTGATTGTTGTAAGGAACATGTCCTTCTGGAAGCTGTTGTTTATTTTATAGTCCTGTCTGTTCTAGAACTGTTTGGCTGAAAGGCTGTCTGTGGGAATGGCTTCAGTTCCAAGTCAAAAGATTGTCTTAGGGCCATCATCTTGAGAGTTCCTGCAGTCTTTGTCAGACCAGTATGTCTGGCCTTTTTTGTGGATTTGATGTTTCGTTCTACATTTTTCTCCCACTCTGTTCAGGATCATCTATTATGATAACAGAATGATCAGTAGTGGTCGCCAGGCACCATCTAACTTTTCTGGTCTCAGGGTCATGTGGTTCTTGTGGTGTATTTGTCCTTTGGACTAATTGCTCCCTTGAGTCTTTAGTTTTCTTCACTCTCCTTTGCTCTGGATGGACAGGAAGAAACCAATAGTTGTATCTTAGATGGCCACTTGCATGCTTTTAAGACACCAGATGCTACTCACTAGAGTAGGTTGCAGAACACTGTCTTTACAAACTATGCTGTGCCAGGTGAGATAGATGTCCCTCAAGTCTATGGTCCTTCACCTTTGAGCCTAGGAACTTCATCCTGCAAGGTGTTTGGTTATGTCTAAGAAGTTTCCATGATTGTGCCCCTTGTATGCCCTACTGTCTGTATTAGTAAACATGCAGCACCTACAATTACATATGTAGAAATATCCACAACCAAAAGTATACCTGTAGGTAGGTATGCTCCCTAACACCCTCCCACACCTCTTTAGCATACCTTTCTACTTATGTGTCCTTTTGTAAATTATTGTTTGTTAATATTATTATTGCAAGATTATCTATGTCATGTAATTGCCATAGTTGCTTCTTATTCTTGCATTTCTCAGTGTCTTCCTTTGTCTTGGTCATATTTTGCTGACTTCCTCATACTGTGTATTGCCTTTAATTATTTTACTTTCAAAAAGAATTCCAATATATATCTTCTAATGCAAATGGGCAAAGACCACATCTCTCTAAAAAGAATAAGTATCTAAAGAGCAACAAGCATATGCCTAGCAGTGTCTTTCATAATTTGCTTGTTATTTACTACACTGTAGCCACACTGGCTTTTTTCTTTCTTTCTTTGGTCCCTTAAGGCTCTCAACCTCCTTCCTGTCTTAAAGTCTTTTCACTCACTATTCCTACTGCCCAGAACACATCTCTAGGCTTGCATGGCTAGATTCCTCTTATCAATGAGATCTCAACTCGTATGCCACTCCTCTGAGAAGCCTTCCTGATTACCTTACCTCTGGCAACCACTTTGTCATTCTCTGTAATATTAGCTCTCAAACTTGAGTGTGAATCAAATTCACCTGACAGGCTGGTTAAACTACAGATGGCATGGTTAGACCCCACCCCTAGAGTTTCTGATTCTGTAGGTCTGGGGTGAGTCCTGAGAATTTACATTTCTAACAAGTTCCAAGGTGCTGTTGGTCCAGGGACCACACTTTGAGAACCACTGCTCTATAACATCACCCTGTTTTTCTATGTTCATAATCAAGTATTTATCATGGTCTGCAATTAAGTACCTTAGTAACATATTCAGCTACTTTATTTATGTTTTGTCTTTCATACTGAATGGAAGCTCCATGGAAACAGGGTGTCTGTCTATCTTGTTCACTGAAGTACCTCCAGGACTTAAAACATGGATCTAGAACAAAGTAGATGCACAATCAGTATCTGTTGAATGACTAGATTAATGAGTGGGTGGATGGATGGATGATGGATGAACAGGTGGGTGGATAGACAAATAGATGGACAGTTACCTTAGCTTCTGGATTCCTACTTCTGTACATGTCATCTTGTGTCATATTAAGTTGATTCACAAGTAAAACTAAACCCCTCTTTTGATTTCCAAAATCCCACAGATACAAAGCAAGACTGTGGAACATTTTGCCAAAGATTTTGGGGGACCATGACCAGGACACACATATTACAAAATGGCAAATGACTTATAAACACACAAAGGTATACATGCTCTTACAGGCTCTTGTAGCTATCCCATCACCCAAAGTGGTCCTCAGTCTTCTGCCATCTTGAAGAGTCCTCTTTCTTCCTCTCTCTCCTTCTCCTTCTTACCTTCTTGTTCTTCCTTTTCTTCTCAAAGTACTGAAAAATTCTCTCTCATTTCCCCACACAGAAAAGCTTAACCAGGAATTTTTCATTGCTTGAGCTTTCCCAATTGACCAGTATGTCACTGTTTTAAAAAATTCCTGCCTCTTCAAGGCTCAGACCAGTATATAATCTTCTCCCCATCTTTGTTGTAACCTTCTGGAAACTCTCTCTCATTCAATGAAGACTTTAGTCCCAGCTCACTGACTTCATCCTAAATGAGTTCAGGAGGCAAGTCAACTGCTGATAGCCAGGTAGGAATATGAGGTAAAAAGTGTGATAAGAGTGAGGAAAGTTTGAAATAATTGATGTGAATAGTGAAGGAGTGAGTTGGCTAGAGAAATACAAGTCCAGCTTCTGGAAGGTCAAGTTGGAGTTAATGATGAGTCAAAGAATATAGAACCCAAGATGTGGTGAGTCATCCAATTACTTCCCTTTCCATGCTCTTAGCAACCCACTCTGAAGTCACTCCCTGAACCTTATCATCATCTGAAACTACCCCCTCCAAAATTACTAAACCACACATCGCATTCCAATCTCCTCTCTATCCACCTTCCATACCCAAGCACCCCATTGCAGCCATTCATCAATCTCATTAGGACTTTCAATCCATCAACCTTTCCTCTTCTTCCTATCCATGAGAACCTCCTGTCTTTCCTCTCCTCCTTTTTTCATTTGAATCACATTACTTCTCATTACTACATTGCCTTGCCTCCTCTATCCCTCCATCACATCTATTGGCAATAACCCAATCCTAAATAAATCAACCATCTTCCTCCTGTGTTGTCTCTAGGGAACCACTGCTGGACAAAACCACACAGAGTAACACATAAATCTCCAGTGTCCGACGCTGACTTTGCCATAGAGGCAATGGGAGGCCAACAGAGGGTCTTAAACTTGGAAGTGACCCAATCATATTTGTATTTTAGAAAGATCATTTTTGTAAGAAATTTAGACAGAGGATCAAAGTTCAAATTTAAGCTCTGCACTGGCAAGCTGTGTGACTTTGGACAAGTTACTTAATCTCTCTGAGCTTCAACTTCCTGATGCACTTATGACACTCAAAAAAAAAAGTACTCAATATATAATACTATGTTCAGTAGCAATAGTACATTCACAAAAAGTGTCTTGTTAACTATAAAGCACACTATAAAAATTACCTATTATCATTATCCCTCGATTATAACTCCTTTGAGAGTTATAATAAAGCTCATGCTTTATTTGTGCCTGCATCCATCTCTCCCAGTACCTCACACATTGAAAATGCTCTATAAATGACTTAAGGGATAAATAAACCATAGATATCATATTAATGAACACTTAAAGAGAGAATAAAACATTGCCAAGACTGCCCTTGTGAAAGTTTCTCCCTCCCCCTCCTAGGGTGACCTTTGCCATAATTTGATTTTTCGCTACTTTGAAAGATTCACCCAGGCCCATATGCAAAAATTAGTTTGTTTATAGAGAGGTGACAGCCTCCTCCATGCCACAGCTTAGTAGACAAAACAATGAATCATTAAAAGTCCCCACTCACAGACGGCTTGAATAATTTCTTTTAGAAAAATCAGCACAAAGCCAGTCCCTGTGAGGCGGAGGTTAAAGATGTCCCAAATGTCCAACTTTTCCAAACTGCCATGCTGCTCCATCATCTCTGACATCAACTCCTCCTCCTCCCCTCAATAATCTGCCTTCCATTTTAAGGTTCCGTAGCTCACTGTAACATCTCACAGAACTCACAAACTCCCAAGGAAACGGCTCGTGTGGTGGTAGTAGAGGCTGGGAGGCTGGCAGACTGGCAAGTCCCAGGTCTGCAGATAAGTCTGGAGGATTCTCTCAACAAACATGGTTGCAGAGGTTGGCGAACCCAAATCAGCAGGTCAGGTGACAGCTACTATCTCAAATTCAGGGGTGAGATGATGACAAACCAAATGCAGAACCAGAGCAAGAGAGATCAAACGTTCCCAAAACATTCCTACATGTATATATACTATTTTGGTTACCTCTGTGTCACTTGGACAAGAATATACCACCAATGGGATGCTTGAGCAAACAGGAGTTTATTCTTCTACAGTTTGGAGACCTTAAGTCCCAGTTCAAAGTGCCAGGCTCTCGTGGCTGGGTGAAAGCCCTTCAGCCTTGGGCTTCAGCTCTGCCTCCTGCTCCCGGCCCACTGGAACTAGAAGCTTTTCTTCACTCAGTTGCTGGCTGCTGAGACCGACAAGCCCAAGGTTGACAAGTAAAAAGGCACAGTACCGATGTTACCAAACCACATGACAGGCCATTAATTCAAGCCATTGAAAGTCCCAAGGTTGGCAGAACATGGCAGGCTGCTGAACAACAACATAGTTACATCGCAGGTTTCAAGCATGCGATAAGCTAGAGACCATTCCGCAAGGCTTCTCCTTATCTACAAGAAGCAGACCACATTCCTAAGGCAGCTACTCAGCTGCTCACAGTAGATTCCACCATAGAGTTGATTACCAGTCTCATCATGGGGAATACTATATCCAGCTGCCCACTCAACCAGGCCCAGCCAAGTACACACACAAACTTAACTACCACATATACCCTCATGGAAGGGTGGTGACTTGAGTCACACCCTCCAGCAAGGTGGGACTCAAAATACATCCCACCAAACAGGCATTGGGATCAGGATTTACAGTACCTCACAAAATGAAAGACCATGGCTACAAGGACCATATTAAGCAATTCACTGCACTGCAGGCCACCCCTGGCTCTTCTAGCCATTAGCCGTTTCACACTTAAAGGATTTATTTGCCCCTCCCAATCATTTTACCAGTCCCAAAGTCATTAACAATTAGTTCTTCAGTAGGGCAAAGAGTCCTAAGGACAAAGTTACTCAGGTACCAGCCACTCAGGTCTGCTGCAGGTGTCCATCTGATCTGATCAGTACTCCAAAAGTTTGTCTCATCATCACCCTTTCTGGCCTCTGATAAAATTTAACTGAGATTATTCCTTTGATTTGAGTCTCTCTTTAGGTATCAGCATCATATTAGATTTCCCCCTGCTGCGTAACCCATTTATTCATTCCTTTACCTTCAGCAATTATTTCTCCTTCCTTCCATTTGTCATTTATTTTCACCCAAACTTTCTCACCTTGAGAAGGGACACCAGGTTCAGCTGCTTTGCCAGTCCAGACTCTGGTAGCAAGACCGATCTAGCAAATGCTGCCCCCTTCGGTCCACTCCCATTCATGTTGAGTGTGGTTACCCAGGTACTAGTGGGCTATCTCAACCACTAGGGAAGACAGCAGTGTTCACTGTTAGCCCCAATTTTGCTACATGGTGGGAAGGTACAATCTATGCCATAAGGCCCTTGGGAATTCTGGCATACAGGTTCAGGGGTATAGTTGCAGTCTTTTCCTTAGGGATTACCCCCTGCCTCTGGCACCCGCAGCTGCATTCCAGGTCCTGGGACCACAGCTTCTGGCAGGAAGAAAGCAATGTCAGGTGATGTGGGGAAGAACTGTACAGTAGCACCAGCATTCTCCCCCACCCCTTGTTCCCTAGGTCCCCCAGAAAAATGTAGGAATCTGTCCCATGGTGATCCTCCCTTTGCTCCCCTCATGTTGAGTGTGAGCACACACTCATGAAGGCATGTGAGCCAGCCTTTCAGGCCTTTATCTCCCCCACTTATTAATAATTAATTATTAATAAATAACATTTATTTCAGATAACAAATGTTTCAACTGCCCATTCCAATTCTCCATCAAACCAGTACTTTGAGGATGGTTTGCAACATGGTATGTCCACTTAATATGATATTTCTTGGCCCATTGCTGTACCCTGTGGGCTGTAAAGTGTGTTCCTTGGTCTAAGGAAATATAACTTGGTGGCCCAAATTTGTACAGTATCTTTTGTTCCTATCCTTTAATGGTGTTTTTGACGTTTGCATCAGGATAAGCAAAGCCCACTCTGGAGTAAGTATTTATTCTTGTGAGGACTCATTTATAGCCACCTGGAGCCACTGGCATCATGGGTCCTATGTAATCGACTTGCTGGTTATGTGCAGGGCCTTCTCCCCAAGGAATCTGCCCCATAGCCATCTACAACTTCTGCCTTTCTTGTTGATAGACAGAGCAGTCCTTATTGGCATTTTGTGCCTCAGAGGGTGCAAGAAGGATGTGTCTAGACTCAGCCCATTTCTACATTGCTGCAGCACCCCCATGTCCACTCATTTCATGGACCCAATTGGCCACCTCGAGGGAGCACACCAACATGTCCACTTCCTGATTCCAATCACCTTCTGATCCAGGAAGAGAATTCTTCTGACAGGCAGCGACATGGCCTACTCTAATGCATCCTCTGAATTCCCAGAGTGTTTTCCACAAGTCCATGCCCCACAATGGTGTCCCCTTAATAGTCCAATTTTCCATTGGCCATTTGCCTGACCATATAGCCAGGCCATTGGCCACTCATTACCCATGAATCAGTAAAAATCCAAACATATGGGCTCTCACCATTGCCCAATCCTTCCATGACAGCTAGGAAGACAGTATGCAGTTCAGCCCATTGAGCTGACTTGTTCTTACCTTCCTCAATCAGGGTCTTTCTATCTGCTGGTCTTAATGCAGCAGCTTTCCATATCAGTTATTGTCCATGTCCCTGGAGCTGTCATCTATGAACCAAGCAGCCTTCTGCTAATCCGCAGAAAGTTGTTCATAGGGCACTGTTCATGTGGCAATGGGTTCTGGCAGCTCCTCGGGACCTGTTCCTGGATACAGTGAGGGCCTCCCTGTATTCCTCCAGTCACTTGTTCTTGTATGAACCATTTACATTTTATTATGGAACTATTCAGGGCACTGCCTTCCTTATTAGAATGTTTCTTTGACATCACCCAAGACCTTATGGGTATTTCAGGTCTCATGATGATTTTATGTCCTTCTGTCATTGAGGCAGTCTCAATCAGTGCCCAATAATAGCAGGTGAGTAATTGCCTTTCAAATGGCATGTAATGTGCTGCAGCATCTGGAAACTTTCTAGTCCAGAATCCCAAAGGTCATCATAGGGAGGCACTACCAGGTTTTTGCCATAAGCTCAATTCTGCATAAACACATGTAGCAGACACCTCCAAAAATCAGGTCTGAATGTGGATCATCAGTGCCTAAAGGCAAGGAGCTTGAGCCCATTCTCTGTATTTCAGACATAGCCTGCTGTTGCTCAGACCCCCATTCGAATGCAGTTTTCTTCCAAGTGGCTTCACAGATGGGAGCCAGCCATATTCCAGATGTGGAATATGTGTTCTGCAAAATCCAAATAGACCAATTAAACATTGGGATTCCCGCTTAGTCTTGGGGGTAAATAATAACAGCAGCTTATTCTTGGTTGCCTGTGGAATGTGACAGGTAGCTCCTGCCCAAGTTATTCCCAAGAATTTTACCATTTGGGTAGGGCCCTGGATTTTTGCTGGATTTATTAACCATCCTCTATTGGTCATGTGGGCCACCACTGTTTTCAAATATGCCCTAGCCTGTTCCTCTCAGTTTGATATTAATATCATTAATGTAATGTATTATCATACCTGAAATCTGCACCAAGTCAAAGTGTTTTCTAATCAAGCCATGACAGTAAGCTGGTAAATTCAAATAACTCTGTGGCAAAACACCGAAGGTATATTGAGAGCCTTCCCATGTGAAACCAAACTGTGACTGACTCTTTTCCAAGATTGTATGGGAAAACAGGCACTTGCAAGATCAATCACTGAGTACAGTCTCCTTTAGCCTGTTGTATTTTCTGCACTATTGATACCACTATTCTGCACTATTGATACTGGGATAAAAAGCCAGGAACCCGGACAGAAGAGCAGTCAGCCCCAGGGTTACAGATGAGGGGAGACAACTCAGGGACACCTGAAGTAGCAAGTGGGAAGAGCAGGAGAAAGCGGATTGAAAGCCAGGAAGCCAGAGAGAAGAGCAGTCAGCCGAAGGGATTAGGTGAGGAGAGGCAACTCAGGCCCGCCCAAAGCAGCAGTACCGGAGAGCAGGAGAAAAGGGATAAAAGTCTGGATCCCGGACAGAGGAGCAGTCAGACCCAGGGTCAACTCAGGGATGCACAAAACAGCAGGCCAGAAGAGCAGGAGAAAGGGGATTAAAAGCCAGGAAGCCAGACAGTAGTACATTCAGCCACAGGGACCCAGTTGGGGGTGATATGAGAGGTCTCCAACAGCAAGACAAACTTGTCTGTCGGTTTGTCCTACTGTGGTGACATGTAGACTTGAGCTTTGAGGCTGAGCCTCTGGTGT
>NW_006921636.1:14140756-14156265 GCF_000298275.1 Orycteropus afer afer | reverse complement strand
GTCTCACCTATTTTGGTCATGTCAGAAGGGACCATTCCATGGAGAAGGATGTCATGCTTGGTAGGGTGGAGGGTCAACGAAAGAGGGGGAGGCCTTCAACAAGATGGATTGACATGGTGGCTGCAATGATGGGCTCAAGTATAACAGGAATTGTGGGGCTGGAGCAGGATCGGGCAGTGTTTCGTTCTGCTGTGCATGGGGTCACTATGAGTCAGAAACAACTCGACGGCACTTAACAACAACAACAACATTGATACCATGTCTGGAATAGGTGAAGCCACCGGTAGCACTACTTTATTTAGGCCTGTCAGTCTCTATGAGCCATCTGCCTTTTCCATGGCCCATATGCAAAAATTACTCTGTTTACAGATAGATGCCAGCCTTCTCCATGCCACAGCTCAGTAGACTAAACAATGAATCATTAGAAATCCCCACTCACAGACTAACCACCAGTTGCTGTGGATTTCAACTCATAGCAACCCCATATGCATCAGAGTAGAACAGTGTTCCACAGAGTCTTCAATGGCTGATTTTTTAGGAATAGATTGCCAGGTCTTTCTTCCAAGGTGCCTCTGGGTGTGCCCAAATGTCCAACTTTAGCAGCTGAATGCATTAACTGTTTGTACTACTTGGTGCTGGTAAAACATTAAGATTTTGAGAGTTTGGTTTTGATACATTCAACAGGATAATTCAGTACTTCTTTGATCACAAAGTTTGAATTATGCTGCTCTTCTGAGATTACTGTCCCGAATTACTTAGAGATCCCAGAAATAGGGCTTCCTCTCACAGTTATCCAGTCACCCACATCCTGGCAAATGCACCCTTTTATCTGCACAGGCAGGAGCAATCATTGTTCAGACCATTCTCACACAGTCAAGTTCCAATATTGCCTTGGAATTACTTCTTAATTGTAAAAGACATTGGGGGTCCTGGCCAAGGAGCTGTTACAACCTATAATAAAAAGCCCCTAAAGATGAACTGTTTGTCCTGTTCTGAAAAGAGAGAAGCAAATGAGACTAAACCAATCCCACTGGATAAATAGACCCCATGTGGCTTTGAGACTTGAACCTCCTTTGTGATGCTATGCCTGGAAAATTCACCTCTGAGTCTCCCAGGCTCATAGTCATTGTTTAGCAAGGTATTACCATTCTGTTTTTACTAATTAGTTAACAGTGTCCAGAACCATCAGGTGGAGGAGGCCTGTAGAGTATAACAACTCCTATAAGAATGGCAAAGGCTAGCTTCTCTCATTCAACAGAATTCTTACTCTTTATGGTGGCATAAAAAAATCCAAACATTCCTATGGGAAACTTGGGAGGCGCTAAGAACCCCTACATCTCTCTGTGCTGTCTCTAGGTTTGTATAACTGGATTCCCTCCCTGAAATTTAAATCTTGAGCAGAACAACTCAACTCAACTCACTGCCAAGGAGTTGGTCCCAACTCATAGCGACCCCTCCTTGGGTTTACAAGGCTGTATCTCTATGGAAGTAGATTGCCTAATCTTCCCTCTGAGGAGTGGCTGGTGGGTTTGAACCACCAGCCTTCTGGTTAACAGTCAAGTGCCTTAGGCACTACACCACCAGAGCTCCTGTCTTGAGCAGAGGGACAAAGAAATTGTAGAAAAGTGGGGTTCCATTCCATGCCATCTGTCAGTTTGTCCTACTGTGATGGCTTGCATGTTACTGTGATGGTGGAAGCTATGTCATTAATATTTCAGATACCAGCAGGGACATTCATGATGGACAGGTTTCAGAGGAGCTTCCAGATTAAGATAATCTAGAGCATAGTGCCTAAGGCACTTGACTGCTAACCAGAAGGCTGGCGGTTCAAACCCACCAGCCACTCCTCGGAAGGAAGGTTGGGCAATCCTACTTCTGTAGTGATACTGCCTCGGAAACCCAATGAGGGGTCGCTATGAGTCGGGGCCGACTCGACGGCACATAACAACAACAACAACAACAGGAAGACCTAGCAACCTACTTCCAAGAATTAACCAACAAAAATCTTGTGGATCAAAATAGACCATTGTCCTACTCACTTGCTTTGGATACATCATCAGGAGAGATCAATCACTAGAGGAAGACATGATGTTTGGTGAAGCAAAGGGCTGGAGAAGGCAAAGGAGACCCTTCGTGAGATAGATTAGTACAGTAGCCAAAACAATGGACTTGAATATGCTAGTGACTGTGAGGAATGCACAGGCCTCAGCAATGTTTTATTCTGTTGTATACAAAGTCAAGATGAATTGGAGTCTACTTGATCATACCTATCTATCTCTATCTACTTTATTCCATTCTGCTCCTGCTTCCTACCTCTAGAAGCTACCTTGATTCTCACATCTAGTTCTTCATCACCAATAATAGTCTCCCACAGCCTCCATTTGATGTCAATCCTTCCAGATTCTCCTTTATGTTTCCATGCACAAAGATGAATTAAAAATCCAGCAAAGAGACTGACTCCTCGAACACATCTATCCCAGGTGATGTGGGACTGAACTACTTCCCCTTTCCTTCTGCAGCAGATGTGTACAGGGTGGAGAATAAATACTCTCAGGCCTGTCTCAGGTCCCTAGGGGCATGACAGAAGTTGTTGATGGAGCTTCAAGTTCAGTTATCTTTGCCTGTCTTGTGAAGTTTAGTCCTACAATCAACTGTTCAAATGGTGAGCAAGAAAAGTGACTCTCAGAAGTAGAATCATTTGCCAAAAGCAACTCATGGTCTTCAGCTATCTCTGAAGGAGTAGAGTAGCCAACTCCATACCATTGAGATGTATCAGGCTGAGAATTCCTGGAGGACACAAAACGCAACTGTCACGCACAATTATTCCTGCCTGAAATTCTTTCTATTCACTTCAAGAAGCATTACAAAATCCATTTAACCATGCTTAATTTAATATATGTGGGAACAGATTTGTCCAGCTCCCCAGTTCCACATTTCTCTTGTCCTGGACTTCCTTAATGAACTCAGAGTCCAGCCCTTCCTCCAAGTAGAAAGCCTTCCTCTAAGGAGGCTCAGAGATACCCAAGATGTCTTGTACAATCTCCCCATAAAGCACTGTAGCAGGCAGAGTAGGCTAACAGACATAACAAACAACTCCAAAATCTCAGTGGCAAAGCACAATAAAGTTTATTTCTTATGTTACAGGTCAGTTGGAGAGGGAGTGATTTCTGCTTCATAAAGTCATTCAGTGACCCAGGCCCTTTCCATCTTGTAGCTCCACATTCTTCTAAGCACTTGGCATTTTTAGCAAGTACATGGTGAAAGAGGAAGAATGTTGAGAATTGCTCAAGAGATTTTTATGGGTCATGCCAGGAATTAGTCCACACTGCCTCTGCTCATATTCCATTGGTTAGAACTTGTCATGTGGTCTCACCTAACTGCAAAGAAGTCTGGAAAATATAATCTAGCTACATGTCCAGGAGGAAAGAGAACGGAGCTTGGTAAACAAAAGAATACCACTGAACCTTAGCTTTTGTGTTGTCGTGATATAGGATCTGTCTCTGCTGGGTTGTGAGCTCCTCAAAAGCAGGAACTGATTTCACATTTGCCTCTCTGACTCATAAACTCCAGACTGAACTCAAGTTGAATGATCCAGAAGGTGGTCCAGGGATGGAGTTGAAGTCACAAGCTGAGCACAGCGCCCAACAAGCTGCCAAGCACACAGAAGCAAATGATGATAAACATCACCAGACAGGAGCCTGACAACCAACCACAGCAGATCCAGGGGCTTAGGGCAGGGCTTGTGAGAAAGCCCAGAAGAAACCTAAGCTGAGGAAATAGTCTTCAATGAGAGCAGGGACAGTTCTAGGAAACGTGCCACTCCAGCTTGGATTTAGAATTGATAAGTCCACTCATCAACATATTAATCCTTATCACAAAAGACAGCAAGCTTTACAGAGCATTGAAGGGTTCTGCCCCAAGTCAGCCAATGCTAGAACCTAAGTCTTTTGCCTAAGAAACTACATGAACCTACCAGACTATACTTTTGCTACTAATCCATGAGCATCAGAGGATGCATGCCTATGGGGAACTCTGGGGACTCATGCCTCTTTTTGGGGTGATCTGTGCTGTTTCCTGCTCTATGTAACAAAGCAGCCACAAATGTCTGACAATGAGTTGTATCACCAGATGTGTTTTGAAGGACCTACCTCCTGCTTTCAAAATATTTTAAGTCATTTCCAACATTTAAAAATCAAGACATTTCACATAAAAATCTAGAATCCTGGCTTTTCTTTTTAAAAACGTTAGGATCAGCCACCATGCATCCAATTTCCACAAGGAGACAGTCACCCCAAGCTGAGTACCAGCTTCCCCAGTAGACATGTGTCCACCAGATTTTCACAACCTTACCTTCCCCTTTTTCTTCTTTCCAGCCCATGTTACTCATTTAATGCATCCACTTGGCCCATGTGGTCTTTTGAGTTTGCAGTCCCTGCCTATGCATTTTCAGGTCTTCAATCACTTATTCCCTCAATCATATCACCTTCCTCAGATCACTTTCCAGGTAAGCCACTTGAATTCATTGGAGCCCAATCAGAGATACGTAGCAACAAATAAATGCAGTTCACAGCCCTTACAGCCCTTCCAAAAAACAAACCAAACTCACTGCCACTGAGTAGATTCCAAATCCGAGTGACCCCCATTGGGTTTCCAAGGCTGTAAATCTTTATGGAAGCAGACAGCCCCATCTTTCTTCTGCAGAGTAGCTAGTGGGTTGGAACCACTGACCTTTTGGTTAGCAGGCAAATGCCTTAACCATTACATCGGTCAGAGTCCTTTAAATTCAAATGGAAATGTACTGTCAATTTCCATTTACTGTTAATTCATACGGTCAGCAGGTATTGAACAAGACATGGCCCTGCTGTCAGAGAGCTCACAGTGGGGAAAGAAAGAGAAATATAGAAACACACCACTGCAAATGTGAGATGTTCTCTTTTAATCCTTTCATGATCCATGGGATAGACAGTGGCCACCCACATGTTCTGTCTCTGGGATTCAGTAGGAAGCTACTAATCCACTTTTAGTGTTACCTGCCATCTGAAAGAAGCCTGTATAATTGTGAGAATCTAAAGAAATGGACCTCATCCCACCAACCCCAGCACCAGAGACCCCTCAGTTATAAATATATCCCACTAATTATATCAAAACCCATATTTCCTCAAAAAAATTCATTTCTTTCAAAATGCCTTCCATTACTGAAAACACATGGTTTCAAGAACAAACAAACAAACACAAAAATTTAAAGCAGAAAATAATTCAGTCTTAAAATGGTTAAGTGCTGTGGGACCCAGATTCTTAATCTTATACTGTAGCAGATACTACTGGTTCCTAACCCACACCTCCTTCCTCACACCAGGTGATGGCTTTTTACTGCAAAAACCTCCAACTCTCCCTCTGAGAACTCCCTGAACATAGACTGGAAGTGCTGGAGAATAAACACTCCTGGGAACAGCCCTCAACCGATGAAAGACAAGAGATGGTGGATAAATAGCCCAGCTCCTTCATTCCTCAGGTGAAACAGCTCTGATGGACGGCCTTCCAGAGGTTCCCCAGGTGTACACAGCAGTAACCTGCTCAGTAAGGTGCCCTGCCTGCCCTTCCCTGCCCCACTGCCTCACTCCCCACTGTCACCTCCTCAGATCACCTCCCACTTGCATTCACTGGAGCCTAGTCTGAGGTATGTAGCAACAAATAAGTGGGGTGCACAACCCTTATATCCCTTCAGAGTTCTTTAAGTTCAGGTAGAAATTTACTGTCAGTTAGCCTGGAATGGATTAGGGCATGTTGTTGTTGTTGTTGTTATGTCAAGTCGGACCCGACTCATAGCAGCCCCTCCTTGGGTTTCCGAGGCAGTATCACTACGGAAGTAGATTGCCCCATCTTCCTTCCAAGGAGTGGCTGGTGGGTTTGAACCGCCAGCCTCCTGGTTAGCAGTCCAGTGCCTTAGGCACTATGCTACCAGAGCTCCAGACAATTCACTAGATTCCCTTAAAAAAAAAAAAATCAAGTTATGATAACCAGGCTAATGAAAATGCTGCCTGAACAAGTGCAGGGCTTGTGTGTTTCAACACTTGGGACTGCTGATTTTCGTCTCTCCATGGTCCTTCTGCACTCTAAATCAGATTATCCAGCCCCTCTTTAGGAAGGTCAAGGCCACAGCTGCAGTGACCTTCCTTTCCATTAACCCTTGGCTGTTGCTTTTTGAAAGGCAGGCAGGCCTATGAAAATCACAGAGTAGATGAGGACTCGGGGATGACTGATGGTTGAGCATCTTTATGCCAGGAACTTTCTGCCTGTTATTTCATCAGTTCCTCCCCACTGGGCTTTGAGGGAGATGCTATCACCCTTACTTCTTCAGGAGGAGCAGGGATCTCTTGTCTGAGATCACATAGCCCGAATCCATCTGACTGTAAACCCATTCTACTGCCTTCTCATCAAGGGCTCTGTGTGTGTGTGTGTGTGTGTGTTTTCCTGAGTTTGTAGAATGGAATGAGGAAAGAGGGAGAGGCGTTTGGAGAGCAGGAGCCACGGTGCTGGGCGTGGCCATCAGCCTGCAGGTTGTGGCTCCCTCTGATCTGAAGCTGCCCGGGGAAGAATGCTGGCAGAGGAGGCAGTAGGATAGCATTTTGAGCAGAAGATACAAGGAGGAAATCTTTTTTTTTTCCCCAACCAGAGGTCATGAGTAAGAGTTCAAAGTAGCTCAGAAATGTCTGGGGGCTGTTTCAAGAGGGGTTAATTCCTTTTAAAGAAGCTTCTAAAGGAACAGATATTGGTGGTGGTTGTACATGATTAATGTAATTGATGTCACTCGGTTGTACTTGTGGAAAATGTTAAGTTGGCAAATGTGCTATATATATATTTAAAATTTTTAAAAAAAAGCTGCTAGAGACACATGTGCTAATAGTTTGGAAAAGAAAAAAGAAATGAAATCTCTTCGTGTGTCTCATAGTGTAATCGCATTATGTGGCCACAGGCAGGGGAGGCAAAAAATATAAGGGCCTCACCTTGTGCTGTTGTCCTTGTTTGATTAGCTATCAGCACAGGGCCTGGCCCGTAGAAACTGCCCAATAACAGCTCGCTCTCTCCTGCTCACTCCCTTTCCTCGTTCTAGCGAACTAGAGGGTCCGCGATCTGATTTTTCGTTTCCAATGTCTGCCTTCCAGAATCCCATACTGCCTGCTTCTATCAAAAAGCTAAACCACTATTTCCTACCCATCAACACTTAAACACGAGGCCAATTTGCCCAATACACTGTCTATTTATTTTCCAGGCTGCAATCTTTACGACGCATATTCTGGAGGCAGTTAATTTGCTCTTGAATGCATCTCTTTGTGTATTGGTTACCCATTTCATTAGCTGGGATATTGAGACTGGCTGGAGCACGTGGGGGATTTTTCACGGAATGAAAGACGGTTTTTAATAAGCCCCATCATCGCTGGCTTTATGGTGCCGTTTGATGAGCGACAAATGTATTCATTTAGCAGCTGCATTCCTTAATCAGGTATTCACTGGGTACCAGCATATATAAATATGGAGAAACACAGAATTTAGGGAGCTGAGTGCAATCATTTGCTGCAGGGATTGGAACACTGTCTGTATTCACCACCAGTTTTCGGGGAAGGGCCTCTCCTTGCTGCGTGTGGGATTCTGGATATAAGCAGGCCGGACCCAGATATGACTCAGTGCCATCTATCGAGAGTGTCCCTCCTCCACCAAGAGGCCCGGACTTCCAGAGGAAGCTTGGCTCTTCCACATCAAACAAATTCCCCGCGTTTTAGCTTCTGTGGCAATCGGTGCTAAACCTTTCCCACGGTTCCTATCCTATTTGTGCTCAAAATGAGGGACAAAAACCAGATTAGAAAAAAATAAATTAGGAAAGTAGGGTAGGTCCTAAGTATAAAGTATATCCTAATGATGAGAACAAGAGAACAGACTTTTAACTACTTATTTCTTACATTATTAAAAATTTAAAAATACACAACCTTTTAAAAGCTTACTGGCTCAGGACGGTGACTTTTTTTCAATGACATTAAGAACTAAGTTGTTCTCATAAATAGTAAAATAGTTGTCACTGAGTCCATTGGTGGTGTAAATGGTTAACATGTGCAGCTGTTAACTGAAAGGTTAGCGGTTCAAGCCTCCCAGGAGCACATCAGAAGCAAGCCCTGGTTATCTACTGCGGTGTAATACTTAGTGTGATTTTTCTACCCATAAGTCTTTGTAAACTCCAAGGTGGGATTTTCTATGAGCAACTGAGGAGCTCCTGATTGCTGAAGTTGTCCACCTGGAGTATTTCTGTTGGGAGTGGCACAAAACAATGTTCTGGGAGGTGCCCACTCTCTCTCAGGTGCTTAGAGTTCTGATGCTATGATTGGCTAGTTTGACCACCCTGCTGGGCTCAAAAGGAGGTCTCCTAGAGGCAGAACTCTCTCTCTGACTGCTGGTTGAGGAAGACGTGCTGCCGAAAGAGACACGCGCCCCTGAAAGAGACACGTGCTGCTGGGAAAGAGATGCAAGAGACACTCATCGCTGAGTGAGACACCGAGGGACCAGCACTGCTGGGAAAGAGACTGTGAGAGACTGTTGGCTGAGGGACAGTGGGCTGGGAGAGAGACTGAGCATTTTTCCTGAACTCAAATTGTAGCCTGGTGCTTCCCTAATAAATCCTATAACATGTGAGTTCTGTGTGGCCACTGCAGCGAATTATCGAACCCAGGAGAGAGGTGGTGGGTGCTTTGGGAGGGAGGAACGGTTGGAGAAAGGGCTGGAGGGAGGCAGCATGTCTGGCCTTGCAGTAATAGGCCTTGGGTTACTGCTGGTAATCCTGTCTTCCTCTTGTAGGGTTAGAGGAGGTCAGAAGATTTGGCCTCCTTGCCGTTTTTGCATCTACTTTCCAAAAATCAGCCACTGAAACCGTCTGGAGCACAGTTCTACTCTGACACATACGAGGTCATTATGAGTCAGAATCGACTCCACGGCAACTGATTAAATGCCCACTTGCATTCTGGTGGCTTCTAAACTTGAACTTCATGTTTAAAATGTTGAATAGATTTTTCACAAAATACCTTGTGTTGCACATGGCACAAAGATCCACCCCAGTTACGGAGTTGAGTGAGTCAGGAAATCATAGGCTTCGTTCCCTCAAATTCCATTTGGGTCCAACCACTGAGCCTTGTAACTCAATGAGATTCATAATCCAGGTGGAAAGGGACTGGATTAGGAACTACATTCTCCTGGTTTTAAGATGAAGGAAGGAATCCATCACTGCCCCCATTTTCTCCTTTGAAACTTACCAGCAACATGGAAAAGGGGGAACAGGTACAGATACTTCACATATGATGAGATGAAGAAGCCCCCACAGCTCCATCTTCAGTATAGAGAAGTGGGTCAAGTACAGTGAACAACTGGACCAGGGAAGAAAGGACACCTGTCACAGCCAATCACAGGCAGAACTAGCAGAACACAACAGTGTCCCAAGTCACAGCATGAGGGACAAAACCAGTGAGCTCTTGTTTGAACTTAGCAAGACTGTGGTGAGCAGGATGCTTGGGGAGGGCTCATTAAATTCGGCCTCACACCATGAATGGGCAGAGCAAGCAGTGCCCATATACACATGTCTGTGTGTGCATGTGGGGGGGGGGGTCATGCATGCATGTCTGTGTGTGTGTATGAGTGTGTGTTGGGTGCTTCCATGAAGAAGGAAAATCTAATCCACCCTGCTAGTCTGACTGAGCAGAAGCTCCGTTTGCTGCTGTAGCTCTCCTACCTAGCGTGGTGCCTCGCACATCTGGATTGTCAGTGTACGTTAAATGAAAGAACAATCAAGGGCTTTGTTCCTTGTCCAGTTACTTTTAGTCTGTGAGTGAAAACTCCCAGATGTGCAGTAGAAGAGGGCTCGGTAATGAGCAGGGACTCACCTCCCCCTACTCAGACCAACAGCAGGCTTTCAGAGATAACACCTTCACTCTCTGAACCCCAAGGGGAGAAAAGGGGCAAAGAAAGGAGAATGACAAAGACGGAAGGAGCAGGTGGAGGAAACCTGTCACCGCTGCTGGCGACAGCAAGCAAGGAAAACCAATCTCAGTTTGGAAAGGGGGATGTTTAAAGGGACTTGGCCAAGATTATAATGAGAGGAGGAAATTCATTAAACATTGTGGAAATAACACTATTTTTTCCCCTCATATTTGGACTGTCTGAACCTCTCAGTGTAATCATAATGTTAAAAAAAAAAAAAGAAGAAGAAGAAAAAAAAAAGGCCCTGAAGCAATAGAGGCAGGCTAGTGCTTCTAATATGTAGAAAGCTGGAAGAGACAGGTATGGACAGTACTGGTCAGAAGGCAGCACACCTGGACCAAAGTCTAGGCAACAGGAGAGACAGATGTCAGTAGGTAGTAGCCCTGGGATTCTGAGGGTTTGATCCTCGCCTCAAGGAGCACAGGGACAGGAATCAGGAGAGATCCTTGTAGAGCAACAGCCCAGCAGCTCAGATCCTCCAGAAAGACTCCCCAGACTTTCTCTCCCAGAGCAAAGCTCCCTCACCAGCCTCCCACAGCCCTAGAGTTAGTTCTACTTATGACACACCACTGTTGTTGCTATCAGCTGCCACCGAATTGGCCCCAACTCAAACTGTTGTGATCCATAGGGTTTTAATTGGCTGATTTTTGTCAGCAGAATGCCAGGCCTTTCTTCCTAGTCTGTCTCAGTCTAGAAGCTCGGATGAAACTTGTTCAGATCTTAGCAACATTCAGCCTCCACTGACAGGAGGCTGCTGCATATTAGGTACATTGGCCGGAACGGAACCCAGGTCTCCCCCACGAAAGGCAAGAACTCTACCATTGAATCCCACTGCCTCCATAATTTATCACAATTACTGGCTTTCCCAACCATTAAAACCACTGAGATCTCTTCACTAGCAAAAAACACATCTCACAGGATGAGTGAAATGGAATGGATATGGAAGAGCCTAGCACTCAGATAGGCTGCATGTTGAGGAAGAAATCACTCTGGAACCAAAAGACAAACTAGAGTTTTGCAACTGAAAGGTGGTCTGATGATCAGCAGCATCAGCCTCACCTGGGAGCTTGTTATAAAGGCAGCTGGGCCCCACCCAGACCTCCTGAATCAGAGACTGCATGTTAACAAGATCCCCAGGTGACTCATATTGTGATAATTTGAGAAGCAATGAGCTAGAGTGTTGGACTCGTATCTTTGGGACTCTAAACTCATACGTCTTTGAACTCCCGTATTTCCATTTCACTTTGAAAGACACATAGTACTCTAATATATATTCTCTCTCTGCCCCTCCACCTCGAATAGAATTGATCAAGGGAGGAAGAAAAATAGGGAGAAAAGAAACAATTCATTAATGAACACCTACTCTAAGCCCATCACAATGCGGAAAGCACTGCATGCACTCTCTTATTAAATCACCAAAGCAAGCTCTGGAGTCAGGAGAATAATGGGCATCATGCTTCAGACGGAGTGAGATTGAGAAGGGTTGAGTAACTTTACCAGGTTCAACTATTAGGACTTGTTTAGCTGTGAGAAAGAGCAATTCCTCATGGAAACTCAAGCAAAGAGAGGTTATTGTAAAGAAAATAGATTCCCCAGAATCCTAGGATAGGAAACACAAGACCACAGCTTTTGGACCCTGAAACTGAACAGCAGTCAAGAGCCAAGACATCTGTCTTTGTGCCTTGGGAACCCAAACCGACTCTGAGAGGGAGATTCTTGCGTAAGCAATTTATTGAGGAATGCTCTTAGGAAAAAAGAAATAAGGAAAGCAGGACAGGGAGAGGGAAAGAAGAAAGCTAAGTAGGGATGTGGTCTCAGCTGCAGCTGACGGAAATGCATTATACCACAGAGTTGGTCCCACTGTGAGGCAAGGGGCCAGCCTTCCGTAGCCCACGTTGGTCAGTCGTTGGTAGCTAGTTCTTGAGGGGAACGACAGGGAACTGGTTAACCTCCCTGGCCAGGAGGCCATTAGATCAAGGGCAATTCTGGAGAAAGGGTTAGCTATGAGGCATTAGCCACACTAACAGCATCTGGGTTATGGTGGCAACTGTCCAGTGAATGGAATGCACACCAATAATGCACCAATGTATGTGTGTGTGTGTCTGTCTGTGTCTGTCTGTCTCAAGGGCAACCTCTACTCTGGCATGAGGCATTTCTGTATCTGTCTGGGCCCTGCTTCATTCTCCCCATTTCTGAAAGCAAAGCCCACACTTACCTTCTATTGCCTCCTAACTCTGGCTTGCACAGGCCTCTTGGCTAGGTTTCAGCTCCCCATCCTCACTGCTGAAGCCTCTTAGCCAAATTCCTGAGACGACATCTGACTGGCTACACAAGTTATGGGTCCTAGCCAACAGATGGAACATGTTTGAGTCATGTGTCCTCCCCAGTCCAATCAGCTGAGACAGCGGCAGATTACCCAATGACTAAGGTGAGCATGTCCTTAAGGCATCAACAAAACGGGCACCAGTTGTCCAAAGCAAAGACCCATACATACAAAGCAGACAGGAACAGGGAAAAGCAAGTGCCACACTGAAAGGGAACTGGCAAGGCACTAAATGAAATCAATACCAGCTCCAGTGTATGAGAATGTCCCAGCCAGAAATAAAGTTTAAACAGGGTCACAAAGGCAGCCAAGTGAAAGGTTTAAGCTATGAGGCTCCTACCCCTTCAACGCCTTCATTGACATCTGTCTCCTATGGTCCCTTGCAGTGTAATTGAGACTCCTTAGCTCAGCAGGTCTCTTGGGAATATACTATTCTTTCTAATAAATAAGACATGAGGGTGGACTGTTGCATCTAACTCTTGTTATATTCACCCAATATACAACTGGATCCATTATAAGTGATTACTGGCAAGGATGGATTATAGTAATAAATATCAGGTCTCTGACTCATTTTGAGAGAACCATCTTGTACATCCTCATCTGCTGATCCAGCAGCTCCAGCCAGGATGGCAAGCAATGCTCTTTGCCATGATACCAACACAAGAGTATACTCTTGCACACATCTTGGTAAACAACCAATGGGAACTCCAGTCCCAGATGAGGCACAAAAGCAAGGAATCTTGAATGAGTCAACCATTGCAATAAATTTAATCAAGTTACTTTTTAACTGTATAGCATTTATGTACAGACTTATGTCCTAAGTTTTATAAACAATAATATTTATAACTTTAAAATATGTTTGGCATACACATGCATGCAATCTAGCATACATTTAATATAATATTAACCAAATCAAAAACCAAACTCACTGCTATCGAGTCAGTTCCGACTCATAGAGATTCCTTCTTGGGTTTCCAAGGTGGTATCTCTATGGAAGTAGATTCCCCAGTCTTCATTCTGAGGAGTGGCTGATGGGTTTGAACCTCCAGCCTTCTCCTTAGCAGTCAAATGTCTTAGGCACTAGGCCACCAGAGCTCTTATAATACTAATATGGGTAAAACTTAAGACTATCATAACAAATGTCAAAAAAGACTGGAAATATTAGTATTTATCTAACATGAAAAATTTTAATTTATGTATCAAGTGAGTTTCATTTTTACTGTCTGTTGTGTGGGACACAGTGTTTGATATTACTCTATATAGGCTAATAAATGAGGTATTAGGCACATTAATAGGATGTGAAATTCAATATTTATTTATCATGTAAAATATGTTTCTGTTTTGCAACAGTGAGTATATTTCTAAATTCATCTTCCAAGAACACAACAAAGGTTATTTATCAGAATATAACATTTATATTTTATTAGAATATTTACATATCTCCACGTACAGAAATCAAACAATTCCTTGAATAAAATGAATATTTAGAAAATAAAAATTATGGAACTATTTTATTTTCCATTTCCCTTCAGACTGACTGACTTTTAAGAAATTGATTGCTATCGTTATGCCTCACGAAGCAAACTTGCTCACTGGTAAGTGGTGCTATTGTTACACCAATTATGTATGGGTCTCCAAATATGGGAGTTGAACAATTCCACAAAGAAATAAAATGTACATCTTATAAATGTTGTTTATGATAACGATTATATTTTCCTTTTCATTGCAGAACTATCGGGTATAACCTCATATTCGTCTCTCCTCAACCACGTAAATGCACCATGGTACTACAATCATGTGACTCGTGAAGTATCTGGTCATGTCTTGCGCAAAGCAAACCAAAACGCATCTTCAGATGGAGCATAGCCTGTATTTGTATCACGCTCTTTGTGATCACCTTCACCCCCAACAGTTATTAGTAGTAGTCCAACGAACTGTGAAGACACAGCACCAAAGGACAATGAGTGTGCACATTTTACATATTATTTCAAGATGAAAAACACTCATGGTGCTCTGTGAAGGGGCTGCCAACAAACATCATATAACAAATAAATGAATGATTTCTGACTGCCTCGTAAATACTAATTTTTGTGTGTGACACTCTCAAATATGAAGAACAAAAATCTCATGTTCCAAATCTATTTTTTTTATTTACTGACTTCCAAATATAAATTTTTGTGTTAATGTCCAAATTCAAATGTAAATTTTATTTATTTTCAATTATTCCAATATTTGCTATGAACATCTTCTCCAGGGTGATGCACTCACCTACTATAGAGAGATATACCCCTTAAAGCAATCAGCCATGAGACACCAGAGGGGCAGCATTCACATAGAGGGAAAGCTGGACAGGCAGCAATGCACAATTAAGAAGGTCACAGGGAAAGGGTAGTCACAGGGTTGGGAGGGGAGGAGAATTTGTCATGGTCAGAGATGGTAATCAGAGCATGAAGTCAAATGCGCACAAACTGTTGAATGTAAAACAAATTTGCTCTGTAAATTTGCACCCAAAGCACAATAAAAATTTTTTTAAAAAATCTTCCAACAGTATGTTTATACACACACACACACACACACATATATATAAATACACACACACATGAATGAAATGGCATTTAAAAATAGTTTAATGTTTACAGATATTGATACTAAGGAGTGGTTTACAAAATATGACTAATCAAAATCTTGATTTCATTGCCATATGTAAATATGGGTCTAAGTTGACATTAAAATATTACATAATACAAAGTAGAATAAAATAGAGAAAAAGAAATTTTAAATAAGAATTAAGAACAAAAAAAGAGAAAGAACAAATTTATTTGCCATAGTAGAATCAAATTTTAAAAGGGATATGATTTTATATCCAGCTAAAATGCATCAGCAACAACTAAGTAGAGCACAAAAACAAAAGCTCACAGAAGATAAAAAGAAAAGATTTTGTGAATCCCTAAAGACAATTCCAAAATTAACTTCCTCTTTAAAATGTAATGATTAAATAAATAAAATGTAATGAATCATAAGTAACTTCTTCCATTCAATGCTTGAGTTTGCTGAAATTACTAATGTTGTTGTTGTTATTGTTATGTGCCGTCGAGTCGGCCCCGACTCATAGCGACCCCTTCTTGGGTTTCCAAGGCAGTATCACTACGGAAGTAGGATTGCCCAACCTTCC
>NW_006921636.1:14095420-14140656 GCF_000298275.1 Orycteropus afer afer | reverse complement strand
CCAGCCGTCTGGTTAGCAGGCAAGTGTCTTAGCCACTATGCTACCAGAGCTCCTAATAGCCATATGAATAAAACAGAATTTGTTCCAAATTCTGCATCCATTCCATGATGTAGTGAAAAAGAAAATAATAATGGTATAGAAAGTGAATATATTTTAGAATCTTACATAGTTGTATCTGCAGGCCCCATAAATAACAGAAACACATATGCTGCTTTGTGGAGTAATTTTTTTTTCCAATGATATAAATTAATTGGATAGAAAAAGGGCAAAATGATTATCAACATTTGAAAATTCATGTCAAAAATTTCTGGATGGTAAACAAACAAGGTTGTGTAGCCAGAATATATTTCTAGGGTGCAAAGCTAATGGTGAAAATCTTTTTTTTTTTCCACTTACTACATTTCAAATATAAATTTCAAGAGGGAGTGGCTACCATATTCTCCATCTGTATATGGTTTTGTTTGCAAGCTATTTAGCTTTAAATCATTTAATCATTAATTTGCTATAGATGGATTTAACAATTGGTACAAATTGAATATGATTGATAAACATGAACACATTTCAATTCACAGATATTGTATGCTTTCATATCTAAACTGAAGATATGGTTTTACCTTAACTTCAAATTAAGTTTGAAGTAGAAACACAAATTAATGAAGAATATCAGTATTAGAAAGTTGCTTTGCAACGTGTTGCAGTCATTATAACAATTGCTGAATATGGACTATCTTTTCAAGGAAGAAATGAAATGTTTGAGTCCCAACAAAATGGAAATGTTTGGGGTTTACTTGAACTTATTGTTCAGTTAGATCCTTTTTTAGCAGATTACATGTCAAAATATGATAACATAAGAAAGGGCAACCATAGTCTATGTCTAAAACAGTATGTGAAGAATTAATAAATTTAATAAGTGATAAATTTCAATCAACTATTTCCAGTGAACTAAGTGTAGCTCCTACCATTCATTTGTCAGTTTGTCCATACTGTGGTGGTTTGTGTGTTGCTGTGAGGCTGGAGGCTATGCCACTGGTATTTCAAATACCAGCAGGATCACCCATGGTGAACAGGTTTCAGCAGAGCTTCCAGACTAAGACATACCTGGAAGAAGGAAGGGGCCATCCACTTCTCAAAGAATTGGCCAGTGAGAACCTTATGAATAGCAGTGAAACACTGTCTGACATAGTACTGGAAAACTATGGATAGCCCTGAAACTTTGTCCAATATAGGGCTAGAAGATGAGCCCTCAGGGGAGAAGGCACTCAAAATACAACTGGGGAAGATCTGCCTCCTCAAAGTAGAGTCGAACTTAATGACATGGACGGAGCAAAGCTTTTGGGATCTCTGTTTGCTGATATGGCATGACTCAAAATGGGAAGAACAGCTGCAAATATCCATTAATAATTGGAATATGGAATGTATACAGTATGAATCTAAGAAATTGGAAGTTGTCAAAAATGAAATGGAACGCATAAAGACTGATATCCTAGCCATTAGTGAGCTGAAATGGACTGGTTTGGTCATTTTGAATCAGACAATCAAATGATCTACTATGCTGGAAATGACAAATTGAAGAGGAATGGCGTGGCATTTATCATAATAAAGAATGTTTCCAAATCTACCCTGAAGTACAATGCTGAGAGTGATAGGATAATATCCATATGCCTACAAGAAAGACCAGTTAATACAACTATTATTCAAATTTATGCACCAACCACCAGAGCCAAAGACAAGGAAATTGAAGAGTTTCACCAATTTCTGCAGTCTGAAATTGACCAAACATGCAATCAAGATATGTTGATTATTACTGGTGATTGAAATGCAAAAGTTGGAAACAGAGAAGAGTCACCAGTAGTTGGAAAATATGGCCTTGGTGAGAGAAATGACCCTGGAGATTGCATGATAGAATCTTGCAAGACCAATGACTTATTCATTGCTAATACCTTTTTTCTCGACACAGACAGTGTCTATACACGTGGACTTCACCAGATGGAATACAAAGGAATTAGATTGACTACATCTGTGGCAAGAGGCGATGGAGAAGTTCAATATCTTCAGCCAAAACAAGGCCAGGAGCAGACTGTGGAACTGATCAACTGCTCATATGCCAGTTCAAGTTGAAGCTGAAGACAATTAAAACAAGTCCATGAGAGCCAAAATATGACCTTGATTATTATATTCCATCTGAATATAGATACCATCTAAAGAATAGATTTGACACATTGAACACCAATGACCAAAAACCAGATGAATTGTGGGATGACATCAAGAACATCACCCATGAAGAAAGCAAAAGATTATTAAAAAGACAGGAAAAGAAGAAAAGACCAAAATGGAGGCCAGAAGAGACTCTGAAACTTGCTCTTGAGTGGAGTATAGCTAAAGAAAATGGAAGAAATGACTAGATAAAAGAGCTGAACAGAAGATTTCAAAAGGCAGCTCAAGAAGACAAAGTCAATTATTAGAATGAAATGTGCAAAACCTGGAGTTAGAAAACCAAAAAGGAGGAACACACTTGGCCTTTCTCAAGCTGAAAGAATTGAAGAAAAAAAATCAAGCCTCAAGTTGCAATATTGAAAGATTCTATGGGTAAAATATTAAATGATACAGGAAACATCAAAAGAAGATGGAACGAATACAGAGTCACTATACCAAAAATAATTGATCAATGTTCATCCATTTCAGGGGTAGCAAATGATCAAGAACCAATGGTATTGAAGGAAGAAGTCAAAGCCGCACTGAAGGAACTGGTGAAAAACAAGGCTCCAGGAATTGAGGGGATACTCATTGAGATATTTCAACAAACAGATGCTGCGCTGGAAGTACTTACTCATCTATGCTAAGAAATTTGGAAAACAGCTTCCTGGCCAACTGACTGGAAGAGATCCATATTTGTACCCATTCCAAAGAAAGGTGATCCCACACAATGTGGAAATTACCAAACAAAATCATTAATACCACATGCAAGTAAACTTTTGCTGAAGATAATTCAAAAATGGTTGTAACAATATATTGACAGGGAACTTCCAGAAATGCAAGCTGGATTCAGAAGAGGACATGGAATGAGGGATATCATTGCTGATGTCAGATGGATCTTAGCTGAAAGCAAAGAATACCAGAAGGATGTTTATTTGTATTTGAGTGAATGCAAAGGCATTCGACTGTGTGGATCATAGCAAATTATGGATAATGTTGAGAAGAACGGGAATTCCAGAACATTTAATTGTGTTCATGAGGAACCTGTACATAGACCAGGAGGCTGTCATTTGAACAGAACAAGGAGATACTGCAAGGTTTAAAATCAAGAAGGGAGTGTGTCAGGGTTGTATGTATCCTTTCCCCATATTTATTCAATCTGTATGTTGAGCTAATAATCTGAGAAGCTGGACTTTATGAGGAAGAACACAGCATCAGGATTGGAGGAAGCCTCATTAACAACTTGCAATACGTAGATGACACAACCTCGCTTGCTGAAAGTGAGGATGACTTGAAGCACTTACTGATGAAGATTAAAGGCTACAGTTTGCAGTATGGATTATACCTCAACATAAAGAAAACAAAAATCCTCACAACTCGACCAATAAGCAGCATCACAATACATGGAGAGAAGATTGAAGTTATCAAAGATTTCATATAACTTGGTTGCACAATCAGCACCAGTGGAAGCAGCAGTCAAGAAATCAGACATGTTGCACTGGGCAAATCCACTGCAAAGGACCTCTTTAAGGTGCTGAACAGGAGCTCTGGTAGTGTAGTGCCTAAGGCACTTGACTGCTAACCCAAAGCCTGATGGATCAAACCCACCAGCCACTCTTCAGAAGGAAGGTTGGGCACTCTACTTCCATAATGACACCGCCTCGGAAACCCAAGGAGGGGTCTCTATGAGTCGGGTCTGACTTGACAGCACGTAACAACAACAACAAGGTACTGAATAGCAACGATGTCTCTGTGAAGACTCACTGCCATTGAGTCCGATCCAACTCATAGTGACCCCTTACTTGGGTTTCCAAGGTGGTATCATTATGGAAGTAGATTTCCCAAACTTCCTTCCTAGGAGAGGCTCTGATGGCGTAGTGTCTAAGGCATTTGACTGCTAACCAGAAGGCTGTGAAGACTAAGGTATACCTAACCCAAGCCATGGTGTTTTCAATCACCTCATATGCATGTGAAAGCTGAACAATGAATAAGGATGACCAAAGAAGAGTTGATGCTTTTGAGTTGTGGTGTTGGCAAAGAATACTGAAAGTGCCATGGACTGCCAGAAGAACTAACACATCTGTTCTAGAAGTGCAACTGGAAAGCTCCTTGGAAGCCAGAACAGCCAAACTTCATCTCATGTACTTTGGTCATGTTGTCAGAAGGGACCATTTCCTGAAGAAGGACGTCATGCCTGGTAAAGTGGAGGGTCAGCAATAAAAGGGAAGGCCCTCAACAAGATGCATTGACACAGTGGCTGCCACAATGGGCTCAGGTATAGCAAGGATTGTGAGGCTGAAGCAGGACTGGGAAGTGTTTCATTCTGTTGTACACAGGGTCACTATGAATTGGAGCCAACTCGACAGAACCTAACAACAAAAGTATACCTCACTGTTTCAGTTTGCCTGTAGATTCCACTCCTGATCTTTCTCATATAGATTAGCTACGTATTGTTTTAAGATATGTATCTCCAACAGATGGAAAGCTTGTCGAGCAATTTATCACATTTACTATTTTTTAAAGTCATAGCAGTGAAGAAATTGCCAATCAAGCACTTCACTATTTAAGTATGCAAAATTGATTTTTCTCAGTGCAGAGGCCAGTCCTTTGACAATGCTGTCAATGTCAGGACCTCATAAAGGCATGCAACAGAAAATTTTATAACATAATGAATATGCCACTTTCATACCATGTACTGTGCATTCACTGAATCTTGTAGGACATAGTGCAGTAGACTGTTGTCCAGAAGCAGTTGAGTTTTTTTTCCTGCTATTCAGTTACTCTACAAATTTTTTTTTTAATAAAGTGAATTGACAGTCTGCAGAAGGTGACATGATAAGACTTCTAAGGCTAGATCACAAAAATGTCTTTCCCCTACCGTCTGCATCTATGGCTGTTTTAATGAACTGTCAGAAGGGAAAGAATATAAATTAAGATGATACATTCAGTAACTTGAGTCTTCTGAAGACCACATAGCAGACAGCATTGAGTTGGGAATTATGGTAGAATTCTAGTTGTTTATCATGATTACGTCTCTACTTTTTCCATAATAGTAGATTTCTACTCAGCCGTTGCTGCCCAGTTGAAGTTTACATTTTCTGGCCAACCTCATAATTAGGTGTAGCCATATGACTAAATACTGAATGTTAGCAGAAGGTACATCTGCCACTTTTGGCTATAATTCATTTTTTTTTTTCTCTACACATTTTTTGCCACCTCTATTCACCAAAAGGCAATTCTTAAAACAGATTTGGACAATGATCAAGTATTACAACGCCTTTCTAATACATGTTGGGAAGTGCATGCTGTAGCAATGGTGTAATTCTGGAATCATACACTCAGATTCTAGATGCCTTAGAAAATATTGCTGAAGACAAGGCACAAAGACCCACTGCCATCAATTCAACTCCAACTCACACCAACCCTATAGGGCAGAGCAGAACAGTCCCATAATGTTTCCAAGGCTGTAAATCTTTACAGAAACAGAATGCCTCATCTTTCTCCCACTGAGCAGCTGATGGGTTTGAACTGCTGATCTATTGGTTAGCAGTCAAATGCTTTAACCATGGTGCCACCAGAGCTTGTTAGACACACAAAAGAGATACCAAAAGAGAAGCTGAAAACATCACCAACAAATGCTCACTTAGAGTATACATTTGTGTTGGTTGTGGAATAATATATTACAGTATTTTTGTCACGTGAGTTAAGCTCTCCAAGATTCAGAAGTAAATTCAAAAACATGCACAGATCCCTTCCAGCCAGCAACAAGGTATGTACATGATAGAAGAGTAACTTTTAAAAACACAACAAAACAAAGACTGCCAAATACTGATTATCAAGCAGTGCACTGTTGCAGAAGCATTAGAAAGAAACAAGTATATGACAGAGGTGTTCCAGAAGTACTGAGTGCCAGAGATCAATTTCATGGAACCACATACTACACCATCATTGACACACTTGAATCTTGCATGAAAAGAAGGGTGAAAGTGTATGAAGTTCTTTCAAATAGATTCTCCTTCTTAAATAATATATATTTACCTGATGAAGAATGTATGAAGGCAGTCAAGAAATTAGTACAGGCTTATCCTGATGACTTGAATCCAAACCTTTATAGAGACATCTGGCCTCATTCTTACATGACAACTAAGTTTACACATTCAGGAAAGGCAAATTTTACACATGTAGGCATGTATGATTCCATATCAAGAAATCAAATGCAATGCCTATTTCCCAGTGTTGAAGTTTTCTGCATATTATTAACATTAATGATCACAAAAGAACACTCATTTTTGTCCCTACAGAGACTCAAAAACTCTCAGTGTACAATAATGACTCAAGAAAGATTCAATTCATTATCCTTATTATGTATGGAAGTAGATACTGTTCAGCAGCTTAATTGTGATAAAATCATTAAAGAACTTAAGAACAAAGAACAGAAAGAAGTGTTTTCACTTATAACTTGTTAGAGATGAAAGATCTACCTAAAACTATAATAATTTGTTGTAAAATTTGTTTTCTGATCATTAACTTTTCCTTTATGACATCTTTTCATTTGCTCATTTATAATTATAGCATATTTTAGGAAACAAGCATCAAAATTGAAGCATAAGCCATTTAAAGCAAATTTGGTAAAAGTTAGCTTTCATTATGGGAGCTAAACAGAACTTTACATTAATTGTTTGTACAACTAAATTTACTAACTCATTTTCTTTGTTGTAGAATATGTAAATATTCTTTTTGTACAAAATGGGGTATATAGAAAATATCTTAGTACCTAGAATCCAAAACAAATTTTCTAATCCTGTTCATCTCATTCCACCAAAATGGCATATGCCACTTTTGCATACAATTGCTAGCTAATAGAGTTGGATTAAAAAAGAAGGTACATCACAGATAGCTAAGACACATGGACACACACACACACACATATACATATATATATAACTCACACACACCATCCAAATACATGAGTAACCAGAGGAGATGGCCCCACAGATTATCAGTGGTTAGGGCCCTTACATGCCTCAACCCAGCCCTGAGTTAAAGCCATGAGTGATGGAACATAATGGAACATGACCAAGATAACTGGGAGATAGGTAAGCTCTTACGAAAGGCATAGGTGGAGTAGGCAGTAATGGAGATTTCTAGTTCTGTACATTAGCTGAAATTGAAGCATACATTTCTAGGACTTCAAAGTCTATGTTCCTTCCACATTACTTCCTCTTTTAGTATAGTTGTGCAGAAGAAAACTCTGCCTGGATTCAGAGTCTGGCTCTACTACCTACTAGTTATAAAACCTCAGGTGAGTTATTTAACTTCTCTGTGACTCATTTTCCTCATCTAGGAAGTAATAATAGTACCCATTCATAGAGTTTTTATGAGGATTAAATGAGTTAATATCTGTAAAGTGCTTAAAAGGATGCCTCGTACACAGTTAACACAACAGAAGTGGTTGCTAAGAAATGAATGTAATAAAGAAATTTTTCAAACTCTCAGCAGGAGGGAAAAGGAGGAAAATCCGTGTGGTCCTGGGGTAGAAGCTGGCCAACCTCCAGAGACTGTTGATGAGTTGAATGTCTGGGAGAGAGCCCAGGGAGACAGATAGGAATGTCACCATCACAGCTTAGGCAAGGAAGACTTTGCTGTCTCCTTTCCAGGAAACCAGCGCCATGGCAACCTGAGATGGCCCGACATGAGAATCCCTGGTGATGATAATGATCACTATCTCTAGCATTCTGCACTGTGTTAGCCACTTCACAGGCTTTATCAATTAATCCTCCCATCCATCCTGTGCAGTAGAGACTGTGATCCTCCCACTTACAGATGAAGAAACTCAAGCACACAGCATGGTGAAGTCACCTGCCTGCAGTGTGCAGTCAGTGAAGGGCAGAGCTGGACCTTCAACCACAGTGGCCTACACATGGGAACCACAAACCTATTTACTGCTGAGCCTCTGTCCTGTTCTGCCTTCCTCTTGAGACACTGTCATTAGACCAAATGCCAAGCTACCAAACAATCCAACACTTTGAAGAGGAATCAGAGCTGCCCCCACTCAGGGGAAGATTAGATAAGAAGCCAGACCCCAGGGAGAAGCCCAAGTTGCGTCAAGTTGATTCTTCCACGTGGTGACCCCATGCACATCAGAGTAGAACTGTGCTCCGTAGGGTTTTCAATGGCTAATTTTTTGGAATTAGATCACTGCACCTTTCTTCTGAGATACCTCTTGGTGGAGTCAGACCTCCAACCTTTTGGTCAGCAGCTGAGTGCATTAACCATTTGTAACACCCAGGGACTCCAAGGAGAAACCAAACCCATTGCTATTGCCACCCAGTTATTTCTGATGCATGGGACCCCGTGTATGCTACAGAGTAGAACTACTCCATATGGTTTGCATGGCTATGCTCTTTATGAAAGCAGATCACCAGGCCTTTCTTCCATGGCATTGCTAAGTGGGTTCAGATTACAAACCTTTAAGTCTGTAGGTCAAGCCAAACCATTTGCACCACCCAGGGACCTTTCCAGGGAGAAGCCAGCTTTGCCTAAACACCTTGCTGTCTTGGGCTCCAAAAGAAGGCAGGCCCAGGACTCACAGCCTCTTTAAGCACTTGCAGTCACCTATTCCTGCCCCATACTTCAATGTCCTACTTCCCCTCTCAGAGCAAGAGCCACTCCTTCCAAAGACGACCACAGAACTGTTCTTAATTGTCCTTGAAGAAGAGGACTCTTTGCAGGCTCGCTTTTATTCCTAATAGAAAACTGTCTGTATCACTAAAATAAATACACTCACAATCCTCATGGAGTTTTCATACTCGAGGCACAGAATGGACAATGCTGTCCCTGTGGGTGAGAACTGTGATCTGCCAACAAAAGAGCCCCAACAGAGGAGGGTCAGATGAGAAAGGCAACATGGCTACAGACGCACAGCACACACTACTTTCTCTCCTCGACTAAATTTTAATGTCCACATGGTGAGTGTTTCTGATTACAGGAAAAAAAAAAAAAAAAAAAACACTGATTTGCAGAAAATTGGGAAAACACAATACAAGCACACATAAAACTTTTTTAAATCATCCACAATTCCAACTCTCAAAGATAACCACTGTTTATATAGGGGGAAAAAAAGACTTGAATTATATATACAAGTACACACAGACATGTACAATAGGTCTTATTTTGTTTCCTGTTTTTTCCTCTTATATACTGTGAAAATTTTTCTACATGACTCAAAGACTGGTATGTCTTCCAGCACCCACCCTGTCATTCTTCCTTTAGTAATAATAATTAAAAAAAAAAAAAAAAACCCACTGTCATCCAGCAGATTCCAACTCATAGTGATCCCCATTGGGTTTCCAAGGCTATAAATCTCTACAGAAGCAGACTCCCTCATCCTTCTTCCATGGAGCAGCTAGTGGGTTTGAACCACCAACATTTTGGTTAGCAGCCAAATGCCTTACCTACAATACCACCAGAGCTCCTTCCTTTAGTAATAGAACCCATCAAATTTTATTATGATTATCCATAATTTTTTTAAAAAAAATCTATGCTTCCAACTTCCCTTAGAGCTAGATGTAGTCATGTGACCAAGTTCTAACAAGCAGAAAGGATGCATATACTATATCCAGATGTTGCCCTCTTTTGCTGCTTCCAGTGAATGGGAATGAGATGAAGCGCAAACTCTCTTGGATGTATGGCAGAGCAAAAAGAGAAAAGAGGCTGGGTACCTGACTGACCCCATGGAGGAGAGGCCCTGCAAGCCTGACTGACCATCTCTGCTGTATGAGTGGGAAATAAACTTTCAATTTATTTCATTGTTAATTTGAGTCTTCTTTATAATAGCTCAAGGAGCTCTGGTGGCATAGTGGCTAAGGCATTTGACTGCTAACCAGAAGGCTGACAGTTCAAACCCACCAACCACTTCACAGAAAGAAGAAGGGGCAATCTATTTTCATAAAGATTTACCACCTTGGAAACCCAATGGGGGTCACTATGAGTTGGAATAGACTCTATGGCAGTGAATTTGGTTTTGAGGTTTGGTTGTAATAGCTGAATCTATATCCTAATACATGTCTCTAGATCTTCCTCTATAATATAATTTGAATGATTACATATTTTTCTGTCAAATGAATGTTCAATATTAAAATTTATCAAATAGAACATTTATAAATTATTGGCCACTTGTGTTGCTTTCAAATTTTCTCCATAATAAATGTCACTGCAATGAGTATCCTTGTGGTGAGTAGTGACTGGGGTCTTAAAAGCTTTCAAGTAGCCATCTAAGATGCAGCAAATGGTCTCCTAGCGTCAAAAGTGAAGAAGAATGCAAAGAAAAAAAAAAGGCATTTAGAAACAATCACCCCTAGGACACGATGGCCCTCAAGACCAGAAGAACTAGATGGCGCCCGGCTACCAATGCCAACCACTAAGGAAAGGATCAAATCTGGAGATCCTGGATAGAGTGGGAGGGAAAACATGGAACAAAATCCACAAACTCAATAAGGACCAGAATTACTGGTCAGATGAAGTCTGGCGAGACTCCCAATACTATGGCCCTGGAATACATTCTGCGCCTGGAATAAGACTCACCCCCAGGGACGGGCTGTCAGCCCAATAGTTAACAAGATGTACATGCAGACCACTCAACCCAGGATGACGCACTCACATATTCTATGGTAATACATCCCTTAGAGCAATAGACCACGAGACACCAGAGGACCAACATTCAAACTGAGGAAATGCAGGAAAAACAGGAGTGCATAAATATGAGGGGCACAGGGGGAGGGTTGCAGGGGAGGAAGGGGAAGAGACTGGGTTAGGGTTGGACATGGCAAATGGGGAATGTACGCATTACATTGAAGGTAAAACAAGCCCTTAAAATAAAAAAAAAATTAAAAAATAAACGTTTGGACATATTACTAACTATTTCTTAGGACACGTTTATAAAAATAGAACTGTTATGTCAAATAATACTAACTTTAAAAAAAATTGAGAATATTATGTGTTTGTATTGGAAGATCAAAAAACAAACAAAACAAAACAAACCCACTGCCATTGAGTCGATTCTGACTCATAGCAACCCTATAGGACAGAGTAGAATTGCCCCATAGGGTTTCCAAGGTTGTAATATGGAAACAGACTGCCTCCTCTTTCTCACATAGAGTGACTGGTGGGTTCAAACCACCAACTTTTTGGTTAGCAGTCAAACACCTTAAACACTGTACCACCAGAGCTCCTTATTAGAAGACAGCTTACTTGTATTTCCACCTGAACTCCTTCCAATGCAAGTTTTTATTTGTATAAGCTGTCAAGATTGGCCTCACATTTTTTATTGCAATATATAGATAGATATATAGATATAGGTAGATATAGATGTATACATATATATGTATTATGGATATATACAAAAACATTTGCCAATTCAATCATTTTTACATGAACAATTCAGTGATGTTGATTATGTTCATTGTATTGCACAACCATTACCACTATCTTTTCCAAATTATTCTGCCACCATTAAGAGAAACTCAGCCTATTTATTTTTATTACACACACACTCCCATCCTGAATGTATAGGGGAAAAAGTATAATTAGTCATGCAAACTCTAGAGTCAGATCTCCTTGATTGATGTGTGTGTAACCTTGAACAAGTTACTTAACTTCTGTGTTTAGTTCCTCCATTTTTAAAAATAGGTGTTCTAAAAATAACAATTTCATGAAGATGAGTGTCTACCGTATAGGAAGTGCTCACTAGTTATTAACTATTGTTATTTTTATTATCTCAAAAAAATGCTTATAACATTTGCATTCTGGTTTTTTTTTTTTTTAAGTATTTAGATTCAATACTAAGTTTAACCCACTTCATTTCTTTCTGACAGACATTGATACTCTGAATTTTCCATTCTTCAAATGTTTATTTTGTTTCCTAGCTTGGTAGTTGAGATGTATTTTCCAGTAACTTTTTTCAGGGAAAGGAAAAAAAAAATTCAAGTGGTATAATTCCTGTGGTAGTTAAGTTTGTGTGTCAACTTGGCTGGGCCTAGTTGAGTAGCTGGGCAGCTGAGTGTGGTTATTCCCCATGTTGACATTGGTAATTAACTCCATGATGGAATCTATTGAAGCAGCTGAATAGCTGCTTTGGGTATGTGGTCCACTTCCTGTATATAAGCAGCAGCTTTGGGAATGGTCTCTAGCTTATGGCACACTTGAACCCTTTATGTAGCTGTGACATTCTTCAGCAGCCTGCCATGTTCTGCTGACCTTAGGACTTTCAATGGCCTTGAATTAATGGCCTGCCATATGGTTTGGTAACATCAGGACTGTGCTTTTTCACTTGTCAACCTTGGGCTTGTCAATCTCAGCAGCCAGCAGCTGTCTAAGTGAAGAAAAGCCTCCAGCTCCAGTGGGCCAGGAGCAGGAGGCAGAACTGAGCCCAAGTTTGAGGGGCTTTCACCCAGCCCCTAGGGCCTGGCATTTTGGACTCGGACTTAAAGCCTCCAAACTTTTAGAGAATAAACTCTTATTTGTTCAAGTCATCCCACTTGTGGTATATTCCTTTCAGAGTGGAATATACCAAAACAGGTATAGGTAACCAAAACATCTCCCATCTCCACATACCTGAAAAAGTGTCTTAAGTTGTCTTCAAATAAGAATGATCTCTTGTCTAAGCACATAATGCTTGAGTAACTTCTCTTTCAAAGTTTTGGATCTCGTGTTCTGTTCTGTATTTAATGTTGTAGAGAAATTTGCTGTAATTTTAGTCTGGTTTTTCTTCCTTTGTTTCATTTTTTAAAATGTTTAGCTTCAAATGTACTATAGGATTTTTTCTTTGTCACTGAAACTGTAAATCTTCCCTAGCAATGGCTAGGGAATTTTTCTTATTTACACAGGAAGATTTTCCATCTGTAGATTCAAGTCTTTCTTTAGCTCAGAGTTTTCTACAACTGTACTTTTAGATACTGCCACTGCTGTTGTGGTTGTTTCTTGCTCAAGAAGAATAATATTCTATGTTTTGACCCTTGCTTACCTTCCATAACCATTGTTTTCTCTCTGCTCACTTTCAGCTATTTGCATCTGGAAGAGCCTCCCAGTCATCAAGTCTCGTTGGTTCCTTCTCCTAAATATTTCTTAAATCTCCCTACTTCTCTCCATTCCGAACAACTCCCCTGTAACAGGTCTTCCTGCTTCTACTCCCAAACCTCTACAATTCATTCTCTACAGAGAGGGGAGAGGGAGACATCTTTTTTAAAATGTAAACTGGGTCATTTTTCTCTTGTATTGTAATATCCTTCAGTGATTTCCAGTTGCATTTAGAATAAATCCAGTCACCTCATGGCCTCCAACAAAGTACATGATGAGACCTTAATGTCCTAAGAGCTGTCCACCAGCCTGTCCCACCTTGGCCTATTGGAATTGACAGCATTCTAGGATGAGTCCAGAGCTTGGAAGGGTAGGGAAACTAAAAAAGAAGAGCTTCTTCATGGACTGTGTCTCAGGCACAGCTTTCAGAAAATGGATAAAAAGAAGTGAAGACTATTCACAATAGCCAAAAGATGAAAACAACCAAAATGTCCGTCAACAGATGAATGGATAAGTAAATTGTGATGTATACATACAAGGGGCTATTACTCAATCATAAAGAGAAATGAAGTTCTGGAATTCTGGGAAGATAGCACCATAAATAGCCATCGTTTCACCCCTGCCCAACAAATACAACAAGGGAACAGTGCTTGGCTTTGAGGGACTGTGAACTGGGGAGCAGAGGAAAGCAGCAGAAAACTGTAGACAGACAAGAATCAATGAATCAACAATGAGTTGCAACTGGCAGGAAGATGGCTTGTTCCACAGTTCTTGCCCTTCTCTCCAACTACAGAGGCTGCCAACTGCTGTGAACTGGTGAAGTAGCCCTAGTTAAAAAAAAAAAAAAAAAAAGCAGCTTCCCTAACCACCACACCTTCTGCCTGTAGAAAGAGGCAGGATCCGGAGCTTCTGCTCTAAAATCAACAAGGCAGTCCTCCCCAGCCACCCATTTGGAGTGTGCCAGCACCCCCACTACACAGACACTGTTGGCTGCAAGCCAACTGTGAATTGTTAAAGAAGGCCCTTGCAATGGAGTTTGCTCTCATATTCAACACTCTACCTGCCTCCCTGTGTCCCCCATAGCTCAGGCTTCTGAAACCAACAGGACAGATTTCCTGGGGAGTCACTTCTGGTCTATCTACTCCCCCTTCTAGACAGTGATAAGGACTGATGACTGAGACTGCTCTGTGGTAGGAACCAGGCATCTTGAGTATGTTGGCTACACCGATAGCCAACATATTACAAGGAGAGTCCCTCAGCAATAAGCCAGACCCCCCTGGGGGTCCATTCAGACCCAACCTCTCTCCTACCCAAACACTGTCACCCACAAGCCAGCTGTGAATTTCTACAGAAGGCACCTGTAGTGAAGTCTTCTCCCATAGTCAGCACTCTACCTACCTTCTTGCACACCCCATATCTCAGGCCTCTGAAACCAAAGAGACAAACCTCAGGGGTCAATTTGGATTAGTCTGCCCCCATTGGGCCAGTAACTGTGGAATGCTGGACTGATATGAACTCCTACAGAAAATTCCCTATAATGGAGCCAGGAAGAGGGTCACCTAAGAAGAGACTGCTCCCACCACCACCACAGGGCCGGTAGGGATCTGAAACCAACAAGACAGATCTTCTACGGTTCCTTCTGGGAAGTACCAGACCCTTCTCCTTATGAAACAGAGGAAAATCTGCCTGTGCTTCCCCTGAATGCCAGCTCAGATATACACAGCCCCCACAAAGTATGGGGCAACATCCAGCCCAGAAAAGGGTTCGCTGGGAGCGGGTTTCTGACTGAAAATGTGATTGCAGAAACAGAGAAAGGAAGTAAGTAATAACCAGAGAGAGAGGACTCTGTCCTCCAGGGGACAGACTGATTAACACATAATATCTTGCCTGAGTGGAAGTGCCTACTAGTGGTGAGACTGACCACAGTATATTCTTTGGCGTATTTAGGAGATATTGAAAGTTGAAAACAAAGATCTGAAATTTTTGAATCCTAATTAAAACAGAGAGGGAGAAGGAGCTATAATGGGGGGTGAAGTGTGTGTATGGGGGCACAGTAAGCAAAGGTCAAAGGATCTTCCTGCCTAAAAGTTTGCAGAAAGTAGTTTAGACAAATATACCAAATCCTGAGGGAGAACTGAGAAAGTTAGCAACCTCAAAAATTCCAGTGACCCAAGAGAAAATCACAAAACACATAAAGGACAGAGAAACAATGATCCATCCAATTGAACGTGACAAAGGAAGTGAAAGCAACCTCAAAAATTTAAACTCACTGCTATTGAGTCAACTACTACTCATAGCAACCCCCAATGGGTTTCCAAGGCTGTAAATCTTTATAGAAGCAGACTGCCTCATCTTTTTTTGTGAAGCAGATGGTGGGTTTGAACCACCAACTTTCTGGTTAGCAGCCAAATGCTTAACCACTACTCCACCAAAGCTCCTTGACAGCACATCTAGGGAAGACCAAATACTGGGGGAAAAAAATGGAAGAATATAATACAATAATGTTAAATATAATTAAAGCATTAAGGGAAAATATAGACAAAGATATCAAAGAAATAAGGAAACCAATGCAAGAAAAAAAATTGAGGACCTACAAAAAGATATCACAACTGAAAGAGACAATAAATGAAATGAGAAACACAATAGAAGGATTTACCAACAGATTTAATCAAGGAGAAGAAACAATGAATTAGAGGATAAGATAGTTAAAACTGCCAAAGCTGAAGAGCAACAAGAATAGAGGCTCTAAAAGGCTAATCACACTTCACTGAAATTATGGGACAACAGATCTAGTAAATGTATCATGGGAATTCCAGAAGGAGATGAGAAAGAGAAAGGGACAGAAAGAATATATGAAGAAATAATTACAGAAAATTACCCCAATATAATGAAAGACAGGATTCTGTGAAACCAAGAATCACAAAGAACTCAAAGCCGAATAAATCTAAAGAGATCTATTCAAAGATCCATAATACTTAGGCTCTCAAAAGTAATGAAAAAGAGAAAATCCTGAAAACAGTGATAGAGAAACCAACAGTCACATACAAAGGATCCCCAACAAGATTAAGTATTGATTTCTCCTCAGAAGCTATATGAACCCCAATTAAAAGAGACACAAAAAGATCAAATGCATGACATAGTCTAATAAAATTCTTGAAAACCAAAGACAAGGAGAGAATTCTGAAAGCAGCAAGAAAAAATTCAATGTAACATACCAAGTGGCTTTCATAAGAATCAGTGTGGATTTCTCCTCGGAAACTCTAGCAGCGAGAAGACAGTGGAGCAACATATATAAAATAAACCAAAACCAAACTCACTGCCATTGAGTCAATTCTGACTCACAGCAACCCCCACTGGCTTTGTGAGGTGGTAAATCTTCATGGAAGTAAACTGCCCCATCTTCGTTCCACGGCGCAGCTGATGGGTTTGAACTACCAACCTTCTGGTTAGCAGTCAAACACCTTACGCACTGTGCCACCAGATATCCTTATATATAAAACACTGAAAGAAAACAATAGCCATCCAAGAATTCTTTACACAGCCAAGTTGTCATTCAAAATCAAGGGGGAAGACAAGACATCCTCAAAGAAGCAAAAGCTCTAGGAATTTGCCACTACCAGACCAGCTCTACAAGTATTCAAGAAAGTACTCCAAGTTGAAAGGCAAGAGCATGAAACGAATTCTTGTTTCTACACAGGAAAATTAATGAGAGAGAGGAGACCTCAAAAAAATGCAACAACATGGGCAATAATAAAGATCAAGTATATATTTTCAGGGAATAAACTCAATAATTAAATCTCTCAAACAATACAACACCAAATTTGTACGAAATAAGTACTAAGTAAAATTATCAACTAAGTTAGGTTGTACATTAGGTTTAATGGAGACACACCAACAGAAATGGGGGAGAGACAAGCTTATTAGGAACAGATTTATTTTGTTAAGGTTGCATATTAACTTTTGTTTGTATGTAAACATTCTCACAATTTTAAGTTGTGTAATGTAACATAATATGTGGTAACCACTAAGAAATCACCAAGAAGAAATATTCAAAACAAAAGATGGATGTTACCAATAAGGCTCATCACAAGAAAGCAGCCAAAAACAAACAAAAATGGAAAAAATCAGAATAAAAAACACAGAAGATACAAAACACTCAAAAAACAAATAGTCCAATGAGTGAGGTAGGCACTTCATTTCAGTAACAACCTCAAATTCAAATGGTCTAAATGACTAATGCAAAAGACAGAGAATGACAGAATGGTTTTAAAAACAAAAAAGATCCATCTTTTTGCTGTCTACTTTAGACAAAAGGGCACAAACTGAAAGTAAAGAAATGGAGAAAAATATTCCTTGTAACCAGTAAACAAAAAAAGCAGGGGTGACCATATCAGATAAAACAGACTTTAAGTCAAAAATCTATTACAAGAGATAAAGAAGGATTTTATGTAATAATAAAAGGATCAATCCAGCAAGAAGACACAACAATTATAAATATATGTACCTCACAGCAACACATAAAAAAATATCAAACAACTAATATGAAAGGAGAAATAGGCAGCTCCACAATAATAATGGGAGATTTCAACATACTACTTTCAGTTACAGACAAAACATCTAAAAAGAAGATCACTAAGGACATTGAAAACTTAACTAAAACAGTAAGACAATAGGACCTAGCAGGCATATATAGAATACTCCACCCAGCATCAGAACAAAACACATTCTTTTCCAGTGCACATGGATCATTTTCCAGAATAGATCATATGCTAGGACACAAAACAAGTCTCAACAAATTTTAAAAGACTGAAATCATACAAAGTATCTTCTCTGACCATACAATATGAAGCTAGAAATCAAGAATGTTGTTGTTGTTGTTGTGTGCCGTCGAGTCAGCCCCGACTCATAGCGACCCCTCCTTGGGTTTCCGAGGCAGTATCACTACGGAAGTAGGATTGCCCAACCTTCCTTCCGAGGAGTGGCTGGTGGGTATGAACCGCCAGCCGTCTGGTTAGCAGGCAAGTGTCTTAGCCACTGTGCTACCAGAGAAATCAAGAATAGGAAAAATAAATAAATACATGGAAACTAAATAATACATTACTAATATTGGGTCATTGAAGAACTCAAAAGTGAAATTAAAAAATTCCTGGAATCAAATGAAAATAAAAACACAACATATCAAAACTGTTGGGATACAGCAAAAGCAGTACTCAGGGGGAAATTTATAGCAATAAATGCATACATTAAAAAAGAAGAATGATAAGAAGGAATTATTGGTCTCCTTTTGGATGAAGCAAATAAGAGTGAAGAAAATCAAAGTCATCTGGAAACAATTAGTCCAAAGATAAGATGGACCACGAGAACCTCAGCCTCCATGACCTGAGATCAGAAGAACTAGATAGTGCCCAGCTACCAATACCAACTGCTCAGAAAGTGATCAAACCTGGAGATCATGGATAGAGTGGGAGGAAAAATGTGTAATAAAATTCAAAAACACAAAAATGACCAGATTAGTGGTCAGATAGAGACTGATGGAACCCTCGAGACCATGGCGTTGGGTTACCCTTCAAGCCTATGGACTCATTTACATGGATTGGCTGTCAGCCCAACAATAGAAAGGCTTATATACAGAACACCTATCCCAGGTCACTGCACACACCTACTCAAAGGAGATGTACCCCTTGGAGCAAGCAGCCATGAGACACCAGAAGGGTAGCATTCACATAGATGGAAGGCTAGACAGACAGGAATGCATGGATGAGAGAGGCAAAGGGAGGGGGTCACCACGGGGAGGAGAGGGGAAAAGAGTATCTTACGGTTGGGGACGGGGCCATGGAACCAGATATGCATGAACTGTTGAATGTAAAACAAGTTTGCTATATAAATTTGCACCCAAAGCACAATTTAAAAAAGAAAATGATAACCAAATAGTCCTATATCTACTAAATGTATTGAATTTGTGGTTAAAAACTTGCCATTAAAAACTCTGGGACCAGGAAAAAAAAGACTAATGTTACCAGTTGGAGGGGAGACAGGAATGGGAGGAAGAATGACTATGTGCTCTGTGGCCTCTCCTTTCTTCTTCTCCCAGTTGGCCAGTATCCAAAGATGACCACTGTGTGTGTGCATGAGGGAGCTTAGAACTGCTTTTACTATGCATGTTGCCAGGAACAAGCAAAATCAAGGGACAATGGGTATTAACCAAATAAAAGTGGCCTGGTTTATGCTTGCTTAAGATTAGGACTAGCTTAAATAACACACCTGGCATGCTTGTAGAACAGTTTGATAACTAAATCACACCATTTACCTCTAAGTGACTTCAGGGAAAGTTGTAACAAAATCAATGAATGGATTTAGAATTATCTGCACACAGCCTTGGTATTCAAGGTCAAGTAAGCATCTTCTCACTCACAGCCAAGCAAAGCATGGTGGATATAGCCCAGCCTCCCCAGGGAAGGGGTTTTTCTGGGCACACCTGTCTAAGAGGTCAGTGTCAAAAAAAAAAAAAAAAGAAGGATCCAAAATTATTAACTTAAACTGACAACCTGAACAAATAGAAAAAGAAGAGCAAAGAAACCAAAAGCCGAGTAGCGACTGGCATCTTAAAAGCTTGCAAGCTGCCATATAGATGCAACGATGGGTCTCTCCTCGTCCAGAGCAAAGAAGAATGAAGAAAACCAAAAATTCATGGAAACAATTAGTCCTAGCAATTGGAACACCATCCAATCTGCAGCCTATACGACTATGAGACCAGAAGAACTAGGTGGTACCTGGCTACTATTGTCAATCATGTGGAAGGGGATCTATGCAGGAGATCCTGGATAGAGAAGGAGAACAATGTGGCACAAAACTCAAAATCATTTGGAGTAAAAAAAAAAAAAAGCCGTCGAGTGGGGCCGCGGTTTGCTGGTCCGATAGAGCCTGGTGGAACCACTGAGACTATGGTCCCTAGCTGCCCTTCAGGTCTGGAATTGAACCCACGCCTGTGGTTTCCAGCCAAACAATAGACAGGCATATGAGGTGAACATTTACCTGAGGTACATACAGTCCTTGGAGAGAACAATCATGGGAGAAAGAAGGGCTGCTTATGCACAGGGAGACAGCTCAGGGGCAGGAGTGCATAGAGGGATGGACACAGGGGAGAGGTAACTATCGGGAAGAAGTATGAGGGGAGCTGTTGCATTGTGGTAAATTGTGGTCAATGTCATGAGACAAAAGTGTATGTGAACTGCTGTATGGAAAGTGAATTTGCTCTGTAAATTTTCACCCAAATCACAGTAAAAAAAAAAAAAAGAAGAAGAAGAAGAAGAAGAAGCCAAAAGCTACTGGGACCAGGAGGGGGAGTGAATAAGGATCAGGGCAAAAATAAATGAAATAAAGAAACAACAGAAAGAATCAACAATACCAGAAGTTGGTTCTTTGAAAGGATCAATAAAGTAGACAATCCATTGGCTAGATTGACAAAAAAAGGGGGGGGGCGGACAGAAGAGGCAAATAACCAAATTAAGAAAATAAACTGGTAGCATTACAACCAGTCCAACAGAAATAAAGAAGATAATTGACTTCTATGAAAAACTGGCTATGAGTCAGGGGCGACTCAATGGCAAATAACAACAACAACAATGAAAAACTGTACTCTAACAAATTTGAAAACCTAGATGAAACAGATTCCTAGAAACACACTTCCTACCCAAACACAAACAGAAGTAAAAACGTTTAAACAGATCCATTACAAAAGAAGAGAGAAGATGCTATTTAAAAAAAAAAAAAAAAAAGAATGCCAACAACAATAACAAAAAAAGCCCAGGACCAGATGGCTACACTGGAGATTCTACAAAACATTCAGAGAAGAGTTGACACCAATCCTATTCAATCTCTTCAAAAACATAGAACAGGAAGGAACACTACTGATTTTTTTCCTAGGAAGCCAGTTTTTCAGTGTAACCTTCATATCTAAACTCGGCAAAGACATCACAAAAAAAAGACAATTACAGACTAATATCCCTTATGAATACAGATGAAAAAATTTTAACAGACTTTAGCAACATATGAAAAATCTTATTCCACGATCAAGTGGAATTCATACCAGGATTGTTACTAGGGTGGTTAAACATTAGAAAATTAATCAAATTAATCTACTTCATAAGTAAAACAAAGGAAAAGAACCATATGATCATATCAATTGGTGCAGAAAAGGCACACAATAAAATTCAACACCTTTTCCTGATTTGAAAAAAACTCTCAGCAAACTAGGAATAGAATTACCAGTCATTGTTTCATTCTGTTGTACATAGGATCACTAAGAGTGATGGAACCTAATAAAAAAAGGGACATAAAAGACGTACTGAATGAAAATTATAAAACACTACTAGAAGAGACTATGACCAATTTCACATGGAAAGGAAAGAAACTCTGAATAGTCAAAACAATATTGAAGGAAAAGAGCAAAGCAGGAGGCCTCACACTTCCCAAAATCAAAACATATACTATACAGCCACTATAATCAAACAGCCTAGTCCTGGTTCAATGATAGACACATAGACCAGTGGAATAGAATTGAGAACAAAGAATTAAATCCAGCTATCTATAAAAACAAACAAACTCATTGCCATCAAGTGAATTCAACTCATGACAACCCCTCCTTGGATTTTCAAGGCAGTTATCTCTACAGAGGGAGCTCTGGTAGCATAGTGCCTAAGGCACTTGACTGCTAACCAGAAGGCTGGCGATTCAAACCCACCAGCCACTCCTCAGAAGGAAGATGGGGCAATCTAATCGGATAAATGGGGCAATCTATTTCCATAGTGATACTGCCTCAGAAACCCAAGGAGGGGCCGCTATGAGTCGGGTCCGACTCGACGGCACATAACAACAACACAACATCTCTACAGAAGCAGATTGCTCAATCTTCCTTCTGAGGAGTGGCTGGTAGGTTTGAACCACTAGCCTTCTGGTTAGCAGTCAAGTGCCTTAGACACTATGCCACCAGAGCTCCTAAAACCACACTCACTGCCATTGAGTTGATTCAGACTCATAGTGACCCCCTTTGAGTTTCCAAGGTGGTAAACAGAGTTTTCAGCTATCTATAGATAATTAATTTTTGTCAAAGAATCAAAGTCAATTCAGTGGAGCAGAAACAGTCTATTCAATAAATGGTGCTGGAAAAACTGGATATCCGCCTACAGAAAAATGAAACAGGACCCGTACTTCACACCATATACAAAAACTAACTCAAAATGGACCAAAAACTTAAATGTTAATCCTAAAACCAAGAAATTCCTGGAAGACAACATAGGAAAAGAACTATGGTACCTAATCTTTTGTAAATATAGGACAATAAACATTACAACAAATCCATGAATAGAAGAAGATAAAATAGACAAATGGGACCTCATAGAAGTTAAAAACTTATGCTCATCAAAAGACTTTATTAAAAGAGTGAATCAAGACAACCTACGGACTGGAAATCATTTATCCACTTAGAGTCTAATCTCTATAATGCATAGGAAACTGCAACCACTCAACAAAAAGACAAACAACCCAATCAAAAAATGGGCAAAGGACATGAACAGAACCTTCACCAAAGAGGACATCCAAGCAGCCAACAGACAAACGAAAAGATGTTCATGATCTTTAGTCATTAGAGAGATGCAAATCAACACTACAATGAGACACCATCTTACCCCAGCTAAAATGGGACAGCTTGGAAAAATAAATGTTGGAAAGGATGTGGAAGGATTGGAACCCTTATCCATTACTGGTGGGACTATAAAATGGAAAGCATTATGGTGCTATCTCAAGAAAACTAGAAATAGAACTAACTTATTTATTACCCAGAAATCCCACTGCTAGATACATCATCTAAAAACCTAAAAATGATGATACACATACAGACATTTGCACACCTATGTTTACTGCTGCTTTGTTCACAATAGCAAATAAATGGAAACAACTGAAGTGTCCATCAATGGTGAATGGATAAGCAAATTGTGGTACATATTGTTGTTGTTGTTGTTATGTGCTCTCAAGTTGGACCCGACTCATAGCGACCCCTCCTTGGGTTTCCAAGGCAGTATCACTACAGAAGTAGATTGCTCCATCTTCCTTCCAAGGAGTGGCTGGTGGATTTGAATCGCCAGCCTTCTGGTTAGCAGTCCAGTGCCTTTAGGCACTATGCTACCAGAGCTCCTTGTGGTACATATATACAATGAAATACTATACAACCATAAAGAACAAGGATGAGTCCATGCAATGTATTATAACAAGAATGCACCTGGAGGGCATAATGTTAAGTGAAATGAGTCAAGCATATAAGGACAAATATTGTATGATCTCTCTTTTATAAGAAGACAAGAATAGATAAATAGAGAGAGACCAATGCTCATTGGTGGCTACCAAGGATAGGGAAAGTATGCTTTATACAACAGCGATTCATTATTTTTGGTGACGGGAAAAGTGGCACCAAATATGGCTATAGAGAGAACAGCACAACCAAAATAAAAATGATTGAACACATATGGATGGATATAGGCAAATTGGTACACAGGTAGGTATAGATGTATACATAGGTATGCACAAATACAAATATGCGGGTGCAAGCACACATAGTCATTAAAGACAAAAGTACAGATACTCCTTAGACATAGCCAAATACCTTCCAACAATGGTTTTATGGGTTTGAAGGCTTAGGACCATCATCTTATGAGACAACTCAGTCAACTGGCATAAGTATAACATAATTCACAGACACACACACACAAAAAAAAAAAAAAAAACATGATCTGCATTCTAGTCAAGTAAGTAGTATGTGAGTTCTTAAAAGTTTGCAAACAGCCATCTGAAACACAACTACAGGTCCCTACTCACCAGGAAGAAACACTAAGAAAGTAACTGAGTGCTCAGAAAAGAAACAAATGTACACAAGCCACACCCTCATCTACCCTGAGACCTGAGGAACTAGATGGTGCCTGGCTACCACCACAGGCCTTCTGACCAGACATGGTTGATCCTGGACAGAATGGGAGAAAAATATGGAGAACTCAAATTCTCAGTTAAAAACAAACAAACAAACTGGAACAGTAGAGAACAGAGGACTTCCTGAGACTACTGTCATGAGACACTCTTTAAATCTAGAATGAAGCTTATCTCAAGATCAATATTTAGTGAAAAAGTAGAGTGGTACACAAAATAAAGCATATTACACATAAGACTGGGGCCCTACTTAAAAACCATCGATATGAGACCAAAAAGTCAACAATGACTCAAAAGCAAAGATAAGAAGGTAAGAGGGCAGAGAAACAAGAGTACTGGAAAGAGAATAAACTGAACACATTAAAGAGAATGTTGACACATTGTGATAAATCTAACTAATGTCACCAAACAATTTGTGTGGAAATTATCCAAGGGAAATCTAACTTGCTATGTAAACTTTCACCAAAAAAACCTCAATTAAATATTATTAATTTAAAAAAATAAGATAGGAACCTTAGGGAGCAATGAGTTTATGTTAATGGGAAGAAACACCTCAAAAGGAAGATGCGAATGGTTGCACAACTCAAAGAATGTAGTCAATGTCACTAAATTGCACATATATAAATGGTTGAATTGGTGTATGTTGTGCTGTGTATATTTTCAACAACAACAAAAAAAAAATTTAGAGAGAAAAATGAAGTTCTGCTATTTGCTACAACATGGATGAACCATGACAACATTGTGCTGACAGAAATAACTCAGACACAAAAGGACAAATATTGTATGATTCCCACTTACATGAAATATCTAGAATACATAAATCCATGGAGACCAAAGTTTATTAGTGGTTACCAGGGGCCAGAGGGAGGGCAAGGGGGATGAGAGCCATTGCCTAGGGAATACTGAGCTTCTGTTAAGGGTGCTGGAAACATTTGGAAACGGAGCATGGTGATGGTCGCCCAACATGAGGAATGTAATTAATGCCACTAAATTGTACATGGAAAAAATGATGAAATGGAGAATGTTTCATTACATATACAGTTGTAACACAACAAAATGAAACAAATAATTAAAAAAAAAAAAGAAGAAGAAGAAGCTCTTCTTTATCACTGGGAGGTTTCACATCATTTCTTTTTCTCCTTGAACTTTTATAACCAACCTTATTATATGTCTCACCAACATAAAAAGTAAAGATGAAGATGCAGGAAGGTTGGAAGAACATGGTATGGAGAAACAGCAGTCACAGTTTTGAGAGGCCAGCAGGTTGCAAGTTCTAAATACCATTCTAGATCAAACCAAGAAGATATTGAGCACCTACTATGGAGCTCTGGTGGTACAGTGCCTAAGGCATTTGACTGCGAACCAGAAGGCTGGTGGTTCAAACCCACCATCCATCCCTCGGAAGGAAGGTTGGGCAATCTACTTCTGTAGAGATACTGCCTTGAAAACCCAAGGAGGGGTTGCTATGAGTTGGAGCCAACTCAACGGCAGTGCGTTGTGTTGTGTTATGAGCAAACATTGATCTAGTTTCTTTACACGTATAGTTCATCTAATCATTATACCACTATTAATTATCCCTATTTTTAGTTGAGAAAACAGGCTCTGAAAAGGTCGGTAACTTGCCCAAGTTCTCATGGTTAATAAGAAGAAGGAAAAAAAAATAAAATCAGGTCTGAATTATTTCTAAGTTTGTGATCTTTCCATGTACCCTGTGGCCTCCCTAAAATATGAGCTCCAACATGGCAAAGTCATGTAAAAGTGGAGGGCTTCAATAGATCCAAAAAATAAGTACAACTCCTTGTACTGCTCCAGGGAATTTCAGCCCTATGTTAGGTAAAGTAGGCCAAGCTTAGTTCATGTAGCAATCCAAATAGACATCCCTGGTTGGTGGACAGCTTTTTTCCATGATCCTTCTCATGGCTCCTCTATCCTTATATGCACCCATCTAGAAAGTGGAGGCTCCTCATCATCTGCTCTTCAAATGCAGGAGGATCCACTAAGTGACTTAGAGATCCCTAGAGATAGCAGAGCCAAATGATGAAAGGAACCTGGGTTCCTGAGTTACCACACAGAAGTTCACCTATCAAATATCCAATTGTACTGTCATAAGTACAGTTCAGGACTATTTCTCCACTGGCTTTCTGCATCTGGTTATCTACAGCTAGTCCCAATTCACTTTCTAGCTCCTTGTAGAACTCAGACAAATTACTTCCCCTCTCTGGGCCTCAGTTTTCCCAAGTACAGAATGAGAGCTCTATCCTGGGTGATAACATGGAACAAATGCTCTGACAAGTCTTACTGCTGCCTGCAGGCCTATGCATCATCCCACAGAGACCCCATGAGCAAAAAGAGGGTCAAAACTTTTTTCTCCAAAATAGTCATCCCATCTGATTATATAATCATCTACATTTAGAATGCCTTTATAGTAACCATGGCAACCATGGCATGTGTGAGTTCAAAACTTATTCTGAATGCACTGATGAGGATGAAGACATGGTTCCTTATGGGGACCTTGTAGGACCCAGCATGGTTCTGCTCCCTCCTCAGTTTGGCTGCAATAATTGAGAAGCCAAGGCCAGGAAGGGAAGAACTTTCCTGGATGAAGTGACCAATATCTGAACTGGCTTTTGCAAGATGAACGGAGGTTTTCTGGGCACAGAAGAGAGGGAGGAAATTCTAGATGGGAGACAGAGCCTGTGCAAAGGTCTGGAGGTGTGCAATAACTTGCTGTGCCCGGGAAACCAGTAGATGGGTATTCCTCGGGCATGAGTGTTGGGAAAGGGGTCAGTGGCAGACAAGGAGACAGGGGAGGAAGACTGAGGGTAGATCATAAAGGAGTTTGTATGCCGAGCTCAGGAATTTAGATTTGACTCTGCATAGTCAGGAGGGGTAGTGGAGAAGCTTGCTAGGGAAGTTTGTTAAAGGTAAGTGCTCAGTTCCTTCCCCAGATCATCATCTCCCAGGATGGGGCTCAAACATCTATATTTTTAAGGAACTTCCAGACGCTTCTGATACCCCACTGCTGGGGGCTCTGGAGAGCCACTGATGTATTATGATCTGGTATTATGTGATCAAATGTATATTTCAGGAAGAGAAGTCCAGATGAAAACTGAAGGATGTATTACCCATTGCCATCAAATCAATTCTGACTCATAGCTACTCTCTATGGGACAGAATAGAACTGCCCTATAAAGTTGCCACTCAGAAGGAAGATGAGGCAATCTACTTCCATAGTGATACTGCCTCGGAAACCCAAGGAGGGGTCGCTAAGGAGGGGTCCCCTCTCATAGTCCCTGTACTTTTCCCACCAGCCCAGCCAAGCTCCAGAGGAAACAAATGGCACAGCCCGGCTGGGTAATGAAGGAGCATTTGAAAGAGTCTATTTCTGAAAGCAGGATGAAGGAAAACACAAAGGATAATACAGTGGCCCAGCCTCAGTAACAGTGGACACAATTAGCCCAGAGTGGCAAGGAGAGGACACTACCAGAACATAGAGCTGGGTAGACAGTTGTGGTCTTCAGAAAGGACACAGCCAACTCACAGTGATCTGGACAAACAAACATCCTGACTTCATCTTCCTCTGCTCTCCTGCCAATCCCCATTGGCCAAGTCCCACCTGAATCCATAGGACAGGGAACCATTTGAAGCAGTCTGTAGAGATCCACCTCCAGAGGAGGAGGGTTGAGGAGAGTGGAGCATGAATCTGCAGGGAGCAGGAGCAACAGAAGGTGCCCAGTACACCATCAGGGCACTAGTCGCACCTTGTAAGGGAATATATAAGTCTGTGTTATTATTTAAAGCCTCTCTATCCCATCCCACCTTGAACTCCGTGAGAGCAGGGACTGGATCACCACTTTACTCCTAGCAGCTGTACATAGATGGTGCCAAATAAATATTTACTGAGTGAGAGAATGAAAACAAAATAAATAGTCGAAGCAATGAACAATATTCCTCCATTTGAGGAGTAGACACTCACAGAGAGAAAACTCTGGCACCACTCAGGACTGGCCATTACTCTACAGATTCAACGATCTAGGGAATGGTCTTTATTCAACATTAAATTCAACTCCCAACTCTTGTTATAGAGCCTAGAGCTCAGCCCTGTCCAGGGTTGGGGTAGACTGCGCTGCCCTGACATTCTACTCCCTCCCCAACAACTGAAGGCTGAACCCCACTGCTTTTATACCTAGGCCCAGACTAGAACTCCAGGAAACTTCAGCCCTGCCACCCACCAACTCCTCGGACAGTCCTGCCTACCCACCACATCTGATTCCTGCATATCAACGACAACAGCTTAATAGGCCTAAGGTCACCAAGCCTCCTTGACAGCGTGGTGAGGACCATGGACTGCCCCCCACCACAGGTACTCGCCTGCCACACAGTCCTAGGGTCAGATTACACCTCACTCCACCAGGAAACACCTCGCCCAATCCCACCTTCCTTCCCTCATGGCTACTGCTAAAGTTCCAACATTCCAGATGGCAATTTCTGCATAGCACCCAACTGACCAAGGTAGCTGGGGCCAGGATCTGTGGCCTAGCTCCTAAGACAAGGTTCCAGCTGAGAGAACCCAGCCTCCCTGTCACCATCCTATATCTAGAGGAAGGTCCCAAGGCTGCTGTATATGGTTGTAAAAGTTATTCTCTGCACAAGGGTGCCCAGCTGTGGAAGAGTGAGGGCTGAAGCCTTGTTCAGCTGTGCACCCTGGCATGGGCTGAGTCTTCCCAAAGAAAGAGTGGGTGCCTTCCAAAAGCAGATCCTACATGAAATCAAGGCAAAAAAGCTTCTACCCAACACAACTGGGGCCTGGAATATTTTCTTTACATTTCTGATTTGCAGGAAATCAGATGGCTTCAAGGCCAGTCCTCCTTGTGGGAAAGCATTACACATACACACACAAAAAGACCTTCTGGAGTAACAAAAGATATCATTGCAATTACATTTATTAAAAAAAAAAAAACGTGGCAATCAATGTCTATGCACAGGCTGCATTTCAAATGCTCTTAATCAATGGCTGTGCTAATTACACATCTATTGCAATTAATTTCATTTCAATTACACCTTAATTACTAACCTTGAATGAGACTGGGCAGCTCTGAGAATTTGTGTCACCACAGAGCTAGGGCCTAGAGATAAGTTGCAGTCCTTTGAGTGAAAAATGTTGCTCCATTAAAAATTGGTTTATTGGCTCAAGGCCTTTTTTAGGGAGAAGAAGGGTGGCTTCTCCAGGAGGCAATTCATAATATGAGTCTGAAATTGAACGCAGAAAAAAAAGGCAGCTGTGCTTACAAATTTACTGGAGCTGATGTTTACTTTGCTTCTTATTGATGCCATTTCTTCACTGGTTCATTAGCTGTGGTCAGAGGATAGATGCCTTCAGGCGTTAATGCTTTTGTGATGTCCTCAGCCTCTGATTCAGGCCCATTTGTTCCTTATCTTCCCTCCAAAGGAGGGCTCTCCCTTAGCCCCTCCTCATGTCGAGGAGGCTCAGCCCTGCACTCCTGAGGCAGGGCATGGGCTTCAGTATCAAGGGCACCTTGGCATCAACAGCCTGCCCACTGAGACTCCCAAGGAAAATGTCACTATAATAAATGGAAAAAGAACTTGCCCTGTGACAAAACAGAAGCTTGCATGGTAGACAGGACTTAGCCTCCAGAATCTGTCAGACCTGGGTTCAAGTCCCTGTTCCAAAAATTGCTGGCCTGTGATCTTGGACAAGTCATTTATTCTCCTTGAGTCAGGTAAATGAAGAACAAAAATGCTCAACACATAGTAGGAACTCAAAAAGTGTGAACTGCCTTATACAAAAGTGTGAATTCCTTCTCTAGGCTTTACAGCAAGCCCATCTCTGGATGATTACTTTTACTCCCAGGATAGAATACTGATATTTCTGCAAAACATTATTTTAACCAGCTCAGGAGGTAGGAGATCTACTAGCCCAGGCTTCATCTTTAGAAAAATGGACTGCCATCAAGTCAGGTTCAACTCATAGCAGCCCCTCCTTGGGTTTCCGAGGCAGCATCATTACAGAAGTAGATTGCCCAGCCTTCCTTCGATGGAGAAACTGAGGCCAAGGAAAGGGAAGAACAAGGTTACGTTGTGAGTTGGTGCCAACATTGGACTAGAACCCGGGTCACCTAACTCCCAGCTCTCCAAAACCAAACTCATTGTCATCAAGTTGATTCTGACTCATAGAGACCATCACTGGGTTTCCAAGGCTGTAAGCTTTAAAGAAGCCAACTGCCTCATCTTTCTCCTGTGGAGTGGCTCATAAGTTTGAACCACTGACCTTACGGTTAGCAGCCAAATGCCTTAACCACTGTTTTACCAGCGCTCCTTGACCCTTAACTCTAGGACTTCCCTATAAGAGAAATTTTGGAAAGCCAATTGTTAGTATCTGGTAAAGACTAAAGATAGACAAATGCTTCATATGTGTGCACAAGGAGAGAGGTATAAAGATGTTTACTGCAGCATCATTTATCATAAAAAGAAGGATCAACAACCTAAATCTTCCTCAATAGGGAAAAAACACAAGCAAATTGTGTTGTGTTCATAAACTGTAATACAATACAGCAGTTAAAATGAATGCACTTGATCTGGCAGCATGGGTAAACTTCCCAAACATAACGTTTGAATTCAAAAAAGCCATTTGGAAAATATTTACAGCATGATATCACTTATGTTAATTTTAAAATTCATAAATATAAAATAAAGAGATTATTAAAACATTCACATCTAATTAAGGTATTGAAATGAGAGCAGGAAAAATCAACCTCAGGAGACTTCCAGTAAGATGGAGGAATAGGCAGACAAGCGACACAGACCCTCTTCAACAAAGAAAAGAGAAACCAATTGACAGAGAGACAGAAGATAATCCCGGAGCCCTGAACTTTGAAAGGAACTATACAGAAGTGGATTAGGCACCAACTAGCAGAAAACCTGAATGAAAACAGGGAGTACAGAGACAGATGGAGCTGTGGACTGTCAGCTACTCTGATAGCACCAAAAGCCTGAATATTTCCAAGTGGTGGTGGGATGGTGTTGGGACCTGAGAATTGACATAAAGCTCAGCCCTGGTCACCAAGGGCTGCTGGGACGACTGTACTGTTGGCCTATGAGTAGGAAGGGAAACAGCAAAGAGGTAGACAACCTGAACTGTGGACTTCTGGCTGTCCGGAGGGCACAGCCATTTTGATTGTTTACAAGTGGTGGCCATTTTGGATATTTAAAGTGACAGTATTCTCATTCAGATTCCAGAGACCTAAGAATAGGCTCCACTTGCCAAAGACAGCAGGAACATATAGGAGGCTGACAACAGGAAAAGAGACAGGTAGTGAGTGAACAAGTGCTGTCAACTAGCGATTAGAGGACCACTGTGCCCTGCTTACTTAGAGAACATCCAAACCAAACAAACAAAATGAAAATCTTGGACAAATCACTTTAACATACAATCACCAATTAAGTATAAACACAAAAATGTCACAATGTCTCGGAGACAACAGACCATCACAGTCCACACAAAGAGACAAGATAAAGCAGGAGAAATAAGGGACTAGGATACAGACCCAGTTTCAACAATGGCACAGTATACATGCTTTTCCAGTGCATATGGCATATTCTCCAGGATAGATCATATGTTACACCACAAAGCAAGCCTCAATAAATTTAAAAACATTGAAATACTGCAAAGCATCTCCTCAGATCACAATACTGTAAAATTAGAGATCAACAACAGGAAGATGAACAGAAAAATGGAAACTGAATAACACCCTCCTTGAAAATGACTAATAGAAGAAATAAAAAATGAAATTCAAAAATTTCTTGAATCAAACAAGAATGAAAACACAACATACCAAAATCTTTGGGACACAGCAAAAGCAGTGATCAGAGGCCAATTTATAGCGATAAAGGCACACATCAAAAAAGAAGACCCAAATCAACACACCTTAACCCAACATCTCCAATAATTAGAAAAAGAGTGGGGGAAAAAAAAAAAAAAACAGGCTATTGTCACTAGAAGAAAAGAAATAATAAAGATTTGAGCAGAGATAAATGAAACAGAAAATAGAAAGACAATAGAAAAAAATCAACAAGACTAGAAGCTGGTTCTTTGAAAAGATTAATGAAACTGACAAACCACTGGGAAATTTATCAAAGGAAAAGAGGGAGAGAATACAAATAACACAAAAAAGAAATGAATTGGGTGACACCACAACAGAACCAAAAGAATTAAAAGGATAATATCAGGATACTATGAAGAACTATACTCCAACAAATTAAAAAATCTAGAAGAAATGGACAGATTTCTAGAAACATACTACTTACCTAAACTAACAAAAGTTGAGATGGAAATTTTAAACAGACCCATAAAAAAAGAAAAATTTGAGGTCATAAAAAAAAATACCAACAAAAAAAAAGCTCTGGCCCAGATAGATGCACTGGCAAACTCTACTGAACATTCAGAGAAGAACTGATACCAATCCTACTCAAACTATTCCAGAACATAGAAAAGGATGGAATTCTCCCAAACTCATTTCATGAAGCAAGCATAACCTTGATACCAAAATCTGGCAAAGACATCACTCAGAAGGAAAACTACAGACCAATATCCCTCATGAATATAGATGCAAAAATCTTCAACAAAATCCTAGCCAATAGACTCCAATAACATATCAAAAATAATAATATATTATGACCAAGTGGGGTTCTTATCAGGTGTGCAAGGATGATTCAACATTAGAAAAACAATCAACATCATCCATCACATAAATAAAACAAAGGAAAAGAACCACATGATTATATCCATCGATGCAGAAAAAACATTTGATAAAATCCAACACCCATTCCCGATAAAAACTCTCAGCAAAATAGGAATAGAAGGCACATTCCTTAACATAATAAATGGCATATATGCAAAACCAACAGCCAACATTATTCTCAATGGAGAGAGACGGAAACCATTCCTCTCGCGAACAGTAACCAGACAAGGATGCTCTCTATCACCACTTCTATTCAACATTCTATTGGAAGTCCTAGTCAGGGCAACAAGGCAAGAAAGGGATATCAAAGATATTCATCTCTCTGATGGCTAATGATCATGAGTATTTCTTCATGTATTTGCTGGCCACCTGAATATCCTCTTTGGTGAAGTGTTTTCATGTCTTCTGCCCATTTTTTAATTGGATTGTTAATCTTTTTGTTGTTGAGGTGTTAGAGTTTTCTGTAAATTTTAGAGATAAGTCCCTTGTCAGATATGTCATTACCAAATATTTTCCCCATTCTGTAGATTCTCTTTTTATTCTTTTGGAGAAGTCTTTGGGAGCATATAAAATTTAATTTTTAGAAGGTCCTATTCATCTAGTTTCTCTTCTGCTGTATGTACATTTTGGGTTCTGCTTGATAGTCTATTTATGCCATATACTAGGGCCCCTAAATTTACCCTATTTTTTCCTGGAAGAACTTTATAGTTTTAGGTTTCACATTTAAGTCTTTGATCCATCTGGAGTTAGTTTTTGTGTATGGTGTGAGCTACGGATCTTGTTTCATTTTTCTGCAAATGGATATCCAGTTTTGCCAGCGCTATTTGTTCAAGAGATCATTTCTTCCTCATTTAATGGATTTCAGTCCTTTGTCAAAGATCAGTTGACCATAGGTCAATGGCCAAAATCCAGCAAATACATGAAGAAGTGCTCACGATCATTAGCCATCAGAGAGATGCAAATCAAAACAACAATGAGACACCACCATCTCACCCCAGCACTGATGGCAAAGTTCAACAAGACAGAAAATAACAAATGGTGACGAGGATATGGAGAGATTGGGACTCTCATGCACTGCTAGTGGGACTATCAAATGATACAACCACTGTAGAAAGCAGTATGGCATTTGACGCAGCAATCTCATTACTAGGTATATATCCTAAAGAAGTGAGATCCAGGCAAGAACAGATATATGCACACCCATGTTCATCACAGCACTATTTACAATAGCAAAAAGATGGAAACAACCTACATGCCCATCAACAGAAGAATGGATAACCAATATCAACCTCAAGACAGTGGCTAGCTGGGGAATGGGAGAATGGAATGGGCAATGGCACAAAGAGGGCTTCAACAGGAAGCTCAGCATTTTACTTATCTTTTTAAGAAAGACTTGAAGCAGATATGATTAAATGCTCACGTGTGTTCATTTTGGATGGTAATTATTTGGTTTCCTCACTTTCCAAACTTTTCTGCTTGAAATACATCTTCAACACAATGAAAAAGAAAAATAGTTAAGCTCTGACATAGGTTTCTCTGCCTAAAAAAAGAAAACAATGATCATCATTTACTCAGAATAGGCATTTAGCTTTTCAGATGATTCTGTTAACACTCAATGCCACAAGAGACTGAGAGACAGAGTAACCACATGTCCCAGTTTGCCAGGCCTAAGACAGAGCTCGTAGCGCATAGTAGGTACACAATAAATATTTATCGGTGAATTAATTAATTGAAGAATTAAAATTTAGTGGACACTCAACCAATGTGTTTTCTCTCCTTGGCTTGTAAAAGATTTAGAGGAAAATTAATCAAATGGAGGCAAAGTGAGACAAGGAAATAAGTGACAAAACCATTGTAATTGTCTGGGTCCTAGACTCTTAGAGAAGGATGATGGTGGCCAAGACTAGAGGATGGTAGTGGAAATAGAAACAAATAGACAGATTTCAAAGATAATTAGGAGGCAAAGTTGGCAGGATTTGCTGATGGAATAGATATGAAAACTGGAAGGGAAGATCATCTCTAAGAATCTACCTTTATTGCTCCCTAGGAGAAAACAGAAGAGGTCCTGAGTTCCATCTTGAACAAAATGCATTTAAGGGGTAATCCAGCCTTCAACACTTGACTGCTCACCAGAAGGCTGGCGGTTCAAACCCCTAGCCACTCCTCGGAAGGAAGGTTGGGCAATCCTACTTTCATAGTGATACTGCCTCGGAAACCCAAGGAGAGGTCGCTATGAGTCGGGCCGACTCGACGGCAAACAACAACAACAACAACCAGCCTTCAAAGAACAACACATACATTTCAGTGCCCCATCCAACACTGGTAATCTCTCCCCCTAGGGCTCTGTGTGGGCTCAATTTTAAGGCAGAGCAATGCATATTTGACAATGCCCCAGAAGGCTCCCAGTTTGTTTCCAGAAGTTCTCAGGAAGGCTCTGGTGCCACAGTGATTGTGACACTGACTCAGATATAAGTTTGCAGCCTGTCAGGGGGGCTTTGAAGCAGCACATCTGCCTGACCCTCTCACCTTTGCACTGTCAACTTCTGACAGTTAGAATGAATCAGAATAAGCATGTTCCTGGACCAACCACTGGGCTTTCATCTTGATTAAAGCTGGTGCCCACAGGGGACCCATGCCAAAAGCCTGTCTGTCACCTGGGAGAAAGGGGCTGGTCTTGCTTCCATAGAAACATGAAAGGGTCCCAGTCCCTGCCTTCCTGGGGTAACACTCTGCTCTGACAGTGCATTGGCGGGCTACCACCACTCACCCTCTGCCTTCAGATCTTTGAAAAGGGAACACAAGAGAAATCCCTTCAATGAGAGGAAGGTTTTACAATGCTGGTGAAAATAATTCAAAAAACAATGAACCTAGTCAAATTCTTTGCGGGACCTACTGGAAATGCCTTTTCTTTTAACATCAGTCTTGTTCCTGGGTCCTGTTTGTTTTCATTTGTCCTGCATAAGGCAAAATTTTGGCTTGATCCAGATGGACTCACGGGCTTTTGGTGGCTGAAAATGGATTTCCCAAAGGCCTGGGCAGTTGGTTTTCTTTTCAATCTTCTTAATTTCCATTTCTATTTCTTCCATCTTTATCCTGGTATTCAACCAGTGTTTTGGGTTGAAAAAGTCTCAATGTCATTATGTATCATTAAAAAAGCCAAGCCCACCTTTGAGCCATGTCAATAATATCAATTTTTTCATATTATAGGGAGATTATGGGCCATCAATATCCCACTCACACTATTAGCCATAAATCCATCAGGCACGAGGCCATGGAGTCCCAGTTCAAGATTTGTGCAACCCCAGAGTGCCTTCAATTATCTCAATGACTCTTGTAAACTTCTCAAAAATTTCTCAAAACAAATGTAATTTTCATTCAGTTTCCAATTAAAAATAAGTACATGTCAGGCAAGGCTTTGGAGCAGGGCTTCCAAACCTGGGGTCTACAGGTCTGTGGATAGAAGCCAGGGGTCTATGAACTTGGGCAGGGAAAAAGTGACATTTTTTTAAACTAACCTCTGACTAAAATCTGTTATGAATGTACGCAATAGACCACAGTAGGATTGTTGTTGTTGTTATGTGCTGTCGAGTCGGACCTGACTCAAAGTGACCCCTCTTTGGTTTCCGAGGCAGTATCATTACGGAAGTAGATTGTCCCATCTTCCTTCCAAGGAGTGGCTGGTGGGTTTGAACCGCCAGCCTTCTGGTTAGCAGTCAAGTGCTTTCAGCACTATGCTACCAGAGCTCAGTAGAATTAGCAGAGATTTTACCAATAGAAACCATGAATATTTTCATTTCACCTAACAGGTGATGTCAATATCGGATATTTTGAAATGCTGTTTACGATCAACACTACTTTGAAATCTCAGTAATTATTAAACCTTCTGCTCACTTGACATTTAAAGTGTTAATAAAGAAGCACATTTATTACAACATCACAAATTTGTTTTCTTAATGTTTTGATAACTGCACTTCATACAGTTAGTTTCCTCTGGACTTCTATATGCTTGTTATGCACCTGCAAACTTTATACTGAGCAGAACTCCATAGGCCTATCCAGACTGATAGGGGTCTGTGCAGTAGAAAAAGGTAGGAATCCTGCTTCAGAGATGGATATAGGGGGAGCAGAATGAAAGAAATTCAACAATCATATAGGCAGAGCCTGTTAATGTGCCAGTTCTGTGCTGAGCTTACAGGGAGAAGATATCTGAGGATGGAAGTAGTAAGATTCCATCCCTCATTCACCCCTCTTCCTAAATCAGCATTTCTCAAACTTTGATGTGTACAAGAATTGTCTGGGGGCCTTATTAAATGTAGGTTCTGATTCAGTGGGGGTCTCAACTGTGACCTGAGATACTCTATTTCTAATGAGCTCCCAGGTGATGCTGATGTCACTGGTCCATGGACCACACTCTGAGTAACAAGGTCCAGATGCACAACTCCAATCAAATCTCTTTCCTGCTTCAGATCCTCCATGGCCTCCAGTGATCTACCAGAGACAATCCACGTGCTTGTGTGGAATTCTAGACACTTAGGAATCTAGCCTGCTTTTCTAGTGTCTTTTCCACCACTCTTGGCTCTAGCTCTGTGTCTAATAATCTACCTCAAACATAAGGCCTCCATAACCACATGACATGTCCATCCAGACTGCTTCTGGCCATAAGCGTACAATTTTATGAGCCCATCCCTGCCAGGCCCAGGCAAAAACATCACCAATGGCAGTTCCAATCTGAGCCTAACCACAATCTGAACTTCTACCAAGTTATGAGCCCTAGGCACATTCAGCAAGGCAAAGGTTGACTCCTCATTTCCTATCTCAGTACTTGTTTGGCCAACTAGGAGACCTGGTCCCTTCCTGTGCCTGCACCTCAGTTCTTTACAGAACCAGAGGCTGGGCCCTGAACTCAGATACCTAGTAGTCTAGGCTCAACTCCTGGGGTCTAACTTTCCTGATGGCAGACACCTGTTAGGATTGCTGATAGGACCCTGCTGGTGTGATTCCTGTTACTGGGACACCTCACCCTCCAATCTTGTCTGGACTTAGGCTGAGAAGTACTGTTACCTCTTGTGGATATTTTAGATTATGGTTCAAAAATACTCACTCTTGATGCAAATCAAAACAACAATGAGATATCATCTTGCTCCAGCACTAGTAACAAAGTTCAATAAGACAGAAAATAACAAATGCTGGTGAAGATGTGGAGAGATTAGAACTCTCATACACTGCTGGTGGGACTGTCAAGCGATACACCAGTGTTCAGATCAGTATGGCGATTCCTTAAAAAGTTGGAATTAGAAATACCATTTGATCCAGCAATGTCATTACTAGATATACATCCTAAAGAAATGAGAGCCACGACAAGAACAGATATATGCACACCATGTTCATTGCAACACTAATTACAATAGCCAAAAGACAGAAACAACCTAGGTGCCCATCAACAGAAGAATGGATAACCAAACTATGGTACACACACACAATGGAATACTATGCAACCCTAAAGAATAATGTAGAATCTGCAAAACATCACATAACGTGGATGAACTTGAAGGACATTATGCTAAGTGAAATAAGTCAATCATAGAAGGACAAATATTATTGTAGTCTGTTACTGTAAAAAGTCAAGGAAAGGTTTATATATGGAAGGAAATTTTCTTTGCTGGTTACCAGGGGTGGGAGGGGAAGAGAGGGAACATTACTAGATAGGTAGAGACAAGTATTGATTTGGGTGAAGGGAAGGGCGATGTACCAAATGTGACTTTGACTTATCAAGATAGTGGCACTGAGGATGAGGAAGACACACAGAGAGGTGCATGGGAGGTACAGACAACAAAGACGAACCCTTTTGCACATACAATACTGCATTGTCAGTGATGGCAAACATTGATCTATGGTGGACAGATGGGTGGACAGGCTGAACCATTATTTATGTCTATGCAGAGGGGAGTGTGCCCATGATCATGTATAGGGTTGGCAGACAATATTTCTACAAGTGTATTTGTATGTTGTGAAAGAATCTCTAAGTATATAGTAGAGCTGACAAGGGACAAGGTTGTAGTCACTTCTTGGCCACAGCCAGGTATTCAGCAGGAGTGAGTAGATGGATCTGTGGGCTCAGGACCATAGTTCCAGGGGACATCAAGCCCAACTGGCATAACATACTACACAAAAACACTGTTGCACATCCTACATTGGCGAGTAGCGACTGGGATCTTAAAAGTTGGCAAGCAGCCATGTAAGTGCAAGGATGGGTCTCTCCTTGTCCAGAGCAAAGAATGAAGGAAACCAAAGATGCATGGAAACAATTAGTCCAAGGCAGTGGTACACCATGTGATCCTCAGCCTATACAACCACGAGACCAGAAGAACTAGATGGTGCCCGGCTACTGCTGTCAACCACTCAGAGGAGGATCTATGTAGGAAATGCCGGACAGAGTAGGAGAGCAATATGGAATAAAACTCAAAATCATTAAAAAATAATAATAATAGAGACCAGGTTTGCTGGTCTGATAGAGCCTGGTGGAACTCCTGAGACTATGGCCCCTAGCTGCCCTTCAGGTCTGGAATTGAACCCACTTCTATGGCTTCCAGCTAAACAAAAGAGCTGAACATTTATATTAGGTAGATACACTCCTTGGAGAGACCAATCATAGGAGAACAGAAGGGCTTGGTATGCCCAGGAAGACAGCTTGGGGGGGGGGCAGGAGTACATGGGAGGGAAGGATGCAGGGAAGAGGTGGCTATGGGGAGGAAATGGGAGGATAGCTGTTGCACTATGGGAGATTACAGTCAATGTCGTGAGACAAAGTGTATGTGACCTGCTGTATGGAAGATGAATATGCTCTGTAAACTTTCATCCAAATCACAATAAAATTTAAAAAAAAAAAAAAAACTCACTCTTGGCCATCTCCTCTCCAGGGTAGGAGTATACATGTATCTCATGGATGTTGGGCTTGGTCATATGACTTGATTTGGCCTCATGGTGGGTAGAGTGTGCTTTCCCATCCCTTGACTTGAGGCTTAGCCAACACTTTGACAAATTTAATGTTAGCAGACCTAACACAAGAAGAGAGTTGAAGTGTGCTTGTATAGTTGAGCTTACCGTCTTGTCCTCTGGTGAGCCAAAGTTGTTACTTCTCCTCTAACCTGAGACCCAGAATGAATATACAAGGAGCAGCAGACCTGAGCCCAAACTTCATCCCAGACAGATCCATAGCTTGAATCCCAGCCTAGATCCCCACCATTTAGTAACCCTTAGCTATTGAGACTCATATAACAACAACAAGAAGCTATTGAGACAGGCTTTTGGGGGCTCCGTGTTACTAAAAAATAGCTGACTGGTATATCTTCAGACACTAGTGTTTGCCCCACTGGACTGAACCTTCTCTGTCCCCATCCATTCTAGGTAGTGCCTTCAGGGTCTAACCTACCTTGAGAAAACTTTGTCCCAGTCCCTGACCCTTCCCCCTCCAATTTTCTCTTCTTGTTTGGTTTCTCATTAGGTGTGTGATCTAGGGGAAAATTATTTAACTTCTCTGAACTTCACTTCTTTAGGACTGATGGGAATATATGTATTTGTTAACTCTCTGGGACGATTTAAGGCATAGAGAAGATGTGGGATAAATGGTAGTAAATCAACCATTCCAGGCTTACTCCTGAGAAATAGTAGGGAGTATCACTCCATTGAGGTACTAGAGAAAGAATCTTACGGTGGAGCCCCATTTTATACTTCAATCATCCCTTCCTTGTGCTTCTCTTGTTTTCTGATTCCCAGCATCCTTTTAGGGCTTGCTGTATCATAGTGTAATGGATCAGTTTTCACTTCTGCCCTCTGTGCTATACTATCATCAGCTCCTTGCAAACAGAAAGTATTACATTCATTTTGTATCTTCAACCTTTAGCATAGTGCCTTGTACAGAGTATGTGCTCAATGTTTATTAAAAGACTCAGTCAATCAGCCAATGAGTATGCCAATAAATCAATGAAGAATTGGAAGGAAGGAATACATATAAGAGTATGGATGGATGGATGGCAGGGTGGATGAGGATGTCTATAGCTATGAAAAGTGAACAGATGGGTGGATAGTTTATGGACGGATGAATGAAACTCCTCATTCCTGGGAATGCCCACCTGTCTCACACTGGCTTCTTTTTCTCTTCCCTCTAAGCTCTTACTCATTCCTTTCCTTTTACAGCCAATTCAAGGCTTTATTAAAGTGTCCTTTTGAACAAATCATAAAACTTAAATTGACTGGCGAGGGTTCCAGCATTCTAATTGTGAAACATGCTTCTGAATGACTTAGGAGCTGATGGGAGCTTGAAAAAGCCCTAGATGCTGAGAGAAAATGAGAAACATGACATTTTGAAAAGGAAACCAATTTTCTTTAACTAAAACTGTTGCTTCTATAAACCACATTATAAATCCAATATATTCACATAATGCTGTGGTAAGTGCCTCACCACCACCACCACCACTACCCCAAAATAAAAGGAAAGAGAGAAAGAAAGAAAACAAGAAACATCTTGTAGAGTTTTCAAAAGTCATTTCTCCCTTAAAAATAATTGCTTTGATCCTTATAACAGTTACTAAGAAAACAACCTCGGGAGTCAGAATGCGTAGATTCAAATGCAGGCCTACCACTTCCAGTGAATTAACCTTGGGCAAATCACTGACCCTCTGTGTGCCTCAATTCCTTCATCTCTAAAGTAGAGATAATAATAGTATTACTTCATTGCATTCTTGTGAGGATTACTGAGATAATATAGGCAAAGCTCTTAGAAGTCTTCCAGGCACAAGGTAAGTGCATGGCAAACGTGAAGGGTTATTGGCACTTCTATGCCACCCACAGACCTACGCTAGGAGAAGAAGCCAGCACCAGGACTGGGAACATAGGGAATATTAAAGATCCAACACTACCCTGATGATTCTCTGCCTGCTCTGTGGCCTCACAAACTGGTATTCCCTACTCTTATCAACCCCAATCGTCCTAACACTGATTCCTCACAGAAATCATGAACCCAAATATGCATGTGGCTCATGTGGTCCAGTCTTGATACAGTATTAGATGAAACAGTCTAGAAGCCAAAAAGTAATTTCAAGATCTTCAAATCTCTACTCATTCTCTCAGAGAAAGTCTAAGAGGCACAGAGTCCTCACCACACTTTTGGGAAAACCCCTTAGAAATCTCATCTTTTGAACAGTTTACAGTTTTCAATGAACCTTTACCTATGTGCCCACCACTCCAAGATACAGACCGGAGCAGAATTCCAACTTTGACAGTTATTCCATGTGACCTTGAGCAGCATGTCATATCTCCTCTCCACAGCTCAGTTTTTTAATCTGCAACATGGTATTATATTAGTCAGGATCAGCTACACTGTGCTGCACAACAAGCAATCCCCAAATTAATCCCTTTATAAAACAATTTTTTTCTCTCATGATAAATATCTAAAGTAAGCTCATGAAGGGTTCTGCTTTACATAGTCACTCGGACTGATGGAGTCTCCACCATCCTGAAGCCGCACCACCTGGAAAATAAGGCCTCCATAGCCACATGGAAAGGAAAAAGCTAAATTAAAGCAGACTTCTCACTGTCTCAGAAGTGACACACATGACACTCACTCATATTTTATTGGCCAAAACTAGTCACCTGGCCCTGCCTACCTCCAAGGGAGTCAAAAAGCATAGCAACACAAACAGAATATTTGGTGGGTAATACTGCCTCTGTGACAAGATATAATAATATCTCCCTTACTAAGTGACTATAAGGATTAAACCTCACTGCCATCAAGTTGATTCCAATTTATAGTGACCCCATTAGGTTTCCAAGGCTGTAAATCTTTACAGAAGCAGACTCCATCTTTCCTCCACAGAGCAGCTGATGGGTTTGAACCACCAACCTTTTGGTTAGCAGCCAAATGCCTTAAGGATTAAATAGACAAATACATTAAAAAAAAAAAAAAAAAAAAAAAACCTTTCAACATTCAAACATCAAAAATATATGTATTGTGCAAACACTATCTACCAGCATCATATTTAGTGCTGAGAATACAATGATGATCCTGTCCTCATGAAGCTGATAGTTGAGTGCATGAGGTGGACAAAAATCAGACAGTCACACCAATGACAGTATAATGAAAACTTGGGACAGAGGTGTTCTCAAAGAGAGATGTGTGGATATAATGAAAGGCCCTGGCATTACTTGGAATCCAAAAGGATATTCCTGTGCTAAGTGCTGAAGGATGACCAAATGTTAAGGAGATGAGCAGTTAAAGAGGTGTTTGTGTGTGTGTTGGGTATGATCAAGGAGATACAAGAGCATTGCCAGCAGAGGAAACAATGTAGACAAAAGCCCAGCGGGCAGGAAAACCACAATATAATTGAGGGTCTGGAAAAGGTAAGAGAGGCTCGAGTGCAGAGACCAAGAGAGAGCTAGTAAAGAAAGGAGATCATTGAGTTCAAAAGGGCCAAACCTTTCAAGCCAGGACCAGGACTTATTTGTCCTTTATCCTCCAAGCAAACTGACATACCACAGTTATTGTGGTCATTATTCCCACTCTGCACCCAAGTTCCAAGTGGGAACTGATGCTTACAGAGGCCAGGAGACCCACGTAGACTTACACAACAATCAAAGGAAGAGTTAGAACCCATATTCAAGCCCTAACCACTGTGTGACCACCCCCAAAAGCCATAGAGCCATTCCGAACCAAAAACCTTCTCTCACACCATGTGAAGAAACACTTCCTTTCTGGGACAGGTTTCTTTCTTTAAAACATAGCCCCCAGATAGTTACATGTGCTGACAATACAGCATTGGCCTGGCCTGGGTCAGCCGCATGGGATGGGGGCACATTGTTTCAATTCCTTTCAATCTCAGTTGTACCATTGCTTTAGCATGTAAGCTTGAACAAGCAATTTCTCCTTCCCAGCCCTTAGTTTTCCTATCTCTGAATCGAGGGCATTGAACCAGATGGTCTCTGAGGTCCCTTCCAGCAATAGGAGTCTTAGGTGTGTTTTCCGGCTGAGCGATTTAAGGGAAAAGTGAGTAGACTCCAAACCAGTCTTTATCTGGAGAACCGCAATTTGCCAAACAAGAAAATCAAGGGGAAATTGCTAAGATGATGAGGGATGGACCTTTTTTAGGAACAACAACCTAATCACAAGTCACTGCTGGAGAAGAAATGTCACAAAAACCTTGATTTGCAGCGTTAGGGAGAGGCGTGCCATGGGAGACAGGCAATTAACAACGTGAGAAGCTTCACGGAGGCACAGATGAATCATGGAAGCCAGCATCTACAGGCTGGAAAGGCTGCAGACAGCACATGATCAAAATCCTAGTCTGATTCATGAAGGCCTTGTCAAGCTGCCCCACCAAGCAGTCATTGTACATCTGCCCGGAGTACCCTTGTGATGAGAGTTTAATACCTATTCCCCTTTGGGACTGTGCCTAGCATAGTACATGGCACATAGCATAAAGCTCAATCAATATTTTTGAATGAATGAATGGGTCTGGTGCTACTCTGGCAATCTTTTTGTACTTTCACCCAAAAGTCCTAGTTCTATCCACTGGAACAAGCCTGTTCTTATGATTGCTTGTCTTAGGAAGAGACCCAAAAAAAGAAATCCTACTTTTTGAGGTGATTTTAGGAAACCCCGGTTGGGAAATATGGACTAAGATAGGGAAGGGAAAGGAAGTAATATGAGGAACTACTATGCACAACTGGAGCTTGCATTAGTCAGGGTTATTTAGAAGAATAAAACCAAAAGGATATAGCCACACAGAGAGAATTATTTTAAGGAATTGCCTCATGCAATTGTGTAGGCTGGAAGTTCAAAATCCATAGCTAAGTGGCATGTTGGAAACTCCAGCAGAATGTCTTTGTTATAGCATAAAGGCAGAATTCCTTCTTCTCTGGGAAACCTGAGTTTTTGTTAAGGCCTTCAGCTGACTGGATGAAGTCCACCCACATTATTGAGGGTAATCTCCTTTGCTTAGAGTCAACTCATTGTAAATGTTAATCACATCTACAAAAAACCTTCACAGTAACATCTAGACTAATGTTTGACCAAACAACTGGATACCATAACCCAGCCAAGTCTACACATAAAATTAACTGTCAGAGATCTTAATCCCTCTGGGGAACTCTAGGAGATGTGCTGTCCACTAAGCATGTGTGGCTATTGAACACTTTAAATGTGTCTAGGGAGCTCTGGTAGCATAGTGCCTAAGGCACTTGACTGCT